>NC_044034.1:76264114-76593281 GCF_901765095.1 Microcaecilia unicolor
GCAACGAATTCCAGAGTTTAATTACACGTTGAGTGAAGAACAATTTTCTCTGATTTGTTTTAAATTACTACTTTGTAGCTTCATTGAATGCCCCCTATTCCTAGTATTTTTGGAAAGAGTAAACAGACGCTTCACGTCTACCCTTTCCATTCCACTCATTTTTTATAGACCTCTATCATATCTCCCCTCAGCTGTCTTTTCTCCAAGCTGAAGAACCTCAGCCACTTTAGCCTTTCCTCATAGGGAAGTCGTCCCATCCCTTTTATCATTTTTTTTGCCCTTCTCTGCACCTTTTCTATTTCCACTATATCTTTTATGAGATGCGGTGACCAGAAATGAACACAATATTCAAGGTGCGGTCGCACCTCTTGACAACTCAATTTTATTTCATTTTTTAAAATGTTTTTATTGGCAAGAGAGAATACAATTTATGCAAAACAAGCAACATTTTAGTACAAAAACGATATGCTTAAATTGCACCTACATACTGTGAAGAATAAGGGGCTGTCCTATCCTGGGTAGGCCACTAGGTGGTGCTGTTCCCATAGAAATGGGGGGAAATGCTTATGCTTAGAATGAGTCACTAGAGGGAGCCAGTAGGGGAAGGTCCAGCTGGAGGTGGCTAGGACCTGGGAGAGTCCTGGGTTGGAAACAGGTGAAGGTTGTTATGGGCTGGGTCCTGCCTGGATTAGGGGGAAGAGCCTAAAGGGGTGTAGAAGCTAGTCACCCAGGGTATACCTGCCTGAGTTTGGAAAGGGAAAAGAGAAGAGAAAGGACCTGAAGAGCTGCTGAGGAAAGAGAATTCCCTGAAGGTACTGGCTGGGCTCTAGAGAGACTTTTGTGTTAATCTGTTGTATATAGAACTGTGCAAGAAGACCAAGGAACTAGAGCCAGGGGCTGGAGGACAGCAGGCTGTTAGCACTGAGCCCAAGTGTCTATGGGTGTGAGGAGATCTGTGAAAGTGATTGAAGCTTGTGATATGTTTTAAGCTGGAAGAAGGAAAGTGTTTTAAGCTAGAAGAAGTGTGCCCCAGGGAGCTGGAATAAAGAGCTGATTGGTGAATATGCTGTGTTGGACTTGAGTAATTTGCATCTAATCTGCATATTCCCTGGAGCTGACCCTGAGTGAAAAAGGGGCCTAGGATCTTGAGGTTGGAGTGTTCAGGATACTGGGAAGAGACTGGCTGGAGTCCTGCTCGGGAGCCAGTGAGGCCTGCTGGAGAGCAGGAAGAGAAGCTTCGTCTTCACAATACACGCAGATAAAACAGAGCAAGGAAATAGCGACCTAGCTAAGAACAAGAAACAAAAGAGCTATTGTCCCTTGAAGGTGTAGTGAGATATTACAATCATATCCTACTCTCCTTTTTCCTTGTTTTTCAAGACAGTTTAAACAAACAAAAAGAACACAACTCCCCTACCTCCTCCTCTCCTTCCTCCCTCTCCTCCACCGAGGCTGAACCGCACCCTATAAAGACACATCTACTTTTTGATAGCGGCAGGCTGTACCAAGCGAGTGTGACACCGGCTCCAAATGCCAGCATACAGGTGATTACGCCTTTGGGTGGGATCCATGTTCCCCCCTTATCCCATGTCGCCATCTGTAGCATGCTTGCATACCACTTTGCCAAAGGGGGGGGGGGGGAGATTCGGCCACCCAGCACTGCAAAATAATCTTTTTAGTCAGCACTAGAGCCAGGAGAGTGAATCTGCAGTGCGACTAAGTCCCTGTGACACCAGATCAGAGTCAGAGCCCATAAGCATGACTCTAGGGGAACTCCCACTATTTCCTCCAGCAAAGCCAGAATCCCTTTCCAAAACTCCTGCAGAGAAGAGCATTCTAGAAAGTGGTGCACCAATGTACCCCTGCTAACTTTGCATTTGTCACATACCTCAGAATCCCATAAACCCATAGCTTTGCCCCTACTCTTAGTGAGGTACGTGTTATGTAAGATTTTTAATTGGATTTTATGGAGTCCTACGTTTGGGGTAATTTTGGATGCGAGCAAAAAGCACCTTGACATCTCCTGTTCCGTCACCTGTACTCCCAATCTAGCGCTCCATTGCTTCACCAACTGTGTAAAAAAGGGGCCCTATTCCATGTCTTACCCATCCGGTACCACCTGGAGACTCAATTTTTATTTCAATGTTCAAAATTTTAATTTTAATTTTTTGAAAAAATCTGGTTTCATTTTTCATCAAATTTACGTTTCAACTTTTTTATTGATGACACAGCAGAATAAACACCAACATTTGGAATATACAAAGGATCAAATAATGAAACATCCAAGCACAGAACATAATAAGAACGGGCCATCATCAACATTAATTCAAAAAATATTCTTATAGACAGGATAAAGCAACAGTTATCTGCAAAGGATTCCAACGGAAACCCGTTTCGCTAAGGGCTTCATCAGGGAATCATACCATGCTGGTGCTGTACTCATACTCAAGGATCCAAAGGCAGCACCAGCATAGTATGATCCCCTGACGAAGCTCTTAGTGAAACGGGTTTCCGTTGGGATCCTTTGCAGATAAGTGCTGCTTTATCCTGCCTATAAGAATTTTTTTGAATTAAAAATTACATTATTGTGCTATTAAGAGAATTTATGTGGAAGTTTTTCTGATCAGTGATTGCATTCTACTACTACTACTACTTATCATTTCTATAGCGCTACTAGACGTACGCAGCGCTGTACACTTGAACATGAACAGACAGTCTCTGCTCGACAGAGCTTACAATCTAATTAGGACAAACAGGACGAACAAGAGATAAGGGAATATTAAAGTGAGGATGCTAAAATAAGGGTTCTGAACAAGTGAATAAGGGTTAGGAGTTAAAAGCAGCATCAAAAAGGTGGGCTTTTAGCTTAGATTTGAAGACGGCCAGAGATGGAGCTTGATGTACCGGCTCAGGAAGTCTATTCCAGGCATATAGTGCAGTAAGATAAAAGGAACGGAGTCTGGAGTTAGCAGTGAAGGAGAAGGGTGCAGATAAGAGAGATTTACCCAGTGAACGGAGTTCCCGGGGAGGAATGTAGGGAGAGACGAGAGTGGAGAGATACTGAGGAGCTGCAGAGTGAATGCACTTATAGGTCAATAAGAGGAGTTTGAACTGTATGCGGAAACGGATAGGAAGCCAGTGAAGTGACTTGAGGAGAGGGCTAATATGAGCAGCAGAATTTTGAACAGATTGAAGAGGAGAGAGATGGCTAAGTGGGATACCTGTGAGAAGCAAGTTGCAATAATCTAAGCGAGAGGTGATAAGAGTGTGGATGAGGGTTCTGGTAGTGTGCTCAGAAAGGAAAGGGCGCATTTTGGTAATATTCCATTCTACCCATGAAGCAGTCTAATTCAGTCCTAATATGTATTTTGGACGTTGTGAGTACTGCTCGGGTTCTGAGGTCTTTTCCTCCACATTATTTCTATGTGATTATCAATGATAGTTTTTCTCACAAATTTGGTTGGCTATATCTGATCTAATCTATTCCCTTCTGCTTTCTAGTTTGATGAAGATATCCTGAAGCCAGAGTTTTTGGAACAGCTGAAGTATGCTGAAGGAGCAAGCAGCAACCCGTCTGAGAAAGAGACATGCAACCGATTGATGGCCTCCCTCCAGCTCACCAGCCAGCTGAGTGGTAAAAAGGATCGGTGCAAGGACAGAGTCCTCCACAGACCTGTGACTGCCATGGCTGCACTTGGTGAGTCAATAAAAGTTTTCAATCCAATGGTATTTTTTTTGCCATGTCATTGCAGACTGACCACCCAGGACCTTGTGTCAGTGGCCCAGGGCCTTGTTGAAATTGCTCCTTTTCCCCATAGCAACTGAGCAGGGAACGGAACCCACCAACCCGATAATTTTATTTTTAGTAATTACTATTGCTTCCTTCTCACCACTTCCTACAGATGAAAGAAAGAGGAACAGACTAGAGCAGGGAAGAGAGAGGGCTGTGTGTTGCATGCAAGTCATAGAAAAACAAATCTTGCCATTTTGGCCGAAACCAGCTATTATGGGGGTGTTCTGGGGCGGAGTCAGCACTTGGCCAGTTAAGTGCCAATATTCAGCACTTAACCAGCTAAGGTAATAGCATAAATAGGACCACATTAGAGTCAGTCCTTATAATTCACCATAGCTGGTAAGTGCTGCATATTGCACTTAACTGTCTATGCTTTCACCACTCCCCTGTACCTGTAAATTCAGTGCTTCTGGACATGGTCTGACATTGAATTTCTACTACTAATCATTTCCATAGTGCTACTAGATGCTGCAGTGCTGTACACATTATATGAAGGTACTTTGTCCCTAAAGGGCTCACAATCTAAGTTTTTGTACCTGGGGCAATGGAGGCTTAAGTGACTTGCCCAAGGTGACAAGGAGTTGCAGTGGGAATTGAACTCAGGTAGCCAGGATCAAAGCCTGCTGCACTAACCATTAGGCCACTCCTCCACAGCTATGGGTTTCTGGGGTTAATGCCAGCAGGAGTCAGACACTGATCTCTGCTGGCTGAATATCAGGCCTTTTGTTTTATTATGATCCGCACAGCTGAAGAGATACTAGATGAAGAAGATAGGCAATACTTATTAATATTTACTTGGGTTTATTGTTAAGGTGGTGTTATTGAAGTTTAGGGTCTAAATGTTGTAAGGTGGAATGTGGAATTAGTTCCTTTTTTTTTCTGTATTCTTGTCTTAATAGATTTTGCCTTTCTTTCTCCCCATTGATGTGGGCTAAGTTTCATTACCTGTACATGGTAATGTAAAAGTATTTTAAATATTTTTCAATTAAAAAAGCCTCCATGCCTCTGAGGTTTTATTAGACTTCTTCCTTGGTAGGGACTGCCACTATTGCTGAAGCTGCTAGAGCTGGGGCTCAGGATGGAGGAGAGGATAAAAAGCCAGGGGTATTCTACACACTCAACTCTCTTCTGTACCTATAGATTGTTCTTAGCCCTCATACCACCCAGCACACTATGAGGGGCATAATCAAAAGGGACGCAAAGTTTTGTTGAGGACGTCCTCGCAAAAACATCCCGATGGAGGGGCGGGGAAACCCTTATTATCGAAACAAGATGGACGTCCATCTTTCGTTTTGATAATACGGTCGGGGATGCCCAAATCTTGAAATTTTGGTCTTCCTTAGAGATGGTCATCTCTAGACTTGGTGGTTTCTGATTTTCGGCGATAATGGAAACCAAGGACGCCCATCTCAGAAACAACCAAATGCAAGCCCTTTGGTCGTGGGAGGAGCCAGCGTTTGTAGTGCACTGATCCCCCTGACATGCCAGGACACCAACCAGGCACCCTAGGGGGCAGTGCAGTGGACTTCATAAAATGCTCCCAGGAACATAGCTCCCTTACCTTGTCTGCTGAGCCCCCCAACCCCCCCCCCCCCCCCCAAACCCACTACTCACAACTGTATACCACTACCATAGCCCTTACGGGTGAAGGGGACACCTAAATGTGGGTACAGTGGGTTTCTGGTGGGTTTTGGAGGGCTCGCTGTTTCCTCCACAAACGTAACAGGTAGGGAGGGGGATGGGCCTGGGTCCGCCTGCCTTAAGTGCACTGCACCCACTAAAACTGCTCCAGGTACCTGCATACTGCTGTGATGGACCTGAGTATGACATCTGAGGCTGGCAAAAAAATATTTTGAAAGATGTTTTTTGAGGGTGGGAGAGGGTTAGTGACCATTGGGGGAGTAAGAGGAGGTCATCCACGATTCTCTCCGGGGGTCATCTGGTCATTTCGGCCACCTTTTTGTGCCTTGGTCGTAAAGAAAACAGGACCAGGTAAAGTCGTCCAAGGGCTCGTCAGGGAAGCCCTTTTTTTCCCATTATGGGTCGAGGACGTCCATGTGTTAGGCACGCCCAAGTCCCGCCTTCGCTACGCCTCCGATACGCCCCCTTGAACTTTGGCCATCCCTGCGACGGAAAGCAGTTGGGGACGTCCAAAATCAGCATACCATTATACCGATTTGGACGATCCTGGGAGAAGGACGCCCATCTTCCAATTTGTGTCGAAAGATGGGCATCCTTCTCTTTCAAAAATGAGCCTGTAAGGCACTCATTTTCAAAGCAGATGTCTGCCATCTGCCAAAAACATCCAAATCACATTTTTTGAAAGACAGAATTTGGATGTCCTACACTGCAGTTTTTCTAAATAGCAAGGGGGCTTGCTATGGGCGTGTTTAGGGTGGGACTAGAGAGGGCACAAATTTAGGACGTTCATCAATGATAATCAAACAGAAAGAAACGTCCAAGTAAAAAAAGAAAGACGTCCTAAGGTAGACCTATTTCAGCCACATCCAGGGTATGAAAAGGTGCCCTGATTGAGTGAGTAGTTGACCACTGGAGAGATTAAGGCATGACCCCCTCCTTAATCCCCCAGTGGTTACTGTCCCCCTCTTTCATCCTTGAAAGTGACACCAAAAAGGGAAGCTAGGCTCCCTGAATCATTAGCTATTATGGATATTATAAACATAGCAGCAAGCAGATCTGAAGGGTAACCTAGTGGTTAGTACAGTGGACTGTAAACCAGGGGACCTAGGTTGAAATCACACCAGCTCTTTATTTTTTTTAACCTTTAAATTGTGAGCCCTACAGAAACAGATATAGCTATTGTAGCTACTGTAGCTAAATATTAAAGACACCTGCAAGCCTGAGGGCTATTGAGGTGGTGCCGTCATCTACTATGTTACCATTGGGCTCATTTTCAAGAGAGATCGTCCATCTTTCGACATAAATTGGAAGATGGACGTCCTTCTCCCAGGGACATCCAAATCAGTATAACCGAAACCCGATTTTCGACGTCTCCAACTGCAGTCCGTCCAAAGTTCAAAGGGACGTGTCGGAAGCGTAGCGAAGGTGGGACTTGGGTGTGCCTAACAATTGGACATCCTTGACCCATAATCGAAAAAAACAAGGACGTCCCTGACGAACACATGGACGTTTTCACCCGGATGTGTTTTTCTTACGAATAAAGCACAAAAAGGTGCCCGAAATGACCAGATGACCACAGGAGAGAATCGGGGATGACCTCCCGTTACTTCCCCAGTGGTCACTAACCCCCTCCCACCCTCAAACATCTTTCAAAATATTTCGTGCCAGCCTCAGATGTCATACTCAGGTCCATGACAGCACATGCAGGTCCCAGGAGCAGTTTTAGTGGGTACTGCAGAGCACTTCAGACAGGCGGACGCAGGCCCATACCCCCCCTACCTGTTACATTTGTGGAGGAAACATCGAGCCCTCCAAAACCCACCAGAAACCCTCTGTACCCACAAACAGATGCCCCCCTTTACCCGTAAGGGCTATGGTAGTGGTGTACAGTAGTGGGTTTTGGGGGGCTCAGCACACAAGGTAAGGGAGCTATGTTCCTGGGAGCATTTTATGAAGTCCACTGCAGTGCCCCCTAGGATACCCAGTTGGTATCCTGGCATGTCAGGGGGACCAGTGCACTAGAAATGCTGGCTCCTCCCACATCCAAATGGCTTGCATTAGGACGTTTTTGACATGGATGTCTTTGGTTTTGAAAATTGCCAGAAGTCAGAAATGTCCATATCTAGGGACGTCCAAATTTAAGGATTTGGACGTCTCTGACGGTATTTTCGAAACGAAAGATGGACGTTGTAAACACTTCTGACACCAATTGTAAACTCTTCCCACGCCGCTTGGCTGTGCTTCGACTTTCCCAGACCTGGGCCCAACTCCACACCAGGTGGTTTACTAGGTAACTCTGGATACTTGGCAGTTCAAATAATATCAAACCAGTCAGAAATTTCCTGAATTTAATTAGGAATAGTCTCTTCCCTGGGGCTACATGCCTCCCCGGGCTTAGTACATAGCTCCAGCACTCTTATAGCTTCAACTCAGCAACAAAAAGGAAAACAAAAAAACAAGCTCTTTTCCAACAGGTATTAACCCAGCCCTGAGTCCCACAGACCAAATCCTTCCCTCCCCGAGTTCAACAAGTCCACTAATCCTTGGGCAAAAGTTCCAGCACTTTCCCCAGCAAAAAGGTTCCCCGAGGTCCATTCAGCAAAAAGCCCCAAAGTTTTTTCACCAAAAAGTTCCACAAAGTTCATTCAGCAAGAAGGTTCTGCTTTGCGCTTCCCACTCAAACCTAGCAAACCCTCCCCTCAGAGAAACCAGAGGAAAGGGGACCCCCTCCCATTCATACCAGCCATTAACTCCTGGTATCCTCCCCAAGGGTCATGCTTGAGCCCAAGGCCAGGTGGAAGCTACTTCTCTGGGGAACCTGCTCAGATACTTCTCTGGGCTTTTTCCACAATAAATTGAATTAACTGGTTCATCAAGGTTGCTAACAGGCCCTGAGATTGCCCCTTTTCCACACGGGCTAAAGCAGAAATATCAATGGGCTATACCTGCATCTCTTCACCAACCTCTTTAGCCTCGGTAATCACCTCCTCAGGCATCCACTCCATAGGCTCTATCTGCCTTCCCCCTATCTCCAGCTGTTCCCAATCTTTATCTTGGGCTCGCTCAAAGGCTTCCTGTTCCTCTCCCCTAGGAACCTGGGAGTTGTAGTCTGGTTCACCCTCTTTAAGGGAGTCTAGTGGCCTCCTCTGGGAGATGGGGGCATTGCAGCGCTGGTTAGCCTTCCTAGAGGATTCAGGTGATCCTTCCCGAGGATGCTGGGATTGGTAGTCCCTCCATTGTTCCCACCCACGCCTGCCTCTCCAGCGCCCCGGTCCGGAGTTCCGGCTCCTGGATCTGCCTAACCCCTCACAGATGTCACAATGTCCATCTTGATTCGAAAATATAGGTTTCCTCGCCCCTGGATTTTGCCGTTTTGCAAGGACATCCAAATCGCAACTTGGACGTCCCTTTCGAAAACGCCCCTCCATGTATGTTATACATTCAGGTACAGTAGGTTGTTTCCTGTCTCTGCAGGGCTCACCATTTAAAATAAGAGTTTCAGCGGAATATGAACCTGGGTGCCCTGGATTAAAGTCCACTGCACTGACCACTAGACTGCCCCTCTGCTCTTTTCTTTGTTGACAACGTTCAAGAATCAAGTGGTGAACATAATCATTTTCAAACCAGAAAGATATCTTTTTGTTTCGAAAATGGCTATTTCCTAGACATTTTGTAGACATTTTGGGCTCAGTGGGTTTTACCTTTGTGATCATTTTTGAAAAAAAAGTCCAAGGGAAAAATACACAAAAACAAGCTATTGGAGGGAGGGGGAGGGGTAGACTGGCACCACAGACATCCCAGCAGAACAGTGGGGCACCCTAGGGGGTGCTGCAGCGGATTTCACATAAAAGGTCCCAGGTACACATCTCACTGTTACCACCGTATATTGTATGGTAAGCCCTCCAAAACCCTACTGTACCCAACTGTACACCACTACATTAGCCTTTATGGTGTCACCTATATGTGGGTATAGTAGGTTTTTGGTGGGTTTTGGACGGCTCACACTTTTCACCACAACTGTACCAGTTAGGAATATGAGCCTGGGTCCCCTTCTGTACAGAGAACTGCACCTAGGCACCTGCTTGCTGCTCTAATAGGACTGGCCATAATATCTGATGCTGTCATAGAGGATGGTATATACTGTTTCTTTCACATCTTTGGGGGGTAGGAGGGGGTCAGTGACCACTGGGGGAGTAAAGGGGGGGTCATGCCATAATCCCATCCTTCCCGTGGTCATCTGGTCTTTTAGGGCACCTTATTGTGGCTTATTCGTGATTGAAACAGGTCTAAACTAAAATGTCTAAAATTTTAGCTCTGGATGTTTTGGCTGTCTTCCATTATGGCAGAAAAATGTCCAAGCTTTGGGGACACCCAAATCCTGCTCTCAACACGCCCCCATGTGACATACTGCATTTGAAAGGCATAGAAAAATGCCTTAAAATGTGTTTCAAAAATAGTGATTTGGACATTTCGGAAAAAAAAAGTCAATCTACTGCTTTGTGCCGTTTTTTAGACGTTTTTCTCTTTCAAAAAGTCTACAGCTACTTTTTATCAGCAATTTTTAAAGGAGATACTTTCCCTCTGAAAATTGAATCAGAAAAATGATGCATACAAACTTGCCTCTGCTCCTTGTTCAGGTGTTTTTCCTGGGTAAACTTGTGCGCATACTTTCGGAAATATGGGCATATCTGTGTACGTCTACTCTCCATCCCACTCCTAGGAATATCTGCCTAGTCTGTTGGTAAATGTATGGGCATATTGGGATTTTGGCCATAAATTTATCTACAGATAGGACGGGCAATTTTCAAAGACCACTTTTCTGTACATAAAGCACTGTTTTATGTACAGTAGTCTTTGAAAAGGTGACTGATTAAAAATACATGCAGTTGACAGCTGAACATATTAACATTCCAGATAAAGCCTTGGAACTAAACTATTCTATCATACAGAAAGGGTAGTGGATTCATGACAGCCTCTCAGTGAAGAAGGTGAAGGCAAAACAGCAATGAAAGCCAGAGATTAATTGGCTTTTCTATGGCATTGCACCAGGAATGAGATTGGCAGAGTAGATGAGCCTTGCAGTCCTTGTATGCTATTATGTTCTCTGTTTCTATAATTTTCTGTTCCATTTTAGGTGGAGAAAGTAACTGGGATCTTTATGAAACCACAATGCAACGTGCTTACCCAGCAAAAACATGTACAACTTCAGCAGTGCGGTAAGATTATGTCATAGAATAATGGAAGTTAAAATATTTTAGGTAGGAGCAATATTATGTTATTAGGCTTCTGATTTTAGGTTTAACTGATAAACGGCAATAAAACATCCTAATGTAAAAACATTAAAATAGGTATTTATTGGATTAAAAAAAAAACAGAAAAACACCACTTCCTCTGGTTTATCATGTATTCTGTACTGTAGTGGTTCCCAAACCAGTTCCGGGAGACACCCAATCATTCAGGTTTTCAGGATATCCACAATGCATAGTCATGTGGATGGAGTGACCTAATGGTTAGTACAGTGGGTTGTGGACCTGCAGAACCAAGTTCAATTCCCTCTGCAGCTCTATGTGACCCTTTGTAAGTCACTTAGCCCTCCATTACCCCAAGTACAATATATAACTTATGGACCAATGATCAGAAGCAAACAGAGGCTATTAGCACCACACTAGCACCAGCATTTGCTACAGCACCATGATCAGAGCCCCCGAGCATGTGAAACAATGCGCTCATGGGCTCTGACCGCAAGTATAATGCACATGCATGCTAAACATATTCCTCCCCAATGATCAGCATGGAGCACACCAAACATTGGCATGCTGTCTGAGGTAAACCCTGTTTAGGGTTTGCAGACCATTGGGGAGGAATGGCGAACCCCATCCAGCATGCAGTTGGATGCTAGCAGGAGCCCCCTCAGAAACCTCAAGCCCCCACCCCAAGCCAGCGACATGGGGTCTGGAGGTCCAGTCCCCCCGATTCCACCCCCCCCCCCCGACACAAGTTCAATGGGGGGCTGGAGTTCAGGTGGATCGCCAGCCCCCCTAACCCAATTTCACCCCCCAGAAAGAGCCCTGGTGGCCCAGGGGGCCGTAAAGAAAGCCCCCCCAACTTGGTGGTCTAGCAGCCCCTTTTCCCACCCCCCTTACCTGAAGTGTTGGAGGAGGGAGTAGTATACTTCCTCTTCTTCCAGCACCGCCTTGAAAATGGCATGCGCTGTCATGGACTTCAGTATGACATCTGAGGCTGGCACGAAATATTTTGAAAGATGTTCCACAAAGTTCATTCAGCAAGAAGGTTCTGCTTCGCGCTTCCCACTCAAACCCAGCAAACCCTCCCCTCAGAGCAACCGGAGGAAAGGGGACCCCCTCCCATTTATACCAGCTATTAACTCCTGGTATCCTCCCCAAGGGTCACGCTTGAGCCCCGGACCAGGTGGAAGCTACTTCTCTGGGGAACCCGCTCAGATACTTCTCTGGTTCATCAAGGTTGCTAACAGGCCCTGAGATTGCCCCTTTTCCATATGGGTTAAAGCAGAAATATCCATGGGCTATACCTGCATCCCTTCACCATCCTCTTTAGCCTCTAATCACCTCCTCAGGCATCCACTCCATAGGCTCTATCTGTCTCCCCTCTCTCTCCAGCTGCTCCTAATCTTTATCTTGAACTCGCTCAAAGGCTTCCTGTTCCTCTCTCCTAGGAACCTGGGAGTTGTAGTCCGGTTCACCCTCTTTAAGGGAGTCTAGTGGCCTCCTCTGGGAGTTGGGGGCATTGCAGCGCTGGTTAGCCTTCCTAGAGGATTCAGGTGATCCTTCCCGAGGATGCTGGGATTGGTAGTCCCTCCATTGTTCCCACCCACGCCTGCCTCTCCAGCGCCCCGGTCGAGTTCCAGCTCCTGGATCTGCCTAACCCCTCACAGATGTCACAATGTCCATCTTGTTTTGAAAATATGGGTTTCCTCGCCCCTGGATTTTGACGTTTTGCAAGGACATCCAAATCGCAACTTGGACGTCCCTTTCGAAAACGCCCCTCATTGTATGTTACACATACAGGTACAGTAGGTGGTTTCCTGTCTCTGCAGGGCTCACCATTTAAAATAAGAGTTTCAGTGGAATATGAACCTGGGTGCCCTGGATTAAAGTCCACTGCACTGACCACTAGACTGCCCCTCTGCTCTTTTCTTTGTTGACAACGTTCAAGAATCAAGTGGTGAACATGGTCATTTTCAAACCAGAAAAATATCTTTTTGTTTCGAAAATGGCTATTTCCTAGACATTTTGTAGACATTTTGGGCTCAGTGGGTTTTACTTTTGTGACCTTTTTCGAAAAAAAGTCCAAGGGAAAAATGCACCAAAAACAAGCTATTGAAACATTGGGGGGAGGGGTAGACTGGCACCACAGACATCCCAGCAGAACATTGGGGCACCCTAGGGGGTGCTGCAGCGGATTTCACATAAAAGGTCCCAGGTACACATCTCACTGTTACCACCGTATATTGTATGGTAACCCACCAAAAACCTACTGTACCCAACCATACACCACTACATTAGCCTTTATGGTGTCACCTATATGTGGGTATAGTAGGTTTTTGGTGGGTTTTGGACGGCTCACACTTTTCACCACAACATTCTGTTTTTCATTACAACACTCTGTAAGCCACATTGAGCCTGCAAAAATGTGGGATAATGTGGGGTACAAATGCAATAAATAAATAAATAAATAAACTGTACCAGTTAGGAATATGCGCCTGGGTCCCCTTCTGTACAGAGAACTGCACCTAGGCACCTGCTTGCTGCTCTAATAGGACTGGCCATAATATCTGATGCTGTCATAGAGGATGGTATATACTGTTTCTTTCACATCTTTGGGGGGTAGGAGGGGGTCAGTGACCACTGGGGGAGTAAAGGGGGGGTCATGCCATAATCCCATCCTTCCCGTGGTCATCTGGTCTTTTAGGGCACCTTATTGTGGCTTATTCGTGATTGAAACAGGTCTAAACCAAAATGTCTAAAATTTTAGCTCTGGATGTTTTGGTTGTCTTCCATTATGGCAGAAAAATGTCCAAGCTTTGGGGACACCCAAATCCTGCTCTCAACATGCCCCCTTGTGACATGCTGTATTTGAAAGGCATAGAAAAATGCCTTAAAATGTGTTTCAAAAATAACTTTTAAAGGAGATACTTTCCCTCTGAAAATTGAATCAGAAAAATGATGCATACAAACTTGCCTCTGCTTCTTGTACAGGTGTTTTTCCTGGGTAAACTTGTGCGCATACTTTCGGAAATATGGGCATATCTGTGTAAGTCTACTCCCCATCCCAATCCCACTCCTAGGAATATCTGCTATCACTGCTATTCTATAATGGTCGCTCATCTTGGAGTGCCCATTATAGCACTGAGTGCCATTTACTGAATCTAGACCTAAATGGGCAACTGAGAGGGGTCATATATATGGGTGGAGCATAGGCTTCCCATGGGCTTGGCCCCAAATTACCCATGCAACTTGTAACATACTATAAGGTATGCAGGTTGTATGGCGCACTTAGGTGCCTTCACTTACACCTGCCATTGACATGTTGTAAGTAGTCACGCCTAGCTTTTGACACATGCAAGACACTGTATGCCAGTACTGTATAATGGCTTAGGCATGCTAGAAAGCTAAACGTGGATTCCATATCATCAAGCTGATCAATCCATAGACTGGTGGGTTGTGTCCATCTACCAGCAGGTGGAGATAGAGAGCAAACTTTTGCCTCCCTATATGTGGTCATGTGCTGCCGGAAACTCCTGTATGTTCTCTATCTCAGCAGGTGGTGGTCACACACAGCAGCAGCTCTGGCTAGGCCTCCAAGCCTAATCCTTAGGTTTTGTTGAGGCCTGGGGTTGAGGGCTCTTTTGAGCAAGTGCAAACCTGGTGGTGCCAGGTCCCTCCTTTTCTCCCCCCTCCCGCTGGCTCCGTTTAAAAAAAAAAAATATATATATATATTTTTAAACGTCTTTAAAGGCGTTTAATTCGACGTTTCTTTAAACGTTCATTGCAGCTACTCACTGGGACACCAGTTCGTTACAGCTCGGAGCGGCAAGCAGGTAATTTTACCTTTTTATAGCGGGCAGGGGGTTCCCCGATTCTTCTCCTCGTGGCAATGGCGTCGGAGGGCGAGGGCGCAAAGGGTCGCTCCCCGGATCGCTGGAGCGCTTCTAGAGGGGATGCGGGGGTTTTACAACCTGATTCGCCCTTGATGGGTGATAGTTTAGTGACCGATGAATGTCCCGGTCGTTCCTCCGGCGTGGCGGTTTTTTTCCCGCCATAAACGCCCATCCCCCGCTCCTCGCCTCCGCCATCTTGGCCGGCCACGCGGCTCGGACGGCTTCTTCGGGGCCGCCCTTGAGGTTGGAGACATTAATGCCATGAACGCCCTTAATTTGGGCGACGGCACAAAAGCGGCTAAAGTTAAGCGCCGTTCTTCCCGCGCGGCTCCTTCACGGAGTTTCGCGCCGGACGCCATTTTGGATGCGCAGCATGTCTCTCCCCCGCTATTGCGAGCGCCGGTTGAGAGTGCGTCTAGGGCTGTTGCCCAGGCTGCGGAAGTGCACAGTCTGGGGGGTTTCTCCCCCGAGTTTGTTTTGCTGCTGCATCAGGCTTTCCTCATGCAAAACGCTGCCCCTGCTCCCTCTTCTGATAAAGAGGTTGAGGTTCCCAGAGGTAAACGCCCTCGGGTTGATTTCCAGGCCTTGGAGGACTTTTGTCTCCTCCGATGTAGATGAGGGCAGCGTGTCTGAGGTCTCCCAACGATCCTTTGCGGATTCCTTGGAGGAGATAGATCCCCGCTCGGATGGAGCGGATGACCCCTCTGCAGCGCGGCTTTTTAGCCCAGAGGATTTGCCCAACCTGTTGTTACAGGCCATGGACACTTTGAAGATTTCCTCTCCGGAGGACGTCTCTCCCTCAGCCCCTGTTGGCTCTGCCATTATGCTGGGGACGAAGCGCCCGCCTAGAACCTTCCACGTGCATGATGCCATGCACACCTTAATTGCGGCTCAATGGGATGTCCCGGAAACGAGCCTTAAAGTGGCTAGGGCTATGTCCCGCCTCTATCCTTTGGCTGTGAGTGAACGTGAGGCCTATCTGTGGCATACCGTGGATTCTTTAATCACTGCGGTGACTAAGAAAACGGCGTTGCCGGTGGAAGGTGGCACGGCCCTAAAGGACGCCCGAGACAGAAGATTGGAGGCGGCCTTAAGGTCGTCCTTGGAGGCAGCTGCTTTAAGTTTGCAGGCCTCAGTTTGCGGCTCCTATGTGGCCAGGGCGTGCCGGACTATGGTGCAGCGGGCTTCCCCCTCGGATCATTCCTTGAGGGCTGATTGGCCGGCCCTGGAATCGGGCTTAGCCTATTTGGCAGACTTGCTGTATGATGTCTGGAGAGCCTCAGCTAAAGGCATGGCTCAGACAGTCTCTGCGCGGCGGTGGCTTTGGCTGAAACATTGGTCTGCTGACCACGCCTCTAAATCCCGCCTGGCTAGATTGCCTTTTAAAGGCAAGCTGCTCTTTGGGGTCGAGCTGGACAAAATCGTGACCGATCTCGGCACGTCTAAGGGCAAGAAATTACCAGAGGTCAGGGCTCGGGTTAGTACTCGTCCCGATACCTCCATACCGCCCGGGCAAGTCGGGTTCCTCTGCCCCCTCTTCCTTCAAGAGGAATTTCTCCCCCAAGCAGCATTCCTTTCGCAGAGACCGCCGTCCCGGAGGTGCTCCCTCCGGTCCTCCCCCAGGGTCTCGTACCCAATGACGGGGCCTTGGTCCATGCCCCAGTGCAGATTGGAGGACGGCTGTCCTCGTTTCTGGGCGAGTGGACCACTATAACTTCAGACGCGTGGGTGCTGGAAGTCATCAGAGACGGCTACAAGCTAGAGTTCTGCCAACCCTTAAGAGACGGGTTTGTACTCTCTCCCTGCAAGTCTCCGGTCAAGCTGTGGTAGTGCAGCAGACCTTGGACAACCTGATCCGCCTGGGTGCGGTCGTTCCGGTGCCAAAAAATCAAATTGGCAAGGGACGTTACTCCATTTACTTTGTGGTTCCAAAGAAAGGAGGTTCTGTCCGGCCTATCCTCGACCTCAAAGGGGTCAATCGGGCCTGGAAAGTGAGGCACTTTCGCATGGAGACTCTCCGCTCTGTTATAGCGGCAGTGAAGGCAGGAGAGTTCTTGGCTTCCTTGGACATCAAGGAAGCGTACCTGCATATTCCCATCTGGCCTCCTCTCCAACGCTTTCTGCGTTTTACAGTCCTGAGACGACACTTCCAGTTCAGAGCCCTCCCTTTCGGGTTGGCTACTGCTCCGCGGACCTTTTCCAAAGTAATGGGGGTCATAGCGGCCTTCCTGCTAAAGGAAGGAGTACAAGTCCATCCTTATCTGGACGACTGGTTGATCCGAGCCCCCTCTTATGCAGAGTGCGGCAAAGCTATGGACCGGGTAGTTGCTCTTTTGAGCTCCCTGGGATGGATCATCAACTGGAAGAAGAGCCAGCTGCGCCCGACTCAGTCCCTGGTGTATCTGGGAGTTCGATTCGACACCCAAGTGGGCAGAGTGTTCCTGCCAGACAATCGGATTGTCAAGCTTCAGGCTCAGGTGGACTAGTTCCTAGTAGCCTCTCCTATTCGGGCTTGGGACTACGTGCAGCTGTTGGGCTCTATGACGGCCACGATGGAAGTAGTGCCCTGGGCCAGGGCTCATATGAGACCACTACAGCTATCTCTGCTGCTGCGCTGGACTCCGATGTCGGAGGATTATGCTGTGCGCCTTCCCGTGGACCCAGCAGTGCGCAAGGCGCTGAGCTGGTGGACGCAGACAGACAAGTTGTCTGCAGGATTGCCTCTGGTGACCCCGGAGTGGATTGTCGTCACGACAGACGCCTCTTTGATGGGCTGGGGAGCCCACTGCTTGGGAAGGACAGCGCAGGGGCTCTAGTCTCCTGCAGAGGCAAGTGGTCTATCAACCTCCTGGAACTCAGAGCCATTCGCTTGGTGTTATTGGAGTTCATCCCGGTACTCGTGTTGAAGCCTGTACGGGTCCTGTCGGACAATGCCACGGCTGTGGCCTATATCAACCGCCAGGGAGGTACCAGAGCGCCCCTCTAGCCAAGGAGGCTATGAGTCTTTGCCAGTGGGCGGAAGCGAACCTGGAGCAGCTTTCAGCGGCCCACATTGCCGGAGTCATGAATGTCAAGGCGGACTTTCTCAGTCGCCATACCTTGGAGCCCGGAGAGTGGCAACTATCTGCTCAGGCGTTCTTGGACATCACGAAGCGCTGGGGCCAGCCGAGCCTAGATCTGATGGCGTCATCGGCCAATGGCCAAGTGCCGCGCTTTTTCAGCAGAGGACGGGACCCTCGATCCCTGGGAGTAGATGCTCTTCTCCAACAGTGGCCGACACAAGAGCTCCTCTGTGTTCCCGCCCTGGCCCATGTTGGGCAGGGTGCTAGACCGGGTGGCAAAGCATCCCGGCAGGGTAATCCTGGTGGGTCCGGATTGGCCCAGACGTCCCTGGTATGCGGACTTGTTCAGGCTCTCAGTCGACGATCCTCTGCGGCTGTCAGTGGAGCAGGGCCTGTTACATCAGGGTCCCGTGGTGATGGAGGATCCCTCTCCCTTTGGTCTTACGGCCTGGCTATTGAGCGGCAGCGTCTGAGGAAGAAGGGCTTCTCAGACAAGGTCATCGCCACTATGCTGAGAGCGAGGAAGCGCTCTACTTCTACTGCTTACGCCAGGGTTTGGCGTATCTTTGCAGCATGGTGTGAAGCGGGCTCACTTTCTCCCTTCACTGCTCCAATTTCTTCAGTGTTGGCGTTCCTGCAAGAAGGTCTGGAGAAAGGCCTGTCGCTCAGTTCCCTTAAAGTCCAGGTAGCGGCTCTGGCTTGCTTCAGGGGCCGCCTGAAGGGTGCTTCCCTGGCTTCGCAGCCAGATGTGGTGCGCTTTCTCAAGGGAGTTAATCACCTGCGCCCTCCTCTGCACTCAGTGGTGCCTGCGTGGAATCTCAACCTGGTGCTAAGAGCATTGCAGAAGCCGCCTTTGGAACCCTTGTCGAGGGTATCTCTGAAAGACCTGACGTTGAAAGCAGTCTTTTTGGTGGCTATCACTTCAGACAGAAGAGTTTCCGAGCTCCAGGCGCTCTCATGTCGAGAGCCTTTTCTGCAGTGCACTGAGGCAGGAGTGACTATTCGCACAGTGCCTTCCTTCCTGCCCAAGATTGGTTCTCGCTTCCATGTGAATCAGCAGCTCTGTCTCCCTTCCTTTCGTAGGGAGGACTACCCAGAGGAGTACTCCGCTCTTGAATATCTGGATGTGAGACGAGTCATCATCAGATACTTGGAAGTGACCAATGATTTCCGGAAATCGGATCATCTGTTTGTCCTGTTTGCAGGTCCTCGTAAGGGTCTGCAGGCTGCTAAGCCTACAGTGGCAAGATGGGTCCAGGAAGCCATTGCAGCGGCTTATGTGGCCGCGGGGAAGGTGCCGCCTATCCAGCTGAAGGCTCACTCCACGAGAGCTCAGGCGGCCTCGATGGCAGAGGCCGGATCCGTCTCCTTGGAAGAGATATGCAAGGCGGCAACGTGGGCTTCGGCTCATACATTCTCCAAGCATTACCGTTTGACTGTGGCTGCACGGGCGGAGGCCCGGTTTGGAGCTTCAGTGTTGAGGTCAGGGATTTCTATGTCCCGCCCTGGGTGAGTACTGCTTCGGTACATCCCACCAGTCTATGGATTGATCAGCTTGATGATATGGAAGGTAAAATTATGTATAATCATACCTGATAATTTTCTTTCCATTAATCATAGCTGATCAATCCATAGCCCCTCCCAGATATCTGTACTGTTTATATTCTGGTTGAATTTTAGGTTCAAGTTTAGCCTTCAGTTACTTCAGGAGGACTTCGTGTTCAAGTTCTTCTTTCACTTGGATTCTTCAAGAGTTGAGACGACTTTGTGTTACAGTGAGCTGCTGCATTCCTCTCCCCTCCGTTTTACGGGGCTGGATTGAGACATAAATTCTGCCGGCACTCCCTCCCGCTTCGTGCGGCTGTAGGGCAGCTTTGTACCCCTCCCGCTTCGGCGGTGTTAGGGTCAGTCAGCTCCTCCCGCGGTTGCGGTTGCAGGATAAGCCAGATCCCCCCGCATCGGCGGGCGTGGTGTCCCTCCCCCGCTCCGCGGGGATGAGCTGGACGGATTCCCCTCCCCCACTTGTGTGGGGATGAGCTGGGTTAATTCCCCTCCCCCGTTTCGGCGGTGGTGAGCTGGGCAGAGTGTCCCTTCGTGGGTGTAATTCTCTAAGTGCTGAGTCCTGCGGATGGAGCTTTGATATCGACATACTGAGGAGTTTCCGGCAGCACATGACCACATATAGGGAGGCAAAAGTTTGCTCTCTATCTCCACCTGCTGGTAGATGGACACAACCCACCAGTCTATGGATTGATCAGCTATGATTAATGGAAAGAAAATTATCAGGTATGATTATACATAATTTTACCTTTTTGTGGCACCAAACTTATGGTGCCAGTTTATAGAATTGCCCCTGTGAAACCTTGTACCCCCAGAATTTATACTGCAGCAGGAGTCCTGTACCATTCCACACCCTGCTGAGTTGTTATTTTTTCCTCTTTGTATCATTTTCTTAGGTATTACAGGGTCTTGCATAAGAACTAATCTCTTAACATTTAAAACTGGGGCTCACAGAAGTTTATGTTAAGATTGCCTGTTATTCACATGTCTGAATGCAGTTTGCAATGTATTCCTTATAGACCAAAATCATCCAGAGGATTTAGAAACCTATATGAAATTAGTGGCCCAATTGGTTACACTACATACAGTGATGAATTTTGTTGGAAACCTTACTCCAAAGCACAGCCCATAAGGAGCGGTTCTTCATCGGGAATAAGAAGCAACAATCCACATCCAAGTAACGTAAGGAATTTAAGAGTTATGTTAGCTTGGAGTAAAACAAGGGTGTCTCAGGACCACATTGTTCTCAACACAGTTTTTGTGGAGATGACTGAGTAATTGCTTTTACAAACTGTAGCCTAATGGATAGTGCAGTGGGCTGAGAACCTGGGAAACTGGGTTCAGTTCCCACTGCAGCTCCTTGTGACCCTGGGTAAGTCAATGAACCCTCCATTGCCCCAGGTACAAAACTGAGATTGTGAGCCCACTAGGGACAGAGAAATTACCTGCAAATAACATGTGTAAACTACTTTGGTTGTACCATAGATAGGTGGTATATCAAATCCACGGCCCTTTGCAAATTGACTTCAGTCTCCCCAATATTGAACCTGCGGCAGTCTGCAAATTTAAAGGCGCTGATTGCCGCAGGCTGAATCTTACCCAGATATTCAGTGCCAGGCCTAATCGGGACACAGACATTGAATATCCGGGTCATAGGTGGCTGCTGGAATTTACCCAGGTTCCAGCTAATATTCCCCCCACTCCCGGCAGTCTCCGATCCCAACCCCATGCCCTAGACGCATCTTCATGAACCCGCCACACCCCCTGACACAATCAAATTAGATCCCAATCTCCCCATCAATACCTCATTCTATCCCCAACAACCCAGCCTCCCAACTCACCAAACTTGTCCCCACCATGAAAACTACACCCGATTCCCTCCAGAACTCAATAATGTTGCTTAGTGGTCCCTGGAGGTTGCGGTGCAGCAACAGCACATCTTCAGGATTTCAGTATTATTGTTGATGCAATTACAAGTTCCATATCCTGTACAGACTCCAGTTTCCTCCAGGCTCTGGAACCACTGTGTGATGCACAAAGGCAGCAGATACAGCGGAATTAGAAAAGGTTCAAAAAAGAGTGACCAAAATGATTAAGGGGATGGAACTCCTGTCATATGAGGAAAGGCTTAAGAGGTTAGGGCTCTTCAGCTTGAAGAAGAGACAGCTAAGGGAGGATCTGATAGAGGTCTACAAAATTCTGAGCGGAGTAGAATGAGTAAACGTAAATCGTTTATTCTTTCAAAAATTACAATGACTAGGGGACACTCCATGCAAGTTATAAGGTAATACTTTTAAAACAAATGGGAGAAAATATATCTTCCTCAATTTGGACTTATTGCTGGAGGATGAGGTAACAGCAGTTAGTGTATCTGGGTTTTAAAAAGGTTTGGACAAGTTCCTGGAGGAGCAGTCCATAATCTATTAAGATAGACATGGGGAAAGCCATTACTTATCCTTGGGATCAGTAACATGGAATCTTGCTACTCTTTGGGATTCTGCCAGGTACTTGTGACTTCATGCATGTGCGAGAAGTCCCAGCATGCTGCTCAGAGCCAGAAACATGTAGCGTGGAGTGGTGGCAGTCCATTTATTGGCTGGTGGGACTCGGCATCCCTGCCAGTAAAGGTATGCCTAGTGTGCTCGCACAAGGGGGAACAGAGAGGCATGTGTCGCTCCTCCCCCAGTCCACCCCTGGCCCCCCAAATTGCAGGGCTGGTTATTCTCAGAGAGAGAGCCCATTGTTAAAAATTTACCAGCACACCCCTGCTTGTATTCCTTTGTTGCTTTGTGTTTTCTGTTTATTTTATTCATTCTCCAGAGAATGCAGACAGTGCGTGCTTTGCATTCTGCAGACAGAGGCTTCTTGTTGTTCCGTCTTTTTGAGTAGTCAGGTTAGATGAGTATCGATCTTTCCTTTTTATGGTAACTGGCCAAGCCTGTAGAATGCTCTGCCGGATCATTTGCGAGTTAGTACATACTTGCTTACATTCAGGAAGCAAGTTTTTCCATAAAACTTATGCATAAGTTGGAAAACAGAAAGAGTATATATGATGTTTGGTGGTTATTTGTTTTATTTTAAGATTGTATTATTTCTGTTTTGATGTGATTATTTATGTTATGGTTGTTCACCGCTTAGAATTGTAGATGGATGGGATATAAGAATGTTAAATAAAGGAACTAAGACTAAAATAAACATTAGCAAAGTTACAAATTGCTCCTTAGGTTTGTGGCAGGTAGGCAGCATATACAATCTATAAAACAGCTAAGTTATCCAGTTTCAGGAGTGAGAGATTCTAGGTCAGCCTGATGCATTATAGGACCTGAAGCACTGATTTTATTGAGAATCAGGAACTACCACACTGCTTTGGATTATAAATTCAAAACTGGTCAAAAAGTCTGCCTTTTGGAATTGGATAAGCTGGCAGATCTGTAGAGTGCGGTATTTTGTAATACAGAATCTCTTTTTGTGGTTCCAGTTTTTCAGAACATGGAAAATGCCTCGCTCTCAAAACACAGAGGATTTGGATAGCTATGTACCCTGGAGAAAGACACCTTCAATAGAAGAGGCCCGAAATGCCATCAAAGCACAGTTCTCCTCTATTTACCAGTCAGATTATCTAGGAATACCCCAAGGTAAGGTTTATTTATTTACTATGGAGTAGATATTCAAAGCGATTTAAACAGCCAGGAGAGGTTCCTGGCTGTGTAAATCGCTTGTCTGGAGTTAGCCAGGGATATTCAGTGGTTCTTAACCAGACAGTGTCATAAAATATCCCCTCTAACTGCCCATGCTAAAACCAGCTAGTTTGTGGGCGATCTGAGGGGTGGAGTTAGGGTGGTGTGCAAACCTAGCCAGTTAGCAGAGATTTTCAGTCTGCTCACCAGCTGAGCAACCACATAAAATTAGGTCAGAAAAAAGACTGCCTAACTGTATGCGACGTGTCAACCAGACACTGGTCTGAATATTGGCCTGTGACTAACTTCTGGGTCATGACATGAAATGTTGCCTTCTTTCTTTACAAATCCCATCCTAAGGAACATCCTGAACCACCCCTTCTGATGTACAGCAAGACCCCCCCCCCCCTTTCTGCTGCCCACTCCCCCTTTCCACCCCACCAGGGGCAAAGCAAGAACCCCTTCTCCACTGGATCCCCCTCCCTTCTCCCTCCCCTCCAATGGTTGCTGGCTTATTTGTGCATTTCCCTGGTGGTTCAGTGGCGAAATGGCAGGAGCGATGTTCTGCTACTGTTGTCTGAATCAGGCCTGATTTTAAAAACTGCCTTTTTTAAGAACCTAGGTGAGTTTGGGCTTTTTTTTTGTTTGTTTTTGCTGACGAGGACTGAACTGCACCAGAACAAGAGGAGAGGATGGAACAATTGTAACCACTCTCCACATATTTTTTTTAAAAACAGATCCATTCTTCCTTTATGATCTACATACACTTCATGATTGTGACTACTTTGTCATCTGGATATTTTCCCTCCAGTTGGAAATTAGCGACCATTTTTTCTCACCTGAAGAATTTTATAAACTCTAGTTCTGATACAATTATAAGCCAGTTTCCAAATTACCTTTTCTTTCAAAAGTGACCAAAAAATCTTGGCTCATCAGTTAACCTTATACCTGGATAAAATCAATGCTATTCATCCTAATCAAGTTAGTTTTCGTGAACATTTTTGTACTAAACACTCTCTTGACTCTTACGAACTTTATCTATCTTGTTCATGATCAAGTGAAAAATGTACTACTTAGTTCCCTGAATTTAACTGTAGCCTTCAGTTAGTTAATCATTCCTTTCTATTAAGGCATCTGAAAGATTTAGGAATTGGCGGAAATGTCTTAAATTGGTTTTCATCATATCTAACTGATAGAACTTTCCTGGTATATTGGTCAGGTCTCTTTTCAAAGGCACATAGAGGGGCTTAATCGAACACGAACGCCCATCTCTATGGGCGCCTATATCCGTGGGCGCCTATTTCCATGAACGGGACAACCTGTATATTCAAAAAAAGATGGGCGCCCATCTTTTTTCCGATAATACTGGTTGTGTGGGGCAAATGCCTAGGAGTTGACCGTTTTTCAGCTGGGCGCTATCAGTTTTCAGCGATAATGGAAACCGAAGGCGCCCATCTCAACAACAAACAAATCCAAGGCATTGGGTCATGGGAGGGGCCAAGATTTGTAGTGCATGCCACATGCCAGGACACCAACTGGGCATCCAAGGGGCACTTCTACAAATGAACAAAAAACAGTAAAAGAGCTCCCAGGTGCATAGCACCCTTCCCTTGTGTGCTGAGCCCCCCAAATCCCCCCAAAACCCACTGCCCACAAGTCTACACCATTACCATAGCCCTAAGGGGTGAAGGGGGCACCTACATGTGGGTACAGTGGGTTTTGGTTTTTTTTTGAGGGTTCAGCATTAACCAGCACAAGTGTAACAGGTGGGGGGGGGGGGGAATGGGCTTGGGTCCGCCTGGCTGAAGTCCACTGCACCCACTAACTGCTCCAGGGACCTGCATACTGCTGTGATGGAGCTGGGTATGACATTTGAGACTGGCATACAGGCTGGGAAAAAAAAGTTGTTAAAGTTCTTTTTTTTTTTTTTTTTGGTGGGGGGGAGGGGGTTAGTGACCACTGGGGGAGTCAGGGGAGGTCATCCCCGATTCCCTCCGGTGGTCATCTGGTCATTTAGGGCACTTTTTTGGGACTTGTCCTTGGAAAAAAAAGGGTCCAAAAAAAGTGACCTAAATTCTCGCTAAAAACGGCTATTTTTTCCCATTATTGGCGAAAGCTGCCCATTTCTGTTTGACCGATAACCACGCCCCAGTCCCGCCTTCACCACGCCTCTGACATGCCCCCGTCAACTTTGGCCGTTTCCACGACGGAGTGCAGTTGAAGACGCCCAAAATCAGCTTTCGATTATACCGATTTGGCCGCCCACGGGAGAAAGACGCCCATCTCCCGATTTGGGTCGAAATATGGGCGTCTTTCTCTTTCAAAAATAAGGCAGGTAATATTCCCTGTGATGTTCCACAAGGGTTGGTACGTGGCCAAATTTTGTTCAATATTTACCTTGTTTCATTAGCTCTACTGCTTCAGACCTTATAAGTAAATTTTTACATATATGCAAACAATATTCTTCTTCTTTATACTTTGGACTCAGTGATACATACCACTATTTGTGATATATCTAATAAGCTAGAAACAATCACCAGTTGGTTGACATCACATGAACTAAATCTACATCCATCTAAATGTGCTAGCTTGTATTTCTCTATCTATATGTCCTCATCAAATTTGTCTACCCTCCTTAGGAGTGATTTTATTTGTCTATAGAAAAAGTACAGTATCTCTTACTGCATGCTGGATTTATGCCCTCCAATTCTTATGCAATCAACTCCAGATGCTTTTTATGGTTATTTATTTAACTGGATCCTACAGTTTTCTGAGGGCATTTTTCCAGGCGATCTCTTAAAAGTGGCGAAATCGGTATAATCGAAAGCGGCTTTTTTGACACCATCACCGCTTTACTGTCGCCACACCGGCGAAAGTTCAAGGGGGCATGTTGGTGGTGTAGCGAAGGCAGGGCATGGGTGGGCATGGGCGTAGATACCAGATGGCCGGCTTTTGCGGATAATGGGAAAAAAAGCGGCGTTAATCAGTATTTCGCCGCTTTTACTTGGTCCTTTTATTTTCACGACCAAGCCTCAAAAAGGTGCCCCAACTGACCAGATGACCACCGGAGGGAATGGGGGATGACCTCCCTGTAGTCCCCCAGTGGTCACCAACCCCCTCCCACAGTAAAAAAATAAAAACCTTTTTTGCCAGCCTGTATGCCAGCCTCAAATGTCATACCCAGCTCCCTGACAGCAGTATGCAAGTCCCTGGAGCAGTTTTTAATGGGTGCAGTGCACTTCAGGCAGGCAGACCCAGGTCCACCCCCCCTACCTGTTACACTTGTGGTGCTAAGTGTTGAGCCCTCCAACCCCCCCCCAAAAAAGAAACTCCACTGTACCCACATGTACGTGCCCCCCTTCACCCATAAGGACTATGGTAATGGTGTATAGTTGGGGGGGGGGATTTGGGGGGCTCAGCACCCAAGGTAAGGGAGCTATGCACCTGGGAGCTATTTGTGTATTTTTTAAACATTTTTAGAAGTGCCCCCTAGGGTGCCCAGTTGCTGTCCTGGCATGTCAGGGGGACCAGTGCACTACAAATGCTGGCTCCTCCCATGACCAAATGCCTTGGATTTCGCCGGGTTTGAGATGGCCGGCATTTTTTCCATTATCGCTGAAAAACAAAACCGGCCATCTCAAACCCAGAGAACTTTGGGATTTGGCCGGGCTAAACCGTATTATCGAAAAAAACGATGGCCGGCCATCTTTTTCAAAAACACGGTTCCGGCCAGCTGTTGCGCCGCCGCCAAAATAGATCGCCGGCGAAGTTCAATTATGCCCCTCCACGTGGCTTAGTAAAAGGGCCCCTCAAAGATCTATTTTAGCACAACAAATGCCTCAAACTAAAGCACCAAGTCTACTCTAGAAACAAAAGTTTATGATCACTGTGAAAATGTTGACGCCAAATGTAAAGAAATGCATATATGTTTCAGCCCCAAGTATATTTGAAATGAAGCAAATTCGTGAGGCAAGACTTCCCTTGGCTGAAACTATGTTGACTGTCCCATTAAACCATGTTTATCTATGTGTTCAGTAATTTTATTCTTTATAATAGTTTCCATTTATAGTCTCAACAATGAAACTATACTGATTGTAGCTTGCTAGAAATATAAGCCTTCTATTTAGCTCCAGCAAGGCCTTATACACATTCAACTTCTAATTACTCTTCTTTAACATCTTCTTCCCTTTGCCTATGCCACTTCCTTCCTGTCCTATGAAGTTCTTCTTACTGAATAGAGGCTATGAAAACCAAGGGGCCCAAAGTGTCCTATTCCCTGTTATATTTTTTATTTATTTATTTGTTGCATTTGTATCCCACATTTCCCACCTCTTTGCAGGCTCAATGTGGCTTACAATACATCATGAATAGTGGAAATATATGAGAAATTATGCATTTAGTAATAACAGAAGGATCTTGGGTAATATGATAATGATAAAACATGCTAGTAGTTTGGCAAGCAAATATTGTGAAGGCAGTTCTGGATATGTGTACAGGAGTTCATATTTGTTGATCATTGTTATATGCCTTGTTAAAGAGATGGGTCTTCAGTAGAATTCGGAAGTTAACTAGTTCATAGATCGTTTTTAAGTTGCACAGCAGCGCATTCCAGAATTGTGTGTTCAGGTAGGAAAAGGTTGGCGCATGTATTAGTTTGTATTTTAGACCTTTACTCTTTCCTGGGCTGTTTGTTGACACAACAGCGCCATAACATCATCTCAAAAAGAGACCAATGGTCAACATTCGACAATCCTGGCAAACCCTTCTTATATGTCCACTGAGACCTAAGGGCCTCTACATCTATTAGCTTTCAAGTAGGAGGCTGTCAACAAACTGTATCCATGGGAATCTTATCTGTTCAATTAACAAACTGACAAAAACAAAAAAGAAACCAGTCAAACTCTACAAATGACCAATTGGCAAACCCAAAACATATTATGAGGGCCAAAAAATTAACATCCAAAGTGTGACCTTTCTCATGAATTGCCTCCTAAATCAATTGACAGTTACCTAACAGACTCAGAGACAATAAACAACCACTGACTTCTGGCAGAGAAAGCACCTCATCCTCATGTAAATTAAAATCTCCCCCAGATAATGGTTTTATCAAGATGAAGCCCAGAGCAGATTAACCACTTTATAAAAAGCCCTCAATCTGTAGCTACATGAGCCAAGGGAATATAAACTAAATAATTCCTCATGTATGCACATGTAAACCTCAAGACTGTTGAGATAACAAAAACCAGAGCCCTGTAATTGCAAAGTATCTCAGGTTATAATAACCCTCTACCTTTTCCCCTGTTGTCATGACTGATGTAATACCCTGTAACCTTTGGACATAATTAGGTTAATACAATCCTATTTGAATCCATCAACAAAGTTTTAGTAATACATAGCAGGTCTGTTTTTTGGTGCCTTAGTCCTAACAGTGTATAACAGATAAATGCACAGGGCTCGTTTAATCAATGTCTCAGTAGTGAACAAAACAATTTAACTAACCCAACCAGAGCTAGTAGCTAAGGGAAACAAGTTTAAAAATTAACATTAGATCTCCTATATTTTTCTTGATCCAAAAGAACTGTTCACAGATCACATCACAGATCCTACATCATTAGCAGGTCCCATTTTCCTTACCCTAAATCAACCCAATAAAAAGAAATTATTCCCTACCATTATCCAGTTGCCCAAAGGTCACACAAGGGGGTGTGCCCCTTTATTATGCCCCCTCAGTCCACTTGCATCATGAGGCGGTAAGTGCTTCTGTGTTAACCAGGAGCAGGTACTGCACATTAATCTAAATGTCAACACTTGACCGGCAATAAAAAAAATAATGGGACTGCCCCTTCATGATGCAGTGTTAGTTATGGGCTTGCCTTACATTAAAATCCCATGTTATAGCATGCTAGACCCCAAACTTAACACTTCTTTGTACAAGAGCCCATTATCTTGTTTCGCTAATTTTCTACTGCTTATTAGAAGAAGCATCACTATTACTTTTTAATTATATGGAGGGTAATTTTATAAGTAGGTGTCTAGGCCTTCCCTGGAGGTTCACAACTGCTTTATACCTATTTTATACAGGAAAGTGCATGCATACTTTACCATATAAAATAGGCATATGGCACTTAAAGCCAAATGTCTACATTTTACTTACATATGTATGTTTTATGTGGTGAATAAACTGGACTTTTACATTTTTGTCTTCACTATCTACCATGATGTTTTCCATGCTGGATCTTGTAGATCAGTTGCCTATTTGTTTTCTGGGACTTTGGTGATTTTATACAGGGCGAGGCAAAAAGAGTAATCCCCTAGACTATTTTGCTGTTTTCTGAGCAACCACAAGGAATTTCAACATGAAAGTTTACAGCTTTATTTGCTGTTACTATCTACACTTATGTGCTGAGTGGAATGAGATTATCTTTAAGCATGGCAGATACAGACTTTTTAGCGTGACCACCCAGTGATTTTCGTGCATTCAAAAATGTTTGCACTGTAAAACTACCATTATTTGAAAAAAAGAAAACGGGTACCAGCTTTCTGTTAATGATGTCACAGTGACGTAGACTTTTGTCTGGGGAGTAATGCTAGAGGCCTATCACAAGCCAAAGCTGCAAACAATTGCCGAACTCAAGGAAGCGCTGCAGATGCCCTGGGACTGCCTGCCACAGGGACCAATGAACAAAGCTGTTAAGAACTTTCCAAAGCGACTGAAGGCCAGTGTTAAAGCTGGGTGTGGACACTTTGAGCATTCACAGTGACTGCAAAATTCTGACAGTTTATTAATTATATTGTTTGAATGACCTTATTTTACTGTGTTTTAGCTCGAACGTTTTTAACGTGCAGAAATAGCTTTGGTAGTAACGCTAAAATGTCAGTAACATCAGCATAGCTTAAGATAATTAATTTTTGTTAAATAGTAATATGTACGTATGATGACTACATAAGTGTGTAAAATTTCGCATTGAAATTCAAAGCAGTTGCTGAGAAAACGGCAAAAAACTCTAGGGTGTCACTTTTTTTGCTTCACCCTATACGTGTGCACTTTGTAAACTGGAGAGTACAAACATATATTCCAAACTCCATCCAGTTCCATCTTCATGAGTGAGATCAACTCCTATATATAATTCATGTGAATCTGCTGCACAGATTTATAAGAAATCATTCCTTCCTATATAAGCCTTCCTATATAAACATAAAGGGCTAGATTCTATATATGGTACCTAAAAAAAATGATGCCAAAAAATACTTGCTTAAGTGGTATTCTATACGCTGTGCCTAAAGTTCAGCACGGTTTATAGAATAAACACTTAAGTGGAGAGGTCACACATAAATTTAGGCACCGCCATTTGCACCATCAAAAACATGGCACAAATGTCCACACCTAAATTTACACGCAGAGCTCCCATATTCTGTAATTACATGTGTAACTCAAACCCATACCTCCATTCCACCCCAAGCGCCCATGATCCTCTCATTTCCGCACCCCCTTTTTTGGATTGTATATAAATTTTTGTTGTGGATCCCACCCCTAAATTTATGCACAATAGTCCCAATTAAATCTAATTAGTGCCAATAATTGCTTGTTAAAAAGCCAATTATTGGCACCAATTGGTTCATTATTCTATTAAATTGGCCATACAAATCAGAGGAAATGTTTATTTAGCATGCATATTCTTAAATAGACATGACCCTTTTACTAAGCTACGGTAGGGCTAACGTGGCTAGCGCATGCCAAATCGATCCTACCACAGGGGTAGTGTGGGAGCCCTATGGTAGTTTCAAAGTTGGCACGCTCAGTTTCCAGAGGTAGAAAACAATTTTCTGTTTTCTACCACAGGGGTATTCCCAGTGTAAAGTCCCCTCGGTCCCTTGCCCCCTAGGAGGAGAGGACACTTCAGCCCTAGAGGCTGGAATAAGAGAGACAGTCAGACTTAGGTATAGGCACAACCAGTAAAAATCTTTATTGGTATCTCACTAAGCCAAAACAAAATAATTGTTCTCTCTGGAACAGGTTGTCACACAGTAGCCAGACGCACAGACTGAATAACAAAACTGCTCAGTAAAAACCTTCCTAGCCATCACATATATACTGTTGTAAGTTTCGCTTCTCCTAAATCATGTGATTTCTCCTAAACTAACGTGATCATATATGGATTTTCCTGTTTCCTTCCATTACACAATATAGTAATATACAAAAATGGCAATTTCCTGTATTCTACCATTGAACTACTATGGATTTACAGTTGTCTCACTGACACAGACTATTGTGGATTCTTTTGGATTCGTAATAAGTAAATGAAAACCTTTATTACAGGAGCTAAATTCTACAATGATTAGGATATATACAATGATTAGCACATATACAATGATTAGCTGTATACACACAATGATTAGCTGTATAAACAATCATTACATCACTGGTCTCTATATCTAAGCAATGCCAAGAGTTCTTAGACCAGGAAAAGAAGCAATACATACACTATACCTACAACATCACTGGTCTCCATCATCCAGGCTCGTAACATCAGCTGGGGGGGGCGGTTCACAGTGAGAGCCAGGATCTTTAGACCAGGAACAGATCCTCTGCGCAGCACATACGTTGCTCACAGATGAGCTCCCACTCTGCTGTGACAAGCTCTCCCTTTTTATTAGGCTCTGAGCTCATTACAGAATGCTTCTAAGGAAACTTACAGAATGCTTCTCTGTTTAGGACTGTGGGAACGTGGTCACATGCCTTCCAAAGTCCAGGTGGCCAAGCTGGACTTCTGAAAACAAATGCCATCCTCCCCTTCACATCAGGGCTGCCGAAAGGGGGGGACAGGGGGGACAAAATTCCCCGGGCCTGGGCCTCCGTCACTCCCTGGCATTGAATTTATCGCCTCACCTTCGAAAGTGCAGCAAGCAGTGGCAGACCACTCCTTCCTTCCATGTTCCGCCCTCGCCTGACGTAACTTCTGTGAGGGCGGGACAAAGAAGGAAGGAGTGGCCTGCTACTGCTTGCTGTGTTTTCGAAGGTAAGGCACTTAAGATCAGTGTAGAGGGCCCGGTGGTGGGTCGAGGGGGGGCCCGGCGACCTCGGGTGGGGGGGCCTGGGGGCGGCCTTGTCCCAGGCCTGGCCCCGTCTCTCGGCGGCCCTGCTTCACATGCCAAATTAGTTAGAGATGTGTCTTATCTTCTGCATTCTAACTTATTTTTGTATTTACACGAAAAGTTACTTTTGGTCAAAGACAGAGTTGAAAAACAATCTTTTAAAATTCACTTCCATTACAATCAACCTCTCCTACTTGTGTTCACATGCACACTTTATGGCAATTGGCTACTGCCTTATCAGTAATGTGTGATCACAGCGTACAAAAAACCATGTAGCAAGCTAGTATGAAACACCTGTTGTCCTTCCTCTCTGAATACATATTTCCATTGGAACATCTTGGAGCCTGCAGAGTCCTCAGTCTCTCACCACCATCAAGGTTATATCCATGTGTATCTGCCATATATGGGCCGCATTGCCTCAGTTCCTCCTGAGCTTCTCCTTGGCATGTGATCTTACATGCAGCTGCAGGGAGAAACTAAAATTGTGCTGACGACAGCAAACTAGGAAATCTGAGGGCTAGCAGGACTATCTTACAGGCCTAGTATAGGGAGGAATATACACCAGCAGTAATCGGCAGCAAGACCACATTGCCACATGCTGCCTGATTACCACAGAAGTAGTGGATGAACCCTTATCGCCAAGTAAATAGGTGTTTAAGGGCTCAGGCAGTAAATAGCTGCATGCTACTTTTCATGTTAGCACCTGGCCATTTACTGTACCATTTTAAAAAAGGGCTTTTAACCAGCTGCAGTAAAAAATGGCTCAGCAAGCGCCAATTTTACGTGCTCACACTAGCACAGGCCACTTTTTACTGTGGCTTACTAAAAGGGCCCCTTAATGTGCCTTTAATGAAAAAGATTTGATCACCTGTGCTTATTGCATTAATTTTATTGCACAAAATTATAGTTCCACTTTTAACAAAGTTTTCAATTCTACAGGGTTCCAAATTAAACATGCCTTTTCCGTTCCTCCTGACTGGAAAAAAGAAGTCCCTCATAATTTGGAAACTGAGTTTAGGTCTCATTATCAGATTAAACCACAGATCCCTGTGCTGAAGGCTACTATGAAATATGGATATGCTGCAAATGTTTCTTCTCCTGCACATGGATGTGGTAAGAAAAAATATTTGATGAATAAAATAATTCTGTTATATGGCCATGGCGTTTTGTATAGTTTCACGGGGTTCCTCGACTTTTACATTGAACTTACTCTGTTCCATTATTGATTATGATGAAGGCATTAACCAGTCAGCCATCTTTGACCTTGATCAAGAAATCTTTTTGTTCACATTCATGCATAGTGTATCCTTGTACATTTTATACTAGCACCTCAGCTGGTGTAAATGTGTAGGGCATCATTATGGTCACAATTTCTGCAGCTTTTGTAGGGAAATTTAATAAAGACACGTGGAGAGGCATTTTCGAAAGAACGTCCAAGTCAGAATTGGGACATCCTGTTCATAACATCTAAAAAACACCCATCTCACAGCCATTTTCAACCAGAAAAAACATTGGAATTTCCTGTTCACAAATACGCGAGAAGGACATTCTTGTGCTGAAAACATCTAAAATGAACAGCCATTTTCCAAAATGAAATGTCCAAAATATGAACGCCAAAAAGCAGGCACAAAAACATCTCTATGGCATCATTTGTACAAAAATGGCCACAGACATCCCTGCAGAGCAGAGGGGCAGCCTAGTGTTTAGTGCAGTGAGGCCCAGGTACAAATCCCACCTTAATTCTACTATATGTTATTGTGAGCCCTCCAAGAGCAGATATAAACTTACTGTATCTACAGACACACCACTACAATAGCCTTCTCACTTGCAGGTGTCTTATAAATTCAGGTACAGTAAATATTTCAGTGTTCCAGGAGGACTCACATATTAGTACAGAAATAAAAGTGTTAAAGTGGGAGTTATACCTGGGTCCTGTTGTTCAAAGTCCACTGCACTGACTACTGGGCTACTCTTTCCACTTGATTGTTGCTCTATTAGGAATGGCCATAATACCTGAAGCTGTCATAGAGCTTGGTATCCACTGTCACTTTCACTTCTTAGGGGGTGGGAGGGGGTCAGTAACCACTGGGAGATTAAGGGGGGGGAGACATGCCTTCATCCCTTCAGTGGTCAGCTGCTCAATCATGGCATCTTTTTGTACCCTGGACATGATCAAAACAGGTCTAGATAAAATGTCCTTCTTTTTTGCCTTGGATGTTTCTTCCCATTCCATTATCACTGAAAGACGCCCTAATGTTGAGCCAGCCCTAGTCCTGCCCAAAATGCCTCCAACATGACCCTTTGCTATTTGGACAAACTGCAGTGTAAAGCATCCAAATTCTGCTTTTCAAAAATCACAATTTGAACGTTTTCAGTAGTTGGATTTTTTTTTTTTTAACCATTTTGAGACATGTGGCTGTATACAATAGACTCAACATAGGCAATTGCTAGACCTTCCAGTCTAGGCTTGGCTCTTCTCCCAAGCTCTTAATGGAAAAAAACAACTAACTAGCTAGTCACATTCACAAAGACTAACACCAGCTAGACATACTGTAGCATGACTTGCTTATTCACTCCTATTCTAGCTGAGATCATTTTGATACACCTTTTCTGACTGCAAATGCAAGTTTTTAATGTTAGTTACACTTATTTCCTAATTTTTCTTATTCTATCTTATCTATTTTCCATGTCTGCTTACACGTTACACTGTCTATTAAGATGTTCTAACGTGTAGGTAGCATACTCTGCCATAATGTGTACTAATGTTTAAATATTGTTACTAATGTAATTGTCTATTGCCTATGTCTTATTCTTGCTATTCAAGATCTTGGGTGAATTTCTTCAAAATGAGAGTAGATAAATCCTAATAAATAAGGGATCAATATTCAGTGTGGCTTCTGCAGGCAGGAGAGGCTTCTGCCACTTAAACCTCAGTGAGCTGGCCAGCCACTGATATTCAACAGCGCTTAACTGAGCAGAGTCATTGAATATCAGCTCCGACTGCCCCGGCACAATCCAGGCAGTGCTGGGACAGTCTGGGCGCAGAGTTGGATGGACCTAGAAGTCATGTGGGCATCAGCATTATTCAGTGCTGGTGCCACATAAACGGAACAGACAGGGCCACATAAAAACCAGCCCTTTCTTTGCCCAGTTAGGTATGTGTGTACTGGCACTGAATATTGACCGACACCCACCTAATTTCTGGGTTTGCTGAAGACCCAGATACAAACCTGCCAAGTCTCCTGCTTTTGCAGGTCATCTCCCACTTCCACTGTGGCCTCCTCATCCAGCAGCAGCAGGAAACACCTTCATAAATCACAATCTCCTGCTGCCACTGATCCCATGTCACCAGGAGATGATGTTTTATGAAGACCAGTTTCATAACCACAGAAGAGTTTCCCCAGCATTAGATTCCAAAACTGTTCTGCATACATCATTAATTCATGACCCCTGAGGAGGCACTTTGTGCTGAAACACAGTGCCATGTCGGGCTTTGCATGTTTTCTGCAAGTACCAGAAATAAAGTGTTTTTGTGATCTGATCATTTTGTGTCCCTGGTTTTTCTGAAGCCTTCTCCAACTTCCCATGTTGTTTGCTGTCTACGCTCTTCATAGGATTCTTTTAATTTTTCTTTTTGTTTCCAATGAATTCCATAATTCAGAACCTTTCCCCAACATCAGCAAATCAAAAACCCCTGAGATCTTGCCACAATACATGGGGTACAAATCCCACTGAGTGATTCTATCAAAATCCTTGGGGTTATCTTGGACAGTCATATAACCTTCACTAGCTATATTTCCCTACTGGTACAGAAATCATTTTATACACCAAGACTAATCCATTCTGCTCACTTGCTGTTTGATATCTAAGCCCTTTGCTTACTGACTCACTCCTTGGTAATATCTCGCATAGATTATTGCAACTCACTTCTTATGGGCTGTCTCAGCATCAACTGCAGATTGTACAGAAATTCTGCTGTAAAATTAGTTCATGGAGTGAAAAATACAATAGGGTCACACCGCTTCTTATTGTTGAGCATTTTCTTCCATATTTTCAAAATCCTAGTACTAACCTATCAGATTAATGCATACCTAACACAAATTAAAATGCCGGAGCGTGGGATGTGGCATCCTGCGGTAAGTGCCATTTTATTTATTTATTTATTAGATTTGTATCTCACCTTTACCCAAAGCGGGTAACAAGAAAAACATCCTATATAATAATTCTCACCGCCAACATTCGAATGTGCTAGGGACCGTGCCTCCCTCGGAGGTGGTCTGCTAGGCAGGCACGCACTGACATCAGCACCTCTCCCTCTTCCTTCTTTCCCCCCTCACTCTGCTGCTCCCCAGTATCTCTCCACACTCGTCCTTCCCTACACCCCTTCCCGTGCACTCTGCTCCATGGATAAATCCTTCTTATCTGTTCCCTTCTCCACTACTGCCAACTCCAGACTTTGCGCCTTCTGTCTCGCTGCACCCTACGCCTAGAATAAACTTCCTGAGCCCCTACATCTTGCCCCATCCTTGGCCACCTTTAAATCTAGACTGAAAGCCCACCTCTTTAACATTGCTTTTGACTCGTAACCACTTGTAACCACTCGCCTCCACCTACCCTCCTCTCCTCCTTCATGTACACATTAATTGATTTGATTTGCTTACTTTATTTTTTGTCTATTAGATTGTAAGCTCTTTGAGCAGGGACTGTCTTTCTTCTATGTTTGTGCAGCGCTGCGTACGCCTTGTAGCGCTATAGAAATGCTAAATAGTAGTAGTATTAGTAGTAGTGACAGCTGATTTGAAACCAAGGGGAGGAGAAGGAAAACACGTGGAGCGTGTTTCCCTACTCCTCCCCCTGCCTCGGAATCAGCTGTCATCCCCGCGTTACGGCCCCCTGGACCCCCCCCCCCTTCCGCGAACCTGGAGACCCCCCTCCCTTCGCGCCGAAAACCGTCCCCCACCGCCGTTGTCGACTACCTGTGCTGACGGGGGACCCAAACCCCCGACAGCCGAAGTGCTGTTCTGCCCTTTGCATTGGTTCCTCAATGCTCTTCAAGTTTCTGTGCGTGCGTCTGATGTACCCTTCATGCTTCCAATAAAGCCTTCAAAAAATAATTTCTTTTTTGGGGAGAGGGGGTGTGTTGGGTGGCATTTCTGTGCTAATCAGTTAGGGGTCATTTTACAAAGCTCTAGCAAAAGGGGGCCTGCATTGGCGTCAGCAGGTGTTTTTGACATGCACCAAGGCCCCCTTTTACCATAGGTCTTTAGCTTTTCAAGAAATGGCCATGTGGCAAGTGAAGCACTTGCCACACAGTCGTTTCGGGGGGGGGGGCACTTACCACCGCCCATTGAGGTAGCAGTAAGGACTCCCGCGCTAACCCAGCGGTAACTGGGCAGCATGCAGCACTGCCTGATTACCACTGGCTACACACTGATAGTACACAAATTGGGCTTACCGCCACTTCATAAAAGGACCCCTGAGTGCAGATACATTACCACACATTAACTGGTTAGCACAGGATTACCTCATGAGCCTTTACCACCAACAAAATGGGTGGCAGTAAGTGCTCGTGGCAATTTCACTGTGCACCGTTTGGATTTTTTTTGTGGCAATTAGAGCACACAGTTCATATTTCCAACTTGCAATAGTCTGACTCTTGGTCTCACTTCAAAAAGGATAGAAGACTCCTGATGCAGGCACTTGTTGCCGAAACACGGCCGTGCCAAGTCTTCTCAGCATATGGTAATAAGATTCTCCAATAAAGATCAGTTGGACTTTGAGAATCTTTTACTTTTTGTTCTTCACAGTTTCTTCTTTGCTGTTGTTTTCGTGAGGCTGCTTGCATTTCCTCCTTGCCAATTTTTATTAATGGCCATGCGCTAATGGTAACAATAGCACATGGTCATTAATACAAAAAAAATGAAACTCAGCTATGTTATAGCTGTAGCAAAAATGGCCATGCGCTAATGGTAACAATAGCACATGGTCATTAATACAAAAAAAATGAAACTCAGCTATTCTATAGCTGTAGCAAAAATGGCCTTAGTAAGAGGGAAAACCCGTGCAAGGGCACACTAAAGCCACTTTTGGCTGCAGCTTAGTTAAAGGGCCCCTTTATTATTTTCAGCATATCAAATAAAGGAGAAATATGAAATGTTGTAGGTATTAGTGTTAAGAACTGTAAGGTATTATAGGAAATCTTTTCTGCTGTATGCTATTCTTTTGTATTACTTTATAAATAAATCTTCATCCAGGGCCGGTCTTAGGGCGAGGCGACCGCATAGGGCCTCGTGCTCAAGGGGGCCCCGCACGGCGCGCCTCCACCCCGACCGCCCAAGTTCTAGTCCCCATCCCTCTGAATTTTAAAAGCTACCTCATCGGGTTACAGGCAGCGGCAGGCGGCAGGCGGCAGCAGTGAAAAGTGTGAGAGCTGCTCGGCGCTTTAGGACCCTTCCCTCTCTCAGCTATGGTCCCGCCCTTGTGGAAACAGGAAATGAGGGCGGGACCAGAGCTGAGAAAGAGAAAGGAAGGCTCCTGAAGCGCCAAGCTCGCACACTTTTCACTGCTGCTACCTGCTACTGCCTGTAACCGAACGAGGTAACTTTTAAAATTCAGAGGGAGGGGGACTGGAGCTCGGAGGGAGGCCTCGGAGCTGGGAGAGAGGGAGGGAGGCCTTGGAGCTGGGAAGGAGGGAGGGAGGGAGGCCTTGGAGCTGGGAAGGAGGGGGGAGGGAGGTCTTGGAGCTGGGAAGGAGGGAGGGGCCCTGGAGCTCAGAGGGAGGGGGGCCTAGGAGGGAGGGGGATGGTCCTGGAGCTCGGAGGGGATGGCCTTGGAGCTCGGAGGGAGGAGTGGCCACCCTGGAGCTCAGAGGGAGGGGTGGACAGCCCTGTAGCTAGGGTGGGGGCGGGGCTAGGATGGGACCCCATCAAATTGGTTTGCACAGGGCCCCGCACTTGCTAAGACCGGCCCTGCCTTCATCTATCCTAGTCTGACAGTTTCACTATCAGCAGATATGGAGTTTGTAACTCTGGGACCTATTTTTGGTGTATACAATCTATAGACTTGATTCATTCATATCTTTGCACATTGTACTGTACCGTACCCCTCACATTTTCCACTCACAGAGATTTTCTTCTTGTGCATTGTTTACACCACTATGATATTTTAATATCTTTATCATCTCACGCCTCTCATCTAGGGTAAACATACTTAGGTTTCTTAAAACTCATTTTGTAAGGCATTCGCTGCAAACCCTATATTATTTTGATCACCCACCTCTGGACTATGCCTAGTCTGTGGTGTATTGTTAAATATTATATGACTTGTATTCACAGTCCCTACCGTTATACCAGCTCATGTCAAGAACCAGAAGAACAGGATACAACTGACAACTTACCAAAAGCACTATGGAAAAGATTATATTGATCTGTCAGTGCTCTTACAATGTCTGAATCAAAAAGAAGTTAATGATTACCTGATGACAGCTCCAGAGGAAGGTATTGTGCTAACATGCTAAGCTGTAACTATGTATAAATGGTTTTGTGATTACCTAATTAGAGATGAACATAATCATTTCAATCAACAATCATTTAAAAAAATTCACAACAGTCATTCAAATTATAAATGCAAGTATTCTTCAACTGTGGAGGGCACACTCAGTAAGCTCAGTGCAGCCTGTGAACAATGCAAAGCAGGAACAGAGAGTTTGGGGTGGACTTATCAAGGGCAACAGGAGCATGAGGCATAGAGATAAAACCAAATTGCCAGCTGCCCTCTGTGTCTATTTAGCAAGGCAAGTATTTCCTGTGAGCATCCCTTGGTTAGCCAGTGGTACAGTATGAAGTAGACAAACAGAAGCTGCAAAGCAGAGAATGTTAAAGGGCAGCACTGGAGTGGCCTTTGTCACTTCTTTAGTCTGAAACAAGGTTATGAAGCACTGGCCTGATGTCATGTCTAGAATATTTGTTTTAACCGACTGGCTCGGCTCCTTATTACCCTTTTGTTCATAGTCCATTGCTATTTTTCTCTCAGTTCAAGATGTGCTCTTAGCTTCTCACTGAAGGTACATTTTTGTTAATGTACCCTGCTTCTCACCAAGGGAATGAGGGTAGACCTGGAGGGACTACATAAAAGAAAAAAGGTCCTAGAAAATGGGGACCATGCAATGAAAATGACTGCTGTAGTAAGAGTTAAGGGTCCAGGTAGCACAGAGAGAGGCAAACACCTCAAGGCCTACATTTATTTATTTATTTATTTTGACATTTATACCCCACATTATCCTGAACATATTCAAGTTCAATGTGGCTAAACAAACAACAGACAAGGTTTACAAAGCTGTTTGTGTTGTTTATCTGCGCACTCGGTTGTTCCTGTGCTCCGGGCCTATGTGCATTCTGTGCAAGTAAATGCAGGCACTAGTACGGCACTAAGGGCCTCTAGTACCCAGGTTTACTTTTGAGCATCGGGTCAGAGAATGGAACAAAGGGAGGAGAGGAGGGAGAAGTTGCTGGGGGCTCCATTTAAATAAGCTTTGCCTTGGGGAGGGGTGGTTGAGCCTGGGGGATGGCTGACACATGTTGAGCTGTTGCCTACACATAGGTGGTTTCATCGTAAAGGGGGCTCAAACGGGGAGGGAGGGGTCTTCATCCTGGGAGATCTGTGCCAAAGCAGAGGAGGGTGTCTGTGCCATGAGGGGTTTTGATCATGGGCATGCCACTGGGGGTGTCATGGGGGGTTCAAACAGGGAGAGAGAGAGCTGGCATTGGGGATTGTCATCTGTGTGGGGGGAGGGGAGCAACAATGATTACAAAGGGAGCAGTGATTGTGGAAAGCTGCTTCCACATCTGGAGGGGGGCAATTATGCTTTTTCCCCATGTGCAGCTTTCTAGAATCACTACTCCCTCTGTATGTGGAGGGATTTTGATGTGTAGTCCTGCGCCTATTTTACCTGAAGGTCTGAGTTTGGCAGAACCTCTTGTAAAATAATATGGGAATTCCTTACATCCTGACTTGGATGTGTGAAATCCCCTTTCAGCGTTCTATCTAAAATCTGCCTGCACCTGTTTTGAAATTAAAATCTTTTTTATTGCAATTACAGAAAGAAAGGCTACTGAACATTTACTTAAAATTGTTCACAAGTTCAAGGGTAAATCTAAACAAAGCAAAAAAAGCCCTTTTTCTCAAAACATCACTTCAAAATGCAACTGACTTTCATTGAACACTGGAAGTTCTGCATGTCCTTTCTGCTGACCAGACCTACAGAATGGAATAGCATAAAACAAAGTGTAATGAATTATTACTTAAAATTAACTGTATATTTCATGTGTGTTGTGAATGAATTCTGGATTAAAATATTAATGTTAACTGTTTGCTTGAAAATGATATGATTGTACTGACTAATCTGCTACTTTCTCTAATAATGGAGCAGTTGGATTTATGCACGCAGGAGATCTGTGTTTCCCTGAATATGATATTAAAACTACTATTTAAGGCTTTCCATCTTTTAAAAAATGTTAAATTTATCACTGCGCAGTCAGCTGGTTTCAAGTATGAGTCTTGCATAAAAAATTTATATCTAGATTCCAGCAAATCCTTTTTGAGATGCTCGCAGTCTCAAACGCTTTCTTTTTGTAACTGCTTGCTGACCATGGAGTGGATATAAATATTTTGAATAAATATTACAATTAATCTCATTTGGACTGAGGAACTCCTTGAAGAGTTTTCACTATGCTGGAATAACCTTTTTATTTTCTTGTAGTTGCTAAGGTTCAGTGTAAGCTCTTCAGCCTTGTTCCTGTAAATTATTTTGCTGAATGTACAAAGTGGGGGTGGGGGTGGGGATGGGGAACTTCCTGTTTCATGAAGTAGCATGACTAACTTACATGGAGACCTCATTGCTTCCATTGTGAGTGTGCGTTTGATGAATGAGTGATAGATATGGGGGCGAGGGCAAAGAGTTGGGGAGAAGGGGGAAGTTGGAAGGGGAAGAAAGGGGGGAGATTAGGATAGTTATAAGGGATAAGACTAAACATTTGATGATATGGGGAGATAAAGTATGGGGGTGAGAGGTTGAGCATGTTTTGGGGGGGGAAATAATGAGAGATAGGAATAGAGCTTGTTGGATTTGTGTGAGGGCTAAGCACACAAGTTCTTTGTTAAGAATGAAAGATATTACTACTATTGATATCTTTATGACAAATGTAGGGTAGTAATGAAATGCACTTTTGCCCTGGAATGTATCTGGAATAACATTCCCAGTTAAGAGGACCAAAATATTGCAAACATTGTGTAGAACAAAAAGCTACTTTTGCATGTTTACAGGACAGTAGATTGAGAGAAAAAAACATTGGAAGTTGTGAAGGAATGGGTAAAAGAGGTTTTTGGAGTATCCTCCCAGGAGCAAAGAGGAGGTGTAGAAGTTTTAATTAGCAAATCTCTGACCTACTGAGTGATTCAAGTAATTGCAAATCCAGATGGAAGGTATGATATGCTACATCTTGATATTATAGGGAGGGAAATTGTATTGACAAAAGTTTATGACCCAAATGTATATAATCAGCACTTTTTTGAGAAACTTGCACAATTGGGGCTACAGTTTGGAGGTAAATAATTATGCTAGGTGACTTTAACTAAGTTGATAGGGGATTAATCTGGGTGAATATAGGACCCTTAGATGGGGTAGTGGTTGGCGGTTCCCTTCCTACCTCTATGGAGACAAGGGATTTGCCAAATGCCTGAATGAGCAATGGGACTATAGAGCATGGCTAGTAGACAAAGGAAATCTCTGTTTAGAATTTAATTCCCTCCCACCTACCCTGGTCTGATCTTTGATTTATAGGCTTTTGAACCAATTAGGAGACTTTAGGGCATCTACATCAGCCAATTATTAGCTGTTGGCAATACAGTCTTTTATATCTAGAAGAGGAACCTAAAAAGTAATAACTTAATATTAGCACAGCCTAACAATCTCAGGTGCCTTCAGTTTACATGCTCCTACTCCATTACCAACTTAATTACAGAGTGGAGAGGTGTGGTAGCCGTGTTAGTCCACTCTTAAAGGTTATCAATAGAAATCAAACAAAATAAAACATGGAAAAGAAAATAAGATGATACCTTTTTTATTGGGCATAACTTAATACATTTCTTGATTAGCTTTCGAAGGTTGCCCTTCTTCGTCGGATCGGAAATAAGCAAATGTGGTAGCAGATAGTATATATAAGAGAAACATCAAAGCATTACTTTGACAGTCTGACAACTTAATTACACAACCTACCAATACTAAAATGCAGCTAGCAGGCTAGCAACAAGATAAAGGCTATCCAGTCTTTTGCATTTAGTGTCATATGTTTTTATTATCTCCCATTAGGTGAGAGGTCATATGTGTGTACTCATTGCAAGGCGCAACTAGCATTCAAAGAACAGGTCCAGTCCCTGGAGGCTAGAGTAGCAGATTTGAAAGAGATGAGGCAGACATAGAGGTATATAGAGGAGGCCTACAGGGATATAGTACTACTTGTAAAAGGTAGGAAACAACATGTAGTAAGCCTTACTTTGGCGGTGGGAAAGGTAATAGAGATGCTGCAGAAGTATCATTCTGCCTCCACTGCATGCAAATCTCTCTCATGAATTTTCATTGTAGATATCCTGAAAACGTGACTGGCTGGGATGCCTCCAGGACCAGGTTTGGGAGCCATTGCCCTAAACTCTTCCCCAGATCTTGTTCCCAGTATTGTTTCACCTCCTTCCCCCTTGTCTTTCTTCCTGGCCAATTCACATAGGGCCCTGTATATTCCCGAAATAGATGTACAGTGTTCTAGACAGGGGCGAATCTGAAGTTCGGCGGTAGGGGGGGCAGGGGCTAGAGTGAAGGGGCACATTATGGCCCCCCCCGGCCGCCGCCACCGCCCCCCCTACTGCCGTTAACCCTCCCTCCCTCCCCCGCCTACCGCCGTCACCTACCCCCGAGGTCCGCTTCCTCCTGCCGGCTTTTTAAAATATTGCTTCAGCTGACGGGACCCCAACCCCCCGCCAGCCCAGCCGCGGTCTTCTTTAACTTCTTCATCCTCGTTGTGCTGTGAAAGCTGCATGCGATGCATCCTTAGTTCCAGTTGGACGGAGTCTGACGTCGCAGCACGTTGATGTTACAACGTGCTGCGACGTCAGACTCTGTCCAACTGGAACTAAGGATGCATCGCATGCAGCTTTCACAGCACGACGAGGATGAAGAAGTTAAAGAAGACCGCGGCTGGGCTGGCGGGGGGGGTTGGGGTCCCCCGCCAGCTGAAGCAATATTTTAAAAAGCCGGCAGGAGGAAGCGGACCTCGGGGGTAGGTGACGGCGGTAGGCGGGGGAGGGAGGGAGGGTTAACGGTGGTAGGGGGGTCCGGGGCGAAATCTGCAGGGGCCCAAGCCCCTGTGGCCCACGCAGATACGCCCCTGGTTCTAGATGGAATTAAAAAAGGTTCTTAACCACTCTACTATATGGAGCTTAAACCTTTCCCAATCCAAAGATGCAACGTAATGCTTTACTTGACAGTAGGCAAATCTTTCTCCCCATTGAGTCCTTATATGCTACTGAAGCTCATCAAAAGGTAACAAAAAGATCCCTCTCTGGTCAATAATTGTTCCAATAAAGTTAGTTCCACCTTCTACCATTCCAGAAAGGTAGGATTTTCCAAACCTGGTACAAATGCTACATTCCCTGTCATGGAAAGTAGATTTGTGAGCCCCCGGTCCTCTCTCAGCCACTGGTATCAACCCTTTTCAAGCATCCTGCCGTGGTCCCAGAAATACACTCTTACCCAGTTTGGTGTGGACAAAAAAACAAAACTATTTCCAAAGAAATAGGAGTAAACTGTTTGTGATTAAACAACCAGTCTCTAATGTACCCTAATAAACAAGCATAGTTATAAAGTTTCAAGTTCAGTGAACCCAACCCTCCTTGATGCCCATTTCTCATTAGAAACTGTAACCAAGGTAGTTATTGCTTATTTTGTGTGAATGGTCTGGTTATGTATGGGCTGTCCTATCATATCTAAATGCGTGCTTGTGAAAAATGAAGAAAAAGCCCTCAGAAACCGTGGGTAAAATACCCAGGGTTTAGTGCGCGGTTATGTTATTTTTATAACACACGCCACGATTCTATCATAGGGCAAAAAACTTCATTTTTTGGTAAATTCACTGTTCAATAGCCTCTAATGTGGCTTATAGAATGTGCCTTTTCGTGAATATATTTTTTCTTTTTTTCAATAATTATTTAACAATCCAACATTGTCTGTTGTACTTAGCTTTGAAAGCTGGGCACTCTTCAATATCTGTTCAACGGGAACCCGTTTCGCCCAAAACCTGGCTTCATCGGGAACGGAGTGCTTTAAATGTGCTGAAAACAAAGTGCAATAGATGCAAAAAGTTGTTATTAAGGAAAGAAATATAACATTAGCACATTAAATTTCACCTCGCGATCAAACATACTTTAGTGAAAGCGTACAGCATTTCAAAAAATGGCGCCTCGGCGTTCCTATGCATTCAATCGCCTGAAATACTTGCGCCTGTGTTACGTACTGACGTCACTGTTGTGCGTATGTATTGCGCAATGACGTCAGTAAAAGTTGTGCCAATCTATGGAACTGTTAAGCCCATTTGGCTCTAAAGTGTCAAAGTCAAATATCCATCTAGTTTCCCTTCTCAACAAAGTGAGCTTGCGATTCCCTCCTCTATGATGAGCCTCTATATGATCTATTGCAAAACATTGAAGCTCCTCGAACTTGTGTTGGTAAGAAATACAATGTTCCACGATAGGTTCTTTGACAGCACCTCTACGAATGTTAGATCTGTGTTCTAGAATTCTGACCCGTAGAGGTCTCGTTGTCATGCCTATATAGAATTTTTTGCAAGGACAGCTTAGGATATACACCACATGATCAGATGAACAGTTCGTGAAATGCACTAATTTGTGAATATGCAAAATAACCAAACAAATGAAACAAGTCATCAATCCCAGAACTAAAAAAAATTCACAAGATCGAGGAGCTTCAATGTTTTGCAATAGATCATATAGAGGCTCATCATAGAGGAGGGAATCGCAAGCTCACTTTGTTGAGAAGGGAAACTAGATGGATATTTGACTTTGACACTTTAGAGCCAAATGGGCTTAACAGTTCCATAGATTGGCACAACTTTTACTGACGTCATTGCGCAATACATACGCACAACAGTGACGTCAGTACGTAACACAGGCGCAAGTATTTCAGGCGATTGAATGCATAGGAACGCCGAGGCGCCATTTTTTGAAATGCTGTACGCTTTCACTAAAGTATGTTTGATCGCGAGGTGAAATTTAATGTGCTAATGTTATATTTCTTTCCTTAATAACAACTTTTTGCATCTATTGCACTTTGTTTTCAGCACATTTAAAGCACTCCGTTCCCGATGAAGCCAGGTTTTGGGCGAAACGGGTTCCCGTTGAACAGATATTGAAGAGTGCCCAGCTTTCAAAGCTAAGTACAACAGACAATGTTGGATTGTTAAATAATTATTGAAAAAAAGAAAAAATATATTCACGAAAAGGCACATTCTATAAGCCACATTAGAGGCTATTGAACAGTGAATTTACCAAAAAATGAAGTTTTTTGCCCTATGATAGAATCGTGGCGTGTGTTATAAAAATAACATAACCGCGCACTAAACCCTGGGTATTTTACCCACGGTTTCTGAGGGCTTTTTCTTCATTTTTCACAAGCACGCATTTAGATATTAGAGCTTTGTTTTTTGTATTAGGTTACTTGTCCTGCTCTAATAGTTACTGCCTTCGTTCTATGGTTCTGTCCTATCATATATTGGCATTCTTTTTTTCTTTTATAATTGTTGGTTTTAATATTGTAAACCGTGTGTGATCTTGTATAAAGCCAGGTGGTATAGCAAATTTAATAAACTATAACTATACAACTATTATCTATTTTTGATTTTTTTTCTTTTCCCAGCAGAATTTAACTATCAACCTAGACTTTTTTTAAGCAACCTAATTGGATTTGCAAAACATACAGCCATCTGGGAAACACCACCATATACAACAGACTAAAACCATCCAGCTCTCAAGCTGTTGCTTGGTTACCTCCATCAACTCAGAGAGCTAGTATAAGGTGTGAGTTGAATTCCCAGATACCTAATTGAGCACTCTGCCCATCCCAAAAGAAAAGGTCTACCCCATGTCCATTTCAAAGATTCCTCCACTGGCAGTGCTTCCAGTTTCAAAACATTTAACCTGAGACCTGCACAGTCTCCATATTCTACAAAATACTCTTAAGAGTGCCGCTAAAGATCTCTGAGGGTTTGCTAAGTGCACTAATATGTCATCTGCAAAGGCACTAATTAAAAATTATTTTTCCCCATCCATATACCCTGAATGTCTGGGTTGTCTTGTAGGTGTCTAATCAATGGATTAAGAGAAGGGAGGACAGTGGACATTTCTGCCTCATTCCCTGATACTCCTGAAAGCTCTTCAAACTCCATTGACCAAAATGTTAGTTGTAGGTGAGGAGTATAAAGTGCAAATTGTAGTTACAAATTGGCCTGCAAACCCAATAATTAGCTAGGACCTCATACATAAATTCCCAATGGTTGAGGTAAAAAACTTTTTCCTCATCAAAACTAGTTATCCAAGAAAGCTGACCGGTCTGATCTTGGTATTCCATTCAGTGACATAGCTACAGGTGGATCCATATGGGCCCCAAAACACTTTAAAGGCAGTAACTCACTCCCCTCTCTCCCTCAACTCCCTCCATGACCCAGCATCTGCCCATCTCTCTCTGAACCCCCCTGGTCTACCTTAGAACCATTGCCAGCAGCTATTTCTGTAGAAAATCTACACCAGCCTTCCAGGCTTCCCTCTACCACATCGAGGGCAGGAAACAGTAGAGGAAAGCCTACAGAGTTGGCACAGGTTGCCTATGGGAATCGCCACCAGCAACGGCTTTGAGGTAGACCAGGAAAATGAGAGGGGTTCAGAGAGAGATGGGCAGAATCCAGGCTGTGGGAGGGGGGGAGGAGCAGATACCAGATCTGGGGCAAAGGAGGAGAAAGATGAAGACATGTGACTATGGACAGAGGGGATGGGATGGAAGGGAAGATAGAGGGAGAGATGGATACAGGGGCAGAGGGAAGGTAATGTATGGGGTGGGGGTGGGGTGGGAAGGGGCCACCCAGTTTAACTCTGGACCCACCCAAAATGGCAGGTCTGACTACATCCCTGATTCCATTGATGTCAACATTATCTGTATGCTCTTTGCCACCAATCTATCTTTGACATCCCACTTGAGAGTCATGAATAAGCAAAGCAGCACCTGAGTCATACGACCATGGCCATGACTTTTGCTGATAGTTTGATTTCATAATTCAGTATTAAAATCGGTCTATATGATTCAGAGAATCTAGGATCCTTCTCTTGTTTTGGAAGCACTATAATATGGGCCAAATTAAGCCTCTCTGGCAGTGATTCTGATTCTACTAATAAACATATTTGTAAGAGAACCAATCACTCCCTCTCCCAAGAGTTTGTAAAAATCGGCTCAGAATCCATCAGATCCCGGTGCTTTTAGCAAGAGGCTACATTTAATTTCCCATTCCACCTCCCCTGGTTTTATAGGGACATTCAGAAAATCCTAATAAGTCTGAGTTAACCTGGGTAATTCCAAACTATCCAAATACATGTGGCCTTGCAAGCCCTCCTTTGCTTGTGTGGGGCACAGAGCTGTGCATAATGGGCCCGATACTCAGCTGGCAGTGGTCAACGTTTTGCTGACTGCTGCCATTGTTAAACCCAGAAATTCAATACCGGGGCATATCTGGGCTGCGGGACTGAATTTCTGGGTTTCTGGAGCCAATTTAACGCATAGCCAGTTAAAGTGCAATATTCAGCACTTAATCAGCTATGGGTTACTTACCACATAAAGGTAGGACTGACTTTTATGCAGTTAGCCTGGCCAGTTAAGTGCTGAATATCTGCACTTAACTGGTCAAGTGCTGACTCCACCCCTGGAACATCTCCTAAAATAGCTGGTGTTCAGTTTGCTATTAACCAGTTAAGTGCCTCTGAAAATTAGTGGTTAGCCCCGAACAAGCGATTTGACCAATCAGGAGCTGTTTCTGGCCAATCACTTTGAATATCAACCCCAATATGTTTTAAAATGTTACTAGTGTCAGCATCTGAATACATCCTCTTACCCATATTATCATGTAGAATGAGAATTTTCTTCAGGCCCTCTCTATTGGACACCAGGCAAGCTAAGAGCCTACTTGCTTTGTTGCCTTGTTCATATAGCTGGTACTTATAATAAGAAAGGTATTCAGTAGCCCTTTGACATAACAGCTCATTAAGTGCTATCTGTATGCTCAGTAAGTGTTGATTGTGATCCCCACTCAGGGTATTCCCAAAACGCTTATGTGCCTTGCACAGCTGATGTCCTAAGTGAAGTACTTTGTGGTTGCTTGCCTTTTTCACATTGCTAGAATAGCTTATTATCTCCCCCCCCCCCCCCCCCCACAAGAACTGTTTATGCAGATTCCCAATATTATAGTGGGCTATTTTCCTGCTCTGAATTATGTACTTTGTAATACTGCAAATGTTGCAGTATTTGCTCTCTAAATGTCCCATCCTTATATAGGGCCAAAAAGGAATGTCCACCTATAACCTTCCCTTGTACTACTGATAGAGTTCCAGTCCATCCACACCTAGGCATGATCTGATACAGCATATGGAGGACATCAGTGCTCTTGATGCCAATATATAACCTATCCAGGAATGTGTGGAATGTGCCCTAGACAAGTGAGTATAGTTTCTCTCAGTGGGGTGCAAGACTTTCTAAACATCTATAAGATCTAGCATTTGGCACAAATGGGGAAGCCCCCTAGTTTCATTGATTTGCTCTTGATGAGGGTTGTGTGATCTATCCAAAGTGGGATCCCTTGCTGCATATTAAAATACCCTCCCACCAGCAGGGTTACATTATCCTGGGGTATTAGTACTTCCAGCAGTTTCTTATGAAAAGTTTTGTCGAATTGATTGGGGACATATACACTACAAAGTAACATTAGCCTGCCTCGCTAGGTTTGCTTGGCACAGCACAAATTTTCCTCTGGCATCTACAGAAAATACTTTAATTTGATCAGATATCCCTTTGCAAAATAAGATTGCCACCCTCCCTCTTCTTGCCTTGCACAGATACTGCTACACAATCACCTAGCCACCACCTTTTTAATTTACCATGCTCCAGAGCTGTCAGGTCAGTCTCATGTAGGGAAACCATGTAGGCCTTTTGCCTCTTCAGTTCTTGCAATATCTTGGCCCTTTAACTGGGGTGGATTCCAGGTTATAACCTTCACAGCTAAACTATATCATTGTATTGTGATATCCGGAACAAAATCTTTTCTCCTACAACAAAAAGAGACTGTCCCAGCCACCAGTCTCCCTTCCAGACCTGCCATGTTACTCCCACCTTCTCAACTAATCCCTCTCCAGCCCTGCTCACTTTCTTCTCTCCAGAAGCCCCCTTCCATTAACCCTTTTACTTCTTGTGCAATAGCATCCCCACCTCTAACAGTAACTCCCTTTTGTCACCCCAGTCCCCACCCCCAGCCTGTCCCTCCCTCTCCCATCCCCTACCAACCATTCTTTCCCCTCCATTTCCCATGTCTCTTTTTCCACCAATTTCCCTTCATTGATATCAATCATGGTGTAATACCATTCCCCCTTGAACACCCCTCTCTCCACTCCTTCCCAATAATTCATTGTTACTGTATCCCCAATAGTCCATTCCCTGTGGAAGATGATTATATATCAAACCCCTCCATTCCCCAACTTCTAACGCAACTAATGAATCATAACAACCCCATCGTTATGAACATTCAAAAATGCAAAAACAGGGTAACCCCTCATCAGTGCTCATATCGACCCCCATGCTCCTTAAATGGCTTCTGGCTCCATAGCAACTCCACTAATTCCCCACTAACCGCCAACATGTTCTTTCCTGCAAGAAGGTCACACTGTGCTCAGACGTTCATCCATCCATATTATTCAAACTCTCCCTCCTGCTTTATGTCCAGTTCTGATTATATCTCAAAAAGGCCAACTAAACCTTCTGTTTTTTATTTCAGTAATGTAGTAACATAGTAAATGATGACAGATAAAGACCTGAACGGTCCATCCAGTCTGCTCAACAAGATAAACTCATTTTACATGGTATGTGATACTTCATACCCGAGTTTGATTTGTCCTTGACGTTCTCAGGGCACAGACCGTAGAAGTCTGCCCAGCACTGTATCTTGTACTAAAAGTTCTGAAGTTAACATCGAAGCCCCTTAAAATCTGCACTCCAGCCCATCCATATCTATTCAGTTATGATCAGGGCGTAGATCACAGAAGTCTGCCCAGCACTGGTTTTGCTTCACAGTTACTGGTGTTGCCACCCAATCTCCACTAAGATTCTGTAGATCTATTCCTTCTAAACAGGATTCCTTTGTGTTTATCCCAAACTTTGGCAAACGTATCTGAGATCCACAGGTTTGAAAATTCCTTCTTCACCAGTTACCCTTGTTCTCTCATTCAGAACTCTTTCTGTCTCTCCAACATTGGCCTGCGTCGCTGGCACCATCTCAAAAAACTATGTAGAACCCTGATAAGTCACTCATAGGTGCACTGAGTACAGTAGTGCACAATGGATTTTCTTTGCAAACAGCCTTAAACATATAGGTGTAAAGGCTCATCGCTGATTGCCACCTTAGTGGAATAGTCCTGAAAACAAAGGACCTTCCTATCCTCATAGGTTAATGTGCCACGTGCTTGTGACCTGGATTGGCCACTGCTGGAAGCAGGATACCTGGCTAGATGTACCATCAATCTGACCCAGTATGGCTATTCAGCATTTATAAGGTGGTGAAGTGTGCAGGGGAGAGCAGCAAGGAATTTGCTTAAACTGGATATGGTATGTGGTAGGAGTGGAAATGGATGAGGTGTGTCAGTGAAACATAGAAACAGAGAAACATGATGGCAGCTAAGGGTCAATTGGCCTATCCAGTCTGCCCGTCCTCAGCATCCACCATCTCCTCCTTTCCCTAGTTTGGGTGTGCATGTGAATGAGAGGGTGGGGTCAGTGTACGTAAGTGGGTACATGGGTACATATGTGTGATTGTGTGGATAGGGAGTCTGTGAGCATGTGGGAAGTACCTGTATGGTTGAGTGGGTGGAGGTTGTGAGTGGATGGAATATAAGTATACCAGAACATGTGTGAGTGTATCCATGCACGTGTATAACAGTGTATGTGTAAAAGGGTATTATGTGTATGGTGTGTGTGTGTATCCCTTATGCTCAGCCCACGCAATCACACAAACCTACAACTTCCTACACCCAGCCTCCCATGCATACATCCTACAAACTTTTATGCCCTCCACACTTGCTTACACACACCATAAGTACATAAGTATTGCCACACTGGGACAGACTGAAGGTCCATCAAGCCCAGCGTCCTGTTTCCAACAATGGCCAATCCAGGTTACAAGTACCTGGCGAGATCCCAAAACAGTACAATATATTTTATTCTGCTTATCATAGAAATAAGCAGTGGATTTTCCCTAAGTCCATTTTAATAATGGTCTATGGACTTTCCCTTTAGGAAGTCATCCAAACCTTTTTTAAACCCTACTAAGCTAACTGCTGTATAATTATACTACAGCAAGAGGCCCTCACTGGATGCCCACCGAAAGGGTGGAAGGCCAGATTTTAGGACTCAGGCTGTAAAAATACCAGCTAGGTTTAAAAATCTATGACTGGCTGAGCATGGACTTGCTTTTCCTGCAAGTTAATATGTGTTCTACCCTAAGATCTATCCACTGGAATAGTGGCAGGCCAAACTACATAGCTTTGTACAGCTGAAAAGCACTGCCTAGGCCTGATAACCTACTAATGGCCTTATAGAACAAAATCAGGTACAAATTGAATGTAGCACTTATTAAAATGGAGTTTGTCTTTCTATAAGATGAAACTTAGATCATAAGATAATAGAAAAAGGGGAAGTGAAACTGATATGCTAAGAATAAGATGTTCTGGCAGAAGAGAAAAACATGTTGACAAAAGAGGAAATTGCGAAATAACTTGCAATAGCTGGAACGGAAAGAGTTGGGTACAGAACAACAGATGGCAGGACACGACAGTTTAACCACAGAAATTGAGAAATAGTTGAAAAAAAACAGGTCCCAAAATAGGTCCAGCCATAGACTTCTATTGAGAGAAGAGAGTATAAAAGAAGGGTGATTTGGGCTTAATTTCGGAGTCGTCCCCAACACTTCTCAGACGGCAGAGCGCTGTGCCATTGAACCCAGAATCTGTCCGATGTCTGTACTACTTTGAAACTTTGGTAAGAATAAATGCCTTCTATCTGAAACCTATCTCTGTCTTCATTTTCAAGTATTCCTTACCTGTCACTTATTTTACAAACTAAACTAAACCCACACCAGACACTCATTTTGTGCACAAAATACTGATAGATTCAAATAGACTATATGTGGGAACATAAATGGCCCAGAATACACCTAGATCCAGAAAGGCAGAAAGCAGAGGTCATGGGGATCAGTTTTGAATTACGCCTTCTGATGCCTCCCCAGAACCAACCACCCTGGGATTGGAGGGAAACTATAAAGAATCTTCTGGATGAACTTAAGATGTTCCCCTCCCCATTTGGAAAAGTCCAGAAGGGGTCTAAAAGAGGTCAATTTAAAACAGTGGTGAGCCCCGGTCGCTGAGCGTACTCGCTGACCTTCCTCCCCCCCATTTGAACGCAAGAGGGGATATTGACCCTCGAACGCTGTATTTTTACACGCTAATTTTTGAACACAGAGGGGATAAAATCTATGTGTTCAAAAATTTCTTTCCTGTCTTTCCATTTTCTTCTCTGTTCTTTTTCTGCCCCTCTCTTCTGTCCATCCTTTTGATTTGTGAGGTGTGTGCACGTGAACGTTTGGTGTATGATTGGCGCATAATTACGCGGCCAGGAGACTGCGATCGTGTTTATGCTGTGAGTATATTTCACGCTCAATTCTTTGGATCAGTCTTTATGCTGGCATTCTTGCCTAATGATCCTTTGATTTTGGCCGTTTTTCTGTTTCTTCCAATTCCTATTCCCATCCTCTCCGTCCTTCTTCCCCTCCCTAACTTCTCCCTTTCCTACCTCTGTCCGAGCCTTCATTCACTGCTCACTGCAGTTCTCGGACAGTACACTCCATCTGCCCTCCTGTATGTCCTGCGCTCTCAACTAGGATATCTCTCTGTCCTGATTGCCCTCCCCAATTGCCCTGTTTTTATTGCCCCCCTCCTTTTCGTCTCACTTGCCTATTCTGGCTATCTTTGTACTTACTCTGATCTCTGTTCTTTCTCACTGCAGTTCTCTGAAATCATTCCGGTCTGTGTCTTTTCTGCACTTAACTACTGACAGCCCCTTTTCCTGCCTATACACTGCTGTGATCTCCCTCTAAAAAGACCGGCGCTCTTTTTCTCAGCGCTGCACTTAAACCTCCGATTCTGCTTCTACCTTGTAAGAAATTGTCCCGCACTGTCTCTGTGAATTGCTGTATTATCTTTTCTTCTTCCCTTCCCCCGTTTTCAGACACTTTGAACAGTTGAACTTAGAGACGGGTTTCGTTTTCCCTCTATAATTTTTGATGCTGCAAAACACAGACTGGTAGATCTTATCGTAACCCACAATGTGGTTCTGCATTTTTAACCTTGACTTTTCTGTATGACCACACATGGCTCGCTTAGCTTCCTTTCTCTCTCTATTTCCTCTCTGTTACAAAAACCCTTACATTTCAGATTCTGTCTTTTTACAGCTTTGCTCTAAAACCCTTTTGTTACTATTGCGGTACATCCTTTTGTAATATGATTTGGTTTCCTGCCATTACAGTTAAACTACATCTGTATAATGGTTTTTCTAATTACTTTTACTTATAGGATTAATTAAGGGAACATTTACCTAATAATCCGTACTTGCATGCGTGGCCCCCCCTTAGGTTTTTGTTCTGTTATGGTCCAGTCAAAAGAGGGTGGTTTTCACTCCGGTATTTGGTTTTTGCCATTGTCTTTATGTGACATGATTAATATGCATATATTTCCTATACTTGTAGCATTTCCGGATGCAAGCTACATATGAAACCACAAAATTTGTTTTGCCGTTAAGAAGCTGGTGTTTTTAACCTTATGCCAGTTTAACCTATATCCCACTAACCTTTCTCCCTACTATAGTTTTCTGCATGTGCTATGCTGCTCATTTTTTTATTCCTGCTTTCCTAGCCATCCCTGTGTTATCTCCATCTCTCCTTATTCTTTGTCCTCCTCTCAAGGCAACTGTCCCTGTGTTTTAGGGCCGTCCATTGTTTTTTTTTCCTGTTCTGCTTTCATGTCTATCTGTCTGTAGATCTTGCACTCAGTAAGACCCAGGATTTCCTCTCTAGTGTCTCACGCCACTGCTTTCTCACTGCTTTTGGGATTTATTTCTGCCCGAGTCACATTTTTCTATATCCTTAGCTTCTCCATTTATAAATGCGTGTAATGAATTCCTTCTTAGATTTTGATGGTCGCCAGACCTCTCTTAAGAGAAATGAAGCTGTCTCGAATGCCTTTCTTTCTCTCTACTTCCTCGCTTATATCTTTATGATTATGTCACAGTTTTCGTTCATCCCTTGACCTTTACTTTCTAACCCTTTGGATATAATGCTATAGTGTCTGCCCTTTTAATGCATTTTCCTTCTAAAAATGGGTTTTCAATTGTGCTAAGTTTGATTGTTCAGCTTCTATAACAGAGGAAGGCTCAAGAGAATGCCAAAACAAAATACTTCTTAGCACATAAATTCAGTTGTAATCGTCTAGGAAGCCTTAGTCCGGAAACTAAAAATTAACCCTTACTTTACAGAATCAAGTGATATACTGGTAGTAAGGAAATTTAGATTGCCGTTATTTTAAAGACACAGTAGAAGACATTAAAAATTTTTTTGCTTTGAAGGAGTTGCCGTATCAAGTGTAGAATTGACAGCTTTTATATGAACACAGAATGATTACGGCGGTCTATCTGAGCAAGTAAAATAGCAACGTAGTTAGATTTGTCATACTTCCTCACACATTAACTCCCTGCTTCCTTACATAATAGTTTCTAAGAACTTCTATATGTTTGATTTGATAAAATCCTATCCTGATTAATTATACCAGCATAAAGTTTTTATGTGCTGTTTAGTCCTATTTTCAGTAGCCGTAATGTCCGATGCTTGCAGTGAGCACTAAACTCAAATTAAGCACAGGAAGCACACTTCCCTTCTGGTTTTTATTTTCCTTTTCCTTTAACATCTGCATCAACATTAAATCCTTTTAACAATTTTCTGTAAACCCGTATATATCTTAACCACAATGTCTCCTCAGACTGTGCTGACTTCCTAGCCATGCTGAAACGGAATCTTATTCACAGATATGTGTTTTCTGCCTATGGATAGAACGGTAACTTTTCACCCCCCCTTCCCTCAAATGCTAAGCCTGTTCTGTTCGTCATCATTAAGCATTGTATTTGGACTGCTTGATTCAATATGTTATATACTGTAAACTTGAAGTTTATGATGACAGAATGACACGTTTTAATTTGCTTTTCTAACCTGCTTTGCAACACCCTTTCTGTCAAACAGGAACATGCAAGTTTCTATTAGTAACTAAAACTGTTTTTATAACACAGCCTTATTAAGGAACCATATTCAGAGCTGTAAAAGCATTTCAGTACAAGGGCCGTACAGCTGGAAACGGACAGAACAATAACTTATGTGCTTTTTCCAAATGATTGCTAGTCTTGATCTGACTCTAAATAATTCTATAGCTACCGGAAACTACAGGAAACCACAGATAATTTATCTGACTTTGAATATAAGTGCATAGTTTCCCCGTAGCCACTTTTAGCTACACTTCCGGGTTTACTTTTCTCTGCATTAATCCCGTCTCTGCCACTTTCGACACCTTTCTGTCATACTCACTATATATGTAACTATTACTACGCTCTAAGTCTTCTACCTTTGTATTTTGTCTTTGCTAAAAGTCCTAAAAGTCCTGCACCGATCCTGACAGTAAGCTGCCGTTGTTACTGCTTCTCAGAGTGAATTTGTCACTTTTTCTGTACCCCCTCACTCCTGTCACAGCTTTGGCTGTAAGACTGTTAAACTTATCTCACTTCCACCTATACTTTCTCCTTGCAAAAGGTCTCTTGTCCATTATACAGCATTCTCCTGTCCCCTGTCTCTGTGACTTGTTTTTCTAAGCTATCTGGACTTCAGAAGCATGCTCTTCTCCTTCATGTACTGTCAGTACTTTATACTATAATTTATGGCTGGCTATCATAGTATACGGCCATCTTCCGGTTTGCATTACTCACTTTTTTATTGCTTTTGCGTGTTTAATCCACTGGGTGTCAAATAAAATATAACTAATGTTATTTCATAGTCGCTATTCTATTGCCTTGTCCTTGTTAATTGCTCCTGTATAGTTGCTACTGTGAAATGTATTCCTTTTTATTTTTCAGTTGTAATTTTAAATTTGTACTTGTCCTAGTAGCTGTTATCACACCCTTTTAATTCACAATTTGTTTTGGGACAATGTTATACTTTCAATTAATAATGCTTAAGGTTTGTCATTTATTTTCCTATCTGTTTGTGTTATACTGCGCTAGATATGAGGAGATTTTATTCACTCTCTAGATAAGATTCTCATATACTTTGCATTTCCGATACTCATATAATTCTGGTTTCTTGTGCTCTGCTTTAATGGCGTATTTGTTTGAAAGAAATATCTGTTGGAGCCCCAGCACCGTGCTATCGTGTTAGTTCATGGTTTGACTTAAAACTGTACCACAAGCCTGCTTATCTTCAGGGAACATGGGTTTTTGAATCCTGCTTTTGACCAGTATTATAGATTGTTAGAAAAATTTATAAAAGTCTCTTTTTAAGGATGCTTTTTAATACTTTTTAATCATCGGTGAGCCTGACTATATTATAACGTTATCTACAGGAAATACTGCACTTCCTCGTTTGCGTTGTGGTTTTCGTCCTCCGAGTGCATACAGCCTGCACTGGCTTATTTTAAACATTTGCAGTAATGACTTATGTTATAATGTTTCCGGATGAATATTTCCACGTCCTGAGAATGACAATCGCTTTTAAATAATATGGTTCTATAAAGAGTTAAATTGTGTAAGTCTTTATAACAAGTTTGATATGAACTAGGATGCAACACAGAAAGTCACATGAAATTACAATGGATTATTGTTACATTAACAGTTAGATAACCCCTTATATAACTTATATGATAGTGGAAGTATTCTGAACTATAGAGAAACATTTCTTTGCTTTTACATTAATAGATATGCATATAAAATAAGTTTTACCTTTCCGGTTGAGAAGATGATGGCTGCGTGCCATGAGAATACAGCGTTGTTTCACTTCAGTTATTTCCTGTTGGTCCTTTATAACCCAACCTTCTCTTTCCTTCTAATGCTGCAGCTGTTCTGTTTGTCATCATTTAGACATATCATTTCAGTCACTGACTAGTATGTATGTTTTATGCCGTATCATTGGAAGTTCTTGATGTAAGAATCACATGTTTTAATTTGTTCTTTTTCCCCTTTCACCTGTTTAGCCACAAAAGCTTCCTGCCATTGCATTCGGGTTTATTTTATTTTTATGTCCCTTTTCTGAGTGTATATTTATGGGTATGAGCTTGTCATCTTTACACCACGATTCTGGTGTCCTGTTTCAAAATTTATTGATTTATATGCTTCTCTTATATTTAATATGTCTTTGTTAATATACATTTTCTTGCCTTTTGTTGAAATCGGTGTTTCCTTTCACTGGCTTGTTGGATGGAAAATTCTATTTTCCATTGCTGCATGACAAGTGATGTCTTTGGCATTTTTAGTTCTGGCTAATGTGTTCCAACTAATGACTTTTTTGTGACTGTGCCTTCCCCAAAGAGCTTACATTTGTTTTGTTTTGCCTTGGAATATTTCGTCTTTCTCTCTATTTTTCTACCACTTCTATAGTAATTTTCAGGGGCTTTTCCCTGGAACATACTATACTTTCTTATATACCAGTGTCACGCTATAACTATTGGGTTTGATATCGATGCCTGGGGCTTACATCCATCGAAGGTGGATGACGGTATCGCAATTATTAGATTTTAAGCAGAACCCCATTCTATTTTTGGAATGGCCTGCATTCACTGAATTGGACTATTGCCCATATAGAAGTTACCGGTACAGATGCGCGCTGGGGATATACAGAGACGTCTAAAATCCTTTAGTTGCAAATTTAGACAGGTTGACTGGGGCCCTAAATTTTTGTTCTCTTCTAGACGAATATTTAAGCATCTATTGGGGGTTAGCGACAAAATGGCGAGTGTATTCCCATATATGGCGAGTGTATTCCCATATTTCTAACCGGCGAAAACCAATTAGATCGCTGCCCTTTAATTTTAGAGAACTTATTTTCGCTGTTCGCTAAAATCTTTTTTTGGAGTTTTTGCTTCCCCCACTTTTGGGGTTTTCAATATGGCGAGTGTAGTCCCATCACATGGCGAGTGTTATCCCATGTCAAAATTCATGGCGAGTGTTATCCCATGGTCAATTTCTATAGAAGCATACTCTGGAGGGCAGTATTTTTAGAGTAGGTTATATATAGTAAGTGACACAACTGACTCCTGCACTATTCTCATGTTCATGGCTATCATTTCTTTGTTAATATAACCTGCGGCAAAAGCATTGAGCTTTCCGCCAATTAGTAATTTATGTTTTAGGTTCCGCCAATGGGACGCTCTTGAAGACGCGTGAGTATAAGTGTTTTTGTTATACGCATGATGCATGTTCTTTTGTTTAGATAATTTTCCCGTGCATGGTTTTGTTTAGTTGCCCCTGTTATAGACCTCAGCATTTTGATTTGAACCATCTCACTTGTAGATATTGCATTATATTGAATACACTCTTCTATGAGTTCCTATGTGAATTGTCTTCCCCCTATTTCTGATCCCACTATGCCCACTTCCTCGTCCCCTACTCCCTTGGAAAGAGTCCTTAATTTCTTTCCCGCTGATAGAAAAGAACTTACCCGGTTATGTCAAACCTGGCATACCGCTTGGTCCGCTAAGGATCAAGGACTGGAATGGCCATCAAGGGGCTCATTTGATCAGGGCAAACTCCAAGCCTTGGTCTGCTACAATGAGTCCAACAAAACGGGAAAATCTAGGGATAAACATTTAGCTGCCATTAACAAATTCATACTTATTGCACGAAACCAGCACGATAGAGCTCTGGGTAAGTCAGATACCGATCAAGCCCCCTATCAAGATCCTGTAGCACCTACAGCTCCACCACCTTATGATGCTGCTACTGCTGCAAGTACTACCAAGTTGTTACCATGTGCAGTGGGATATACCCCAATACCCCCAGGATATTTTGATAAACCTGACACAAATCCTCAGCTACAGATTTCTCAGCGATCTCAGACAGTGACACCCCCGCTGCCTGCAGTATCTCCTGCTCCTATGATATTTGACCCACCTACTACCGTGCACATCGCCGGTGTTGTTGATCTATCTCTTCCCTCATCACAAAAAAACTCAATTCCAATATCTCAGGGGTCAGTACAAACTCAGACGCCTTTAACCCCTTCAACAATCCCAGTGGCCCAACCAGTAGCCCTGATTTCGGCCCAATTACCCACTGTTACCTCTGCTCCAACGATGCAAGCAACAACCCAGACGCTAACCCCACCACCGCCTCATGTATATCGTACTCTTGGAGGCTATGAGATGGAGATACCCCCTCCCATTATTGAGCAATATCCTTGTGTCCCGAACCCATCAGTTCCGGCCACCGTCCAGTACCCTGCTATCAGTCAAATTGACGTAGCTGCCCAGACCTCCACCTACCCTAGCCTAGGATCCGGGTTGACTTCACACATGACCACCCAAACGACTACCTACCCACATATGGGACACACAACTCAGACATCACCTCCACCACTACCTTTGGACTCTTCTGTCCAAACTGGTCCCTTGCCAGCTGAATCCCTACAGTCTATCCTGTCTCAATTACGACAGATGGGTTTCATTCCATGTAGTCCTGCTACACAGACACGGGCTATTTGTCAGGAACTCTATGATCGGGGTTTCATTAAACCACCCCCTGCTCCAGTGAACCCTTCAATGCCCATTCTAGAACCTCAGTGTTCTATTCCTCCTAGATGGGACACGTTAGGTGCACGGCCAATGCGTCCCTTGGTACTCCCAGCCAAACCAGCTAATAAGGAGCGACCGAAGGTTAGACTCTCCCCATTAGACGAAGCATGGGAAGTTTTAAAACAACAACTCCCCACAAAATCGGACATAGAGGATATTCGAAACGAGCCTCCTCCGATGTTCCATTTCTCCTCTTTTTCAGATAGTGAAGTAATCCCTTCCCTTGCAGACGATTCACCTCGTTTCACGTTACCTAATACCCCAGTCCCCTCGGAAGAACAATACGATCACACATTGGCTAGTATGGGAGATGGCCTCGCGTTTGTTTCAGAAGGACTTCGTTCCTTACACAAGTCCCTGACAACGCAACCGCACCCTGATACCCCGGACACCGTGGTATCTGTTGCACCAAAATCTGAGTTTCCTCAACAACATGATGTTATTTCTCATCATACTAGACAGCGCCATCCTCACAGTTATCTTACTGATGAAGGATCTAGCCGCTGCCTTGCGGTTATTGACAATTCCCCACACCCTACAAGTTTGAATATCAGTACAGACCCTATCTTATCTAGTCCGCCTAGCACACCTGCCCAATATGTGGCTTTGCATGAGAATTCATGGCATTACGTTCACCCATGGGTTGATAATCTCGCAGGATGGTCTGAGGCGCTCCAGCCCCAGTCCGCTCTCTTCCCACGTGAAGGATCCTTACGTTCTGACAAGCTTTCACTTGTAAGAGATCTAATTTATGACCACCCCGACCCCCATTGGGATCAGAAAACAACCCTCTATCTAATCCAAGGTCTTCAGGTTTGGAAAAAGTATGAGAATCAGTTTCCCCCAACCACCTCGATTGATCTCCTTAAATCAGTGAAACTTTTTCCCCTGCTGAATAAAATGTCAGGTGGTGTCCCTCATACGGAATACACCCCACTTTCAGCTGTTGAATTGAATAGCCTCATACTACAGCTCCCGGATATTGCACAGGGAGGTAACCGCTGGTTAAAGAAATTACAGGACATAACCCTGGGGACTACTCTATCAGTAGGTGATATGAAAGCGCTCCTGGGCAGAACCCCACACGCTAGTATCACTGACATATTCACTCAATCGGGCTATGCAAAATTTGCCACCGATACTCAGTATGATGGCAACCCTTTGACAGAAATTCAGACCAAAGTATTCCAGGAAATCCGGACCATGTATCCGACCCTTAAAGACTTTTCGGTTATCACTTCCCAAAGATGGGAAATGGATTCAGAGCCTATTGAGGCCTATTTACTCAGACTCCAAGACCTCTATAAGGAAGAAACAGAGGAAAAATTTGACTCTGATAATGCCCTCCCAGTATTCTACCATTTACTGAAGGGAACCTTACCTTCAGAAATTAAACTTAAGTTAGAGAACACCGTGGGTCTCCAATTAGAAAAATGGCCTAAAATTCGTGAACACATCCTTCATCATTGCAGACGACTTATTAAAAGCAAGCAAAATGAAGCCCAACATCGTAAGACAGTACACACTAACTTGGAGGTGCTACAGACTGAAGATCTCAAAGAGAAAAGAGCCTCTAAGAGCTCTGACACCAATACCAATACTCCTAACACTTCTCCCCCTGTTATTGTTATGTATGCTGATCAACGCTATGACAATAACACCCGAAATCAGGGCCCACGGCCCTACCGCCCAGACCGTAGAATTGATTACCCTGAAGAAAGAGGTCGTCGCTCTCAACCCCAGCGAGGTCCCCCAAGGGGCCCTCTTGGAGATACTAGGCGACAACGAGACTATCGTTCCTGGCCTAGCCCTGATCGCTATCCTGATGTGCTCTGTTATCGCTGCCAACAATACGGTCATTATGCTGCTGAATGTCTTCAGACACAGCCATATAGATTTAGAAAATCGCAGATCCGTCAAAATCCCCCTGAACGGCAGTCATTCCCTTTATGGAACCCGGATCAACACCGTCCGCAGTGACCACAGATTTAGGGATCAATATTACCCACCCCATAATGACTAGGCGTAATCCGAACACGATTTGATTTTGTTGCTCTCAGTTACTCAAAACTACTCGGCTCCTCATTTAGTATCCGGTAACCATTTCTCTGTATATGTGTTGGTTTGATGTTTCTGTTTCCATTACAGGTAACATGTCTTTATTTTATATTCCTCTAGGTTTAATAGCAAGTGTATATTTATGGTACCATACAAATGACCTAACTAAGTCAGCAAGTTATTTATTTATTTATTTGCTTTTATGCATACCTTCCCTGGGGAGTTCTTATCAACTGCAGGGATGAGCGATCCCCGAAGGATGTTCATTTTATATATATACCTGTACTGACTTATTTATGCCATTTTACTTTATACGGGATCCCTTTTAAATAAAAGCTGTGTATTGCTCATTGTTAAAATGTTTTCTGCTTTAACTGTTACGCTGTTTACATTCACTTCTTTAGTTTTTTCATGAATATAAAGCCTTCATTTTTGAAATCTCTCTATGGTATGTGTGATATCTGAAAGCTTTTCATTATTTCCTTGTCTAAGAAAGAAGCAATATTTAATAACCATTATCCGTTTTATGGAATAAATGCGAGAAATATTCCCTTGAACTGGCCATTTGGGGGAACATTTTGCGCTGATCATAGATTTTGTAGTATTCTTGAATTGAGAATTGGTGAAGCTTTCAGTCATAAATAAGGAAAATTATGCATTCAACTTTCTGATTCCTTTCTATTTAAAACAGTATGCTTTGTGTATTTAACTAACACCTTGCTTCAACTAACTCTTGCCACGTGGTGATTTTGTCTTGAAGCGATATGCTTCTTCCTACTTCTTTGTCTGATTGAAAAAAGGGTTACTTAAACTCTATGTGAAGGTCAATAACTTTTGAATGTTTTTTTCATTTGTCTTTTTCAAGGAACCTTTTTCTTGCATTGCCATCTGAATATGCCTTGTTACAATTCAGATATATCATATTTTGTTTTATTTTTATTTTTCTTTTAAGCCTATTTTTATCTTACACCCTTCAGGGTGCTTTTTTTTAAATATTTTAATCTTTTTTTAATTTTTTTTTAATTTTTTTTTAATTTTTTCATTCTCGATGCTTTGTTTCTTACCATGCCTCCTTCCTGGCCCCCATTTATACCCACGACCCGCCTCCTAACCCCTTGTCTAATTCTTGTATTTACGCAATAGTTCTTCATGACTCCCGCTACCATTATGATTACTTCCAATAAATTAAGCACATAAATTGCACTGTTTAAGTTTTGCCTTTCCCCAGATGGATACAGGAATTCCGTTGACGTCCCTCACCGAGGAGACGACTGCTAGCAAACAAGAGCTACCCGATAATATATCTGATCTGAAGGCTATATTGCAGCAAAGAATCGCTAGCATAAAGGACAGATGCACAGACCCCAACATTACCCGGTGTGAGATACGAGACATTATTGAGTGTGAGTTTCAACAGATACATCGATTGGTCCATGAGCGAAAGAGATAGGCTCTCCACTTACTGGCGTTGCAAGAAGCTTTGGCCTCTACCCTTCTTTCTGAATCGTCTAGCTCGTAAGTCCTGCTGGCCTCCTGCAGCTGAGGGCTCAACCCTTGGTGAATGTTAGTCATCGCAGGTGAAGATTCCATATCTATTGGCGATAGATGGCAACACATTGCCCTCCATACATCAATAACATGAACATTTACCATCATCTCTAAATTTTTATTGTTAGTTTTTGTACTTTTTTTGTTCCATATACTTAACCATTGTTATTTTGATCATGTGTTCGTTAAAATTACCAATCTGTCTCGCACGTTATGCAAGCCAGAAGTGGGGATATATTATGCACATCCCAATTTCTAGTATTAAGAGGGTTGCAATTGACCCCTACCAAACAGGAGATATAATTTTATATATACTATTGCTATTTATGAAAATTGGCTTTTCATTATTTAACCCTTATGGTTTCCCTTTTGTTTTTGCACTTAATTAGCACTGATTTCTCCATGTTTACATTGTCTTTCATTTCTCTTGACATTTATATATTATTTTTGCTTATTCAATTCACACTGATTATGCCCACCAAGATATAGCAATGTATCATTCAGGCATACAGTTATTTTGCTTATTCCTTTGCCAGCCTCTGACTCTTGATGGACTTGATGGTATATGCCTAGAATAAAGACATGGAAAGATCCCATTTTATACACCACAAGTACGTCTTCAAGATCTATCCAAATGATGTTAGATCCCCCAAGGTTGTGGCAATAATCTTTACACCTTGCAAACTATTGGACCATAAGTTTTGGGTCCATGTGAAAGATATACGCAGAACCAGCCTAACCATCTCAAGACCAGTCACTTCCTTCAGCAAGCCAGCCTGAAAATCCAGCCCTGTTAGATCTTCCAGATTCTTCAGCGCTTCCACCGCCTCAACCATGATCGATGAAAGAGAGTTCAGAACTGATACTTCATTTGAGATTAACTGTTGCTGTTTATGGACATTATAGATTCATATTTTGTTTTATTTTCCAGTTTAGCAGCAATCCTGTCTATATATATTGAAAAGGTTTTATTTTTATTTTCCTATTATTTCCTTTATTGTTCTAATTGTTTTTCTAAGAGTTTCCCCGTTATTTCTGTTTATGTAATGCAGGTGTAAACCCTGCTTGTATCAACCTGTTATGCAATTGTTAGCTTTGGTATAGGCTTACTTAAGCTGCATGTCTTTCTGTAGGTTTGACTAAGCTCCAAGTGGGGTAACGGATATATAAAATGCTTCCCATACTTCCAGGTCATTATGCATATGTCAATATCCATGCATGACCTTTGTTAATATAAATTTTCCTAGGATTGACCCTTTTTGCTGTATAAGACAACCTCATACCTGTTTGAGGATTCTGAATATCTACAACCTTAAACAGCCTGCAATCTGAATACTAACCATATATTTGTTGAGCCACCATAACAATGCTTAATCAAAACCACTATTCCTTCTCAAGACCACTGAGAAAGATACATTAGATTATCTCCCCATGCACTATGCTACAGATGCAATAGAAGTCATAGCAAGACCTGAAAGTATTTATTAGTATGATCCACCTGAAATTGCTATTACCCACATACCTATACTTCATGAGATTTTGCAGATGAACTCATGGATTTGTCCCATTCATAAAACCTCTCTCACTACAGGTTTGAATTAGCCTCAAGAGGGGTAACATCAAGATTAAGGCCCAAGGGATTGGGTAATATAAAGGGAATTCCATATGCCCAAAAATATACCACCTAAGAATGAAGTTTCCTATCTTGCACCATACCTTCTAGCAATTTGTAAGACCAAAACTCCTCCTCTCGTTTGATAGCTTGCCACCTTCTGGAATGGATGATGACGAGCTTGACGAGCTTTGTGTCACCCCTCTCCAGAGGGGGTGACAAGTGGGGAATGTATAATTATACTACAGCAAGAGGCCCTCACTGGATGCCCACCGAAAGGGTGGAAGGCCAGATTTTAGGACTCAGGCTGTAAAAATACCAGCTAGGTTTAAAAATCTATGACTGGCTGAGCATGGACTTGCTTTTCCTGCAAGTTAATATGTGTTCTACCCTAAGATCTATCCACTGGAATAGTGGCAGGCCAAACTACATAGCTTTGTACAGCTGAAAAGCACTGCCTAGGCCTGATAACCTACTAATGGCCTTATAGAACAAAATCAGGTACAAATTGAATGTAGCACTTATTAAAATGGAGTTTGTCTTTCTATAAGATGAAACTTAGATCATAAGATAATAGAAAAAGGGGAAGTGAAACTGATATGCTAAGAATAAGATGTTCTGGCAGAAGAGAAAAACATGTTGACAAAAGAGGAAATTGCGAAATAACTTGCAATAGCTGGAACGGAAAGAGTTGGGTACAGAACAACAGATGGCAGGACACGACAGTTTAACCACAGAAATTGAGAAATAGTTGAAAAAAAAACAGGTCCCAAAATAGGTCCAGCCATAGACTTCTATTGAGAGAAGAGAGTATAAAAGAAGGGTGATTTGGGCTTAATTTCGGAGTCGTCCCCAACACTTCTCAGACGGCAGAGCGCTGTGCCATTGAACCCAGAATCTGTCCGATGTCTGTACTACTTTGAAACTTTGGTAAGAATAAATGCCTTCTATCTGAAACCTATCTCTGTCTTCATTTTCAAGTATTCCTTACCTGTCACTTATTTTACAAACTAAACTAAACCCACACCAGACACTCATTTTGTGCACAAAATACTGATAGATTCAAATAGACTATATGTGGGAACATAAATGGCCCAGAATACACCTAGATCCAGAAAGGCAGAAAGCAGAGGTCATGGGGATCAGTTTTGAATTACGCCTTCTGATGCCTCCCCAGAACCAACCACCCTGGGATTGGAGGGAAACTATAAAGAATCTTCTGGATGAACTTAAGATGTTCCCCTCCCCATTTGGAAAAGTCCAGAAGGGGTCTAAAAGAGGTCAATTTAAAACACTGCTTTTACCACATTCTCTGGCAACAAATTCCAGAGTTCAATTACACGCTGACTGAAGAAATATTTTCTCTGATTCATTTTAAATTTACTACTTTGTAGCTTCATTGCATGCCCCCTGGTCCTAGTATTTTTAGACAGAGTAAACAAGCAATTCACATCTACACATTCCACTCCACTCATTATTTTATAGACCTCTATCATATGTCCCCTCAGCCTTCTCTTCTCCAAGCCGCTTTAGTCTTTCCTTATAGGGAAGTCATCCCATCCCCTTTATCATTTTTGTTGCCCTTCTCTGTACCTTTTCTAATTCCTTTATATCATTTTTGAGATGCAGTAACCAGAATTGAACATAATATTCGAGGTGTGGTCAGACTATGGAGCGATCCAAAGGCATTATAACGTCCTCATTTTTGTTTTCTATTCCTTTCCTAAAAATACCTAACATTCTATTGGCTTTCTTAGCCGCCACTGCCACACACTGAGCAGAGGGTTTCAGCATATCAATGATGACGCCTAGATCCCTTTCTTGGTCGGTGACTCCTAATGTGGAATTTTGCATTACATAACTATAATTCAGGTTCCTCTTTCCCACATGTATCACTTTGCACTTGCTCATATTAATCATCATCTGCCATTTAGATGCCCAGTCTCCCAGTCTTGTAAGGTCCTCTTGTAATTTTTTCACAATCCTCTTGCGATTTAACAACTTTGAATAACTTTGTGTTGTCAACATATATAATTACCTCACTAGTTACTCCCCTAAACTCCATCTTCACACCCACTCACTTGCCACCACACACTGTCCTACATAGTTCTATTCACTCCTCCCCCTACCCCATAATGCATTCACCCACAGCTCCACCTCCTCACACACATCCAATTTACATTCCCCCTTCATCCTCCCAAGACACCTCCACCCTTCTATTTTCTTTTTAATTACCTCTTCAAAGGTGAGCTCAAGGCTATTTACAAATTCAGCTACAGTGGGTATTTTTCTGTCCTACAGGTCTTATAACTGAAGCAATGGAAGGTGGCCTGACTTGCACAAGTTCAGAAGGAGTTATTACTGCCCACTAGGCTAACTCCTCTATTTCTACAATTCTATGTTGGAAAGCATTCCACAAGCCATGATGTTACATGCTTTCTCTACATATTGCTAAGGCATGTGGGATCTCTAAGGAAGAGATGGCAGATTATATGGATGGGCAAAAGGCTACATACAGTGGAGGAGCGGTGATTCCTACAAAAGTAGTCAGGTCAAGGAGAAGGGGGTAGGACAAGTTGGCTCTATCCAACCACAAGGGAGACGTATAGGTTTCAAGATGGCTCGACACAACTGCCGTGCTTCTGCGCAGATGTACCTGTGTCAGGAATCACCAACTGAGGTGAAAGAAAAGGTAAGAGTTTCAAAGAACAAGTCAATATGTGTAGTGTGTCAATGCTGCCATCTGTTGATGAATTATGAACGTGGAGGCATTACTTTTCATTCAACCCTTGTACAAACTCCAGGGTTTCATTAAGTAATCCCTTCAGAAGCAGGCTACCGCCACTGCCATTTCCCACGAGAAGTCTGGCAGCAGCCCAACCGCAGAGAAACGGTCCTGGTCGCCGTCAACCACGGAGTTTCCCCAGGTGCTGCTCCCAACGCAACTTGATCTCGACCACTTTTTCTACCTCTGGTGACTCCTGATGCAGGAGCATCTGCACCGAAACACGGCAGCCGTGTTGAGTCGTTTGATTTGCTCCTCAATAAAGATTTGGAAACCTATACGTCTCCCTTGTGGTAGAATAGAACCAACTTGTCCTTCCCCCTTCTCCTTGAGATGATATGGATGGGCAGACTAGACAGGTCTTTATCATATGGCCTTTTTCTATGTTTTTATGTAGAGTGGGATAAGAGAACATGCGCATGTGAAGTTCTCCACCTCCTTCAAATTGGGAATCCCAGACATACTGCATTAATATGTCAAGAAAAAATACACAACTGAGTGAAAGAGAGCACTGTGGGCTGACAACCAGGGAGCCCGATTTAAATCCCAATGCTGCTCCTTGGTCAAGTCACTCTCCATAGCCTCAAATACAAACAGATTATAAACCCTCAGGGGACCTAAACCTGAATGTAACTCACCTTGAGCTATTACTAAGGATAAGATGAGAGCTATATTTAAATACACATTAAGCCAGAGAGAAGCATCACTGATACCTCTGTGCATCTGCAGGGTGCTGCTGAGTTAGTGGGAAGTAATGTGAGCTGAGCAGTGGGAGGGAGGGAAGCCAGGCGGGAAGGAGGGGACGGGGGAAGCCGAGCAGCACCGGTAGAGATGCAGCACCTGCAGCGGGAGTCAACGTAAGAAGCCCGATGTGCCAAGAAAAGCTCACGATTATACAGTTTCTCATCCAGCATCATGCCTTTCCGCAGGAAAGTGAGAGCAAATTCTGCTACGGGCAAGCTCGAGACTTTCCATATTGTCAGGTAAGGCAGATCCCCACAAGAGCTGAACTGAAACGCTGGCTCGGGGCTGAAGGGAAGCTGCTGTTTACTGTAGTCAGGGATTCCGGTAACCGGAGCTGCGCCTCCTACCCCGCTGAACCACCTCTGTTTTAGGCTCCAGCTAACAAGTCATTCATTTATTATATGATGTTGATGGAAGCTGCAGCTTCCCCTAAGGATGAAAATTCGTAGGGCAAAATGAGAACTCTAATTACTTGTGTTAAGGGCTCTATATTTTCTGGTTGTTATTTTGCAGCCTGCAAACTCCTTAATTAGCAAATGTTCTCTTGATAGGTGGCTGTCTTGGGAAAGATTTCTTTGCTGTGTTTAAAAGTTTATGGCGAGTGCACACTGAACAACTATTGCTATAGTTAGGAATGAAAATGGAAATAACACAAGTTGTTATAGTGTGTAGAATGGTTCGAATCACCAGCCTTAATGGAAATGTGTAATAAATTCCATTCATTGGATAAATGGAGGTAGAGAAAGGGAGAATTTAATGAAATGAGGAAAAATGAATGTTCCATTCTAATTTGTTAAGAAAAAGGTATGCAAGCCATACTCCTCTTTTTGTTAATAAACTGACATATTGCTTGTCAACTTGTTCTCGATAAGGCTATTTGCTCTTATTGTTGTCAGATTTAGGAGCCCTTGTATTAAGCCACAGCAAAAACTGGGCTTAGTGTGTGCCAAAGCAGGACTTTCCTATGGGCTAATCCCAGATTTACCACAGTGGTATATTAAGGATATTTCCAATTTGTTTTTTTGCAGGTTCTGCGCTAATTTTTCTATTACCTCGCAGGACTGGCAAACCCCCCCCCCCCCCCCCCAAAACATGATACCACTTACCATCTCCTATTTAGGAGGTGCTGAGCAGAGGCATAGCCAGACCTCAATCTGGGAGAGGGCATGAGCCCAAAGTGGGGGCACATTTTGCCCTGCCTCCCCATTGCTCTCAACCCCTGCCATAACCCCACATAGCTGTGCTGCTGCGGATTCCCCAAGCCCACCAGCAGAAGCTTTTTGTGGTGATATTCACCGCTGCACTCTCTGCTCTGCTTTCCCACCCCAGCCTGCAAGCTCATTTTTCATGAAATTGGGGGGGGGGGGGGGCAGCAGCCCTGCCCCAGGCCTGGCTCTGTGTTTCAGCAGCCCTGCTCTCACATGTATAGAACTGTGTAGAACAGTGCGTATATTCCAGAAATGGAGCTTTCACTATGCGTTCCAAAGGTTGGAGGAAATTGTATAATTTGTGTAAGTGCAACCCTAGCCATTGGAGCAGGGGCATAGCCAGACACCCAATTTTGGATGGGCCTGGGCCCAAGATGGGTGGGCAGAAGAACCCCACCCCATCCCACAGGTGATTGGTCTCTCCTCTCGCCTGCATGCCATATGGAGGGGTATAATTGAAGGAAAACGTCTATTTCCATGGGCGTTTATCTCCGAGAACGGGTCCGTGAAGGGGCGGACTAAACCGTATTTTCGAAAAAAATAAACGTCCATGTTTTATTCGACAATTTGTGAGCTGGGCATTTTTGTTTTTCAGTCATAATGGAAAATGAAAGCGCCCAGCTCAAAAATGAATAAATCCAAGGCATTTGTTCGTGGGAGGGGCCAGGAGTCGTAGTGCACTGGTCCCCCTCACATGCCAGGACACCAACTGGGCACCCTAGGGGGCACTTTTACAAAAAAAAAAAAAAAAACGTTAGAGCTCCCAGGTGCATAGCACCCTTCCCTTGTGTGTTGAGCCCCCCAAATCCCCCTCAAAACCCACTGCCCACAAGTCTACACCATTACTATAGCCCTAAGGGATGAAGGGGGGCACCTACATGTGAGTACAGTGGGTTTGAGGGGGTTGGACGACTAAGCATTAAGCAGCACAATTGTAACAGGTAGGGGGGGGATGGGCCTGGGTCCACCTGCCTGAAGTCCACTGCACCCCCTAACAACTGCTCCAGGGACCTGCATACTGCTGCCAGGGAGGTGGGTATGACATTTGAGGGTGACAATAAAAAGTTGTGAAACATCATTTTTTTTGTGGTGGGAGGGGGTTAGTGACCACTGGGGGAGTCAGGGGAGGTCATCCCCGATTCCCTCTGGTGGTAATCTGATCATTTAGGGCACTTTTTGGGGCCTTATTCGTGAAAAAACAGGGTCCAGGAAAAGTGCCCTAAATTCTAGCTACAAACTGTAAAGAGTATGTAGGACAGGCCCCAAAGGAACCCTGGGATAGGCCAGAATACCCCCGTTATAGGCAGGCATTCCCCAGGAAAAAACTAGAAATAAAGAACTACAACTCCCAGCATGCCCTAAGGGAGACCGGGGATAAGAGAAACTATGTGCATTCCCAGGAGTCTCCAGAGGAGGGCCGCAGGGGAAGGAGTAAGGCTGATTCTCCAACCTGGTGGAAGAGGTGGTGGAACAGGTGGGTGGAGAAAGAAGAGACACCAAAGAGCTTTAATGAAAGAAAGGGTGAGCAGCTGGGAGAAGGGCGGGGCGAGGAGAATATGGATTGGGCTCCTGAGGAGAGAGAGGCAGAGAGGAGTGAGCCTTGCCCTATGGAGTTGACTGAACCGGAGAACACCCTGGAAGAGCCGATGGACTTTTCAGCTCTGGCTCAGCGAAAGCCAAGGAAGTAGCGGGGCCAAGCCGGGTCAAGCGGGAGGAGGTCAGGTAGGAGTATGACTGACCAAGAGGGTGGGACCCTAGGCTTTGAGCCCGCGCAAAGCCATTACTGGATGAGTTTGAAGCTTGGCTAGAACTGAACTGTGTTTTGAAAGCCTGGCTAAACTGAGCTGTATTTTGAAAGCTTGGCTAGAACTGAACTGTGTTTTTGAAAGCCTGGCTAAATTGAGCTGTGTTTTGGAAAGCTTGGCTAGAACTGAACTGTGTTTTTGAAAGCCTGGCTAAATTGAGCTGTGTTTTGGAAAGCTTGGCTAGAACTGAACTGTATTTTTGAAAGCTTGGCTAGACCTGAACTGTGTTTTGAAAGCCTAGCTGGACTGAGCTATGTTTTTGAAGTTTGGCTAGAACTGAACTGTGTTTTGAAAGCCTGGCTAAACTGAGCAGTGGGGTAAAGCTTGGCTAAAAGTGAACTGTGTTTTGGGAAGACCCCGCTACACTGAACAGGGTATTTTTTTTCTTTCTTTTTTTATTATGTGCTGCTACTCTCCCCCAGGAGGGAGGGAGAGGCAGCAGCTGTGGAAGCCGGGACTGGGAAACTAACCGGCTTGAGAAAGGTGAACTATAACTGTGCTTTGTTTTGTGTTTTGGTGCCACAACTGAGGGAAGGAGGGAAGCCCCTCCTAGGCAATAAAAAGCTTCATTGTTCTGAGGGAAAAAGGAGCAGTACTGGAAGGTGTTCTTCAGGCTGTGGAGAGCTGCAACCGCTGAGAAAAGAGGATACACTTTACAAAACGCATACTTTTTTTCCATTATCGGCGAAAGGCGCCCATCTCTCCTTGGCCGATAAACACGCCCCAGTTCCACCTTCTCCACGCCTCCGACACGCCCCCGTCAACTTTGTACGCTTCAGCGATGGAGTGCAGTTGAAAACGTCCAAAATCGGCTTTCCATTATACCGATGTATTCGTTTTTGTGAGATAAACGTCTATCTCCCGATTTGGGTCGAAATCTAGGCGTTTTTCTCTTTCAATTATAAGGTGGATGGTCTCTCAAATATTCCCCCCTCTCCTGCACACCTTTTAAAGAGCAGATTTTCACCGGCAGTAAGCAGAAACTAATAAACAGTACTCATGTTGGCCCCACATCCTTCCCACTGATGCAGCTTCCTCTTTCTGCATAGGTGGGAATAAGTCAGAGGGGAAGGCTTTGGGGTCGGTGTGAGCAGTATGTATCAGTTGCTGCTTCCTGCAGGCGAAGATCTGCTATTTGTAAGGTATGCGGGAGGGATAGTTGTTGGGAGTTTTCAGCTTGGGAATCTCTGCCAGCCACATCATAGGTGTGCTGCTACTGGTGGGCCTGAGCTCAAAGTGGGTGGGCCTGGGCCCACTCAAGCCCACCCTTGGCTACACCACTGCATCGGAGCTGCCTTCATTGTCTTTATGGAGACAGCAGATGATCTCTCTTTTACAGCTGCTGCGTTTGGACATTCAGGATATCAGTTTGCCACGTGGTGATCACTTTCAGTGAGTTTGGGAGAGATTTTGGCATACTTTGACACCCCGGGTTTGCAGTAGTATACTTAACTTGCTCTTTTGAGTTATTATATACTATATTTTTGCTGTACTGCCCCACTACACAGGGTTGAGTTGGGTGGGAGGGTGGAGAAGGGAGGCTTGTTTTGTATAAGTATTGATAATGAATATCATTGTTTTCCTGTTTGTTGTTTCAACTTTTTCCTAATAAATGATTTAAATATATAAGTGCCACCCTAATTGTCACATATACCCCAAAATGCACTATATGCTATTCTATAAAGCAGCTTATAAGTACTGTAGCATGTAACTGCAAGGGAAGGGGACACATGGGGCGAGCATAGGCAGACCATATGTGTGGCACCAAGCAACACACAACTTCTGGAATGCTATCAATTGCATTTCATATTTCACATTTCTTTACTATAATGCAAATAACAAAATAGCTAAGTGGTTTACAAATCAAAAATATAGGGGAATCAAAAAGGAAAGGGAAATGGGACTTGATATACTGCCTTTCTGAGGTTTTTGCAACTACATTCAAAGCGGTTTACATATATTCAGGTACTTATTTTGTACCGGGGCAATGGAGGGTTAAGTGACTTGCCCACAGTCACAAGGAGCTGCAGTGAGAATTGAACTCAGTTCCCCAGGATCAAAGTCCACTGCATTAACCACTAGGCTACTCCTCTGGAAAGAGAAGGGGGAGGGAAACATAACAGTCCTAATTAACATTAGCATTTATACTAATTAATTTATACTAAGCCGAATAAACTAAACAAGGTAGAATTACTGTAAAAGTGTGAGAAAGAACAGACATGAACTATGGTGATACACTGCTGTCAATGGTCTCAGGAGAGGGAAAAAGAAAATGATGCCGAGACTAAGAATCAGTCTGGGAAGAGAAGGCTTTTGAAAAAAAAAAAAACCGTGGGCCTTAAGTGTGGCCTTGAATTTCAAAAAAGCAACCTCTAAGAATAATTCAGTGGGTATAGTTTTTGAAAGGGAGGGGCAACAACTGTGAAGTATGAGGTATGAGCAGAGTGTGAGCCAGGGGCATAGCCAGACTTCGGCGGGAGGGGGATCCGGAGCCCGAGGTGAGGGGGCACATTTTAGCCCCCTCCCTGGTGCCGCCAACACCCCCTGCCATTGCCCCCCCCACCACCGCCACAACCACCACCAACTTTGACACCCCCCTGCCGACAACACTCTTGACCCCCCTCCCGCCACCATCCCTCCCCCGCCATCGCCTACCTTTGCTGGCAGGGGACCCCAACCCCTGCCAGCAGAGGTTCTCTTCTTCCTTCGTTCTGTTTCTGACGTCCTGCACGTACACGTGCAGGATGTCAGAAACAGAACAAAGGAAGAAGAGGACCTCGGCTGGTGGGGGTTGGGGTCCTCCGCCAGCAAAGGTAGGCGACATCAGGATGATGGCGGAAGGGGAGGTCGAGAGGGTCATCGGCAGGGGGTCCAGGGCCAAATCTACGGGGGCCCAGGCCCCGTGGCCCCACGTAGCTACGCCCCTGGTGTGAGCATTACATGGCACCCTTAGGCACAGCAATTTACACCAGCCATTGATCTGGCATAAGTGATCGTGTCTAGATTTTTGGCACACCAAAGTAGGTTTATGCTAGTATTTTATAATGTCTTAGGCATGCCTAAGTGCCATTATAGAATTGGCACTCATCGTGCTCCATTGTGGCACCTAATTTGAGGCTAGTATAATCAGAACCTGGTCAGAAATTGCTTTAGTTCAGCAATCTCAAATTATATTAAGGACTCAACCAATTAGTATAAATGTGTGAAAATGTGATGTGCTCAGAAAACAGTGGTGGCTAATATTGTGCAGATTTCACAAACGACAAGCCACTGTTATCAATCATTGCACATAAGCGTTCCTTACAGTTATTGCAATAGTTATAATCATAGCACCACAGAAAAAGGAGCACTTTTCTCATGAAAGGTATTCTTCCAAAGAGTCCATAGTCAATAAATCCATGCTCTTTAAACCCAGCGGTGTTAATTCATTCCACCGAACGCTTTTGAAACCAGAGATTTCATGATGGTTCTTTTAGTTTTCAAGCTAGTAAACTGTGGAATTCTATACCTGACCAAATCCGGGTGATTTTTGGTTATCTAGAGTTTCATAAAGGATCGAAGACTTATCTTTTCAATAAGTATTTGAATGAGTGATCATATTAGGGCTTTTTTTGTTCTTACTGGTGTGTTTTTAAATTTTGTAACCCATTTAGATTCAGTATTGATATTAGCGGGATATAAATACCTCAAATAGAATAGAATGTTCTTTTGTTAACAGGATAAACAATCCCAATATGGATCACGTTTCACCTAAGACAGGCTTCTTCAGGGGATTTCTCCCAAACTGTACAAATAAAATCATAATTAATCAAAAAGAACTCTAGCGCACAGTAGTCAAAGATCCCCTTAATAACTGAAAACAGGCTCACATGCAGGCTAGGAACTCAAAATTTCAAAATGGCACCTGAGGGGAGGTGGACACTGAAACACCTTTTAAAGAGGAGGGAATGCACACTTGCATTCACAATGACATCCATTCAATATCTTACACACAGTCAGAAGCTGGCTTAACTGCTTGTAGCTTCAGGCAACAAATAGACAGCTTGCAAAAGGCAGGTGTATGTCAGTGCCACAGCTGTAGACACAATGGTACATTAAGGCTAAGACACACAAAAAGCTGGCTCCACAGTTTTTACTCATATGCACCTATTAGCCATTTTAGGGAGCCACTAAAAATGTCTATATGTTAAGGGCACAGGGTTACATCAGTAGAAACACCCAACTCCCATCATCATTATCTTTTCTTTTCAAAACTCTGTAATAAAGTAATACTAATGGATCTGTCAGATGTGCATGCTACCACCACATTGGCAATTCAGTTTAGCCAAAACATTGATCAGGGTGGGCATGTAATCGTCATTGATCCGGTATTACATTTGATATTTTTTTATGCTTTTTTTTCTTTACACTTCAAACCATTTCCCAGATAGATATGTATGAAAATTACTTAGCTTCATATCATTTTCATTAGACGTTTTCCAATAATACACTCCATAAGCATTAAGGAGACATATCACACCTGTTTTTACATGACATGTTTCACATGACAAACACATTGGAGCTCCAATACACTAAAAGATCCAGCTTACCTGTATTCCTTCTTGAAGCTTCAACCATTACTGCTGCTTCTAGGGTCCTACAGTTCACAGGGCTGAAGTAGAAGGAGGTGAACACTGAACAGGGCGTCATGTGGCAAGGGGCATCAAGTAACACTCTTTCCTTTAACTCCCTCCCTCCTTCCATCCTTTCCTCATTTCTCTACACTCCCTTCCTCTTGGGCTAACTGGGCCATTGTAGGTTACCCACACTCAATCCCTCTTCAGTCGTGCATCCCTACATGCCAACAGCAAGAGTCACATTTAATCTGATGTCATCTCCTGCTCTTTATGGGCTGAATCTCATGACAAGAGCTATAGGATTTGGTTTTACAGCAGCTTGAGATGATGTCATATTAAACACATGTCCTGCTGCTGGCCAGTAGGGATGTATGGTGAGAGATGAACAGGCCACCATAAGAAATTACCCATATCAATCCATCTTAGGAAGATGGTGAGAGTAGAGAACTGATGAAATTAGGGAGTTAGAGGAAAGAGCTTGGGAAGGACAAGCCAGGATGAGAGGGGTCGTGGAGGGGGGGGGGGGGGGAGGGATGGCATTTGGATGGAGAAAGGGTGTGAGAAGGAGGCTGGGTAGAGGTAAGGGAAGAAAGGGGTTGGTTGCCATGAGGGTTGAATGACAGGGCAAAAACTGGGGCTGGTAAGATAATGAGAGTCAGAGGAAGGTAGATGATGGTCTGGGAGGGGGGAGTACAGAGGATAGCAACTGGGACTAGGGAGTGAGAGATGGGGGAAAGACTGAGAATTGAAGGGAATAAAACCAAAATGGATCCAAGGATTAATAGCAGTCCTGCTTGTTCAATTTTCCCAATGTTCTGGTGATCATGCCTGGTGTAATATTTACAGTGTTATTTTGTAATAGGCAGGGTTGTTGCAGTTTTATTCCTGGGAGTGAGTTAGTGCTGTTGTGATAAGTTAACTGTTTCAGTTCTGCATGTTTTACAATTTGATTTTATTTTTATATGGTGAGTCCCTGCTCCTGGGCAGACAAAGCTAGTTCTGGCTCTGGCAGCTCATTTGGTGACATTATTAACAAAGAGAGGAGGATCCTGAAGGAGCACCCGCTTTTCTACAGTGTTAGGCCATCAGATATTTGGAGCGATCATGACATCTGGTATTCAAAGTTCTGCACTATTTACTCAAACTTTTTTCCAGATGTGCTAGGCAATACATCATAATAACCTTGTCAGTGCTGAGCATTGCATTAAGTGAAACAGCAGTTAGAATAAAGGAAGAGATACAAACCCCAGACCTACCAAGCATAATGTTCATTAAGTAATCACTGTAAGAGGTTAGACAGCACATCTGGCTCAGTAACTAAAGAAATGCAAGGCAGCAGAGGTGAATTAATAAGAAGGCAAAGGAGAACCCAGTGATCTTGCCACTCCTGAGGACCCAAATCCTGTTCAGAAGATAGGAAAATTAGACCAGACAAAAGCAGAACAATTTTTAAAGGGGAGAGAACTGTCTGAAGCTATCAGAAAGGGGAGCAAGTACCTGGCACAAAGCATGCAACTAGGAACAAAGCTGATTAGAGCTGGAACATAGAGGCCTATGGTTACGCCAAAGTAGGTGTCATACATACAAATTATACTTCTATTATAAATTAAGATGCAAGAAAACTAAGCTCCATCAGATAATTTATTTATTTATTTATTAGCATTTATTTACTGCCTTTTTGAAGGAATTCACTCAAGGCGGTGTGCACAGTAAGAATAGATCAAACATGAGCAGTAGGCAATTAGAGCAGTAAAAATATTTGAACAACAATACAAAGTATGGCATGGTATACTACTTGCAATGACAACACAAGAATGTACTAGAACATTATAATTGCTAGTGATGGGTAAGGCAAAGTTGTAACATATAGATGAGCAAGAAAGTAGGAAGAATTAGAAAGTAAGGTGATTGATTTGAAGAAAGTTGCACGTGAGGTCAGAGAGATGGTTAAATATTATCTCAGGGTAGGAGTGGATAAACATGTCCCGCTGCAGTATGTGCAGCCCGAGTCAATCCTTGTGTGTGTGTGAGACTAACAAGTTAGTTACTTCTTCCGTTAAAGGCTTGGTTGAAGAGCCAAGCTTTCACCTGCTTCCTGAAGTAGAGGTAGTCTTGTGTTAAGCGGAGCCTTTCAGGCAATGCATTCCAGAGTGTGGGGGCTACTCCGGAGAAGGCTCGCTTGCGGGTATCACATCGTGTGTAATGTCTTTTGGAGAGGGTGTAGTTAGTGAAAGACCTTGGGAGGACCTTAGTGTCCTTCGCGGTGTGTGGAGGATCATCTTATTCTTCAGATACTCGGGGCCATTTCCTTTCAGGGCCTTGAAGATCAGGCATAGAGTTTTAAATTTAGCCCTGTATTGTATTGGTAGCCAATGAAGTTTTTGCAAAAATGGTGTGATGTGATCACGTCACTTGCAACCTTCTATGAGTCTATGATAAGGCACATGCATAACTACCTAAGGCCCAATTAGGTGTGCATGTGCCTGTTTTATAAGCGCCTGCATACTTGCTGCTACGTACATATACATTAGCTGCCAAGAGAGGAACATTTCTCAGGAAAGCAAGCTTTGGACTAGATGAGGTTGCCCATCCTGTAAAGAAGGTGATTATAAGACAAATAAAAAGTATGGCAGAGCATCTGTACCAAGCTGAATACCATCTTTCACATTGCGATGATATTGAGGACCTCTGGAAGAAATGGGGAGACCCTTGAAAGAAATCCAGAGCTAAACAGCTAGCCAGAGTCCAAAATGGGCCTTCCAGCCAGCTTACTGTGTCCCTCATTGGGCGCTAGGCAGGGGCGGTCTGAGAGTGGTCTGGGCCCCCTGCCAGCTGCTGCCCCACACTCCCCCTACTGCCTCGCTGCTGTCCCCCCTACCACCGCAGCCAATGCCACTGCCATCCCCGTCCTACCTGAAAGGTCCTGGTGGTCTAGTGGCCTCTGCAGGGGTGAGCATGTTCTTTTCTGTCCGCTGCACTGCCACTATTCCCCTGCCCGCCGGCGCTGCTGTTTTCAAAATGGTGGCCAAGACTTCCTGTCTCAACAGCAGATGCAAATTTTTAAAAAACTGACATATTTCATTCACTATACTATAGGTTAACAAATACAAATAAAACAAAAAATGGAAAATATGATGATACCAGTGGCGTACCTAGGGTAGTTGACACCCGGGGCCGGTCATTTTTTAACCCCCCCCCCCCCCCCCCCCCAAATCCAGTACTAGGCATGCCGAGAATACAAAACACTCAGGACCTATAGAGCAATTCTACCATACCATAAGCAGTCATTTCTATGAGTCACACAAGGAAAAGGAAAGCATCTTAAACACTACAGTGAGCACTAGAACATCAATTCATCTATTGTAAAACGAAACCAGACAGAATAGTACAGATTGTAGATCCTGCACAGTCAATGCCAACTGAAAGCCATGTCTTTTTCACAAACACAGATACACCCTAATCCACTATAGAATAAGTAATCATAAACTTTCTATTTAGACAAAAATTAAACTGAACCCCCAATGCCAGACTCTGCATATAATGCAACACCACAGAAACAGAAACTGTCCCCTAGTACTGTGCAAAATATAAAGACAGCAGATGTAAATTTGAAAAAAAAACCTAACAAGTACCAATCACCACTTTACAAATTAACAAATAGAAATAAAACAAATATAGAAAGTAAAATAATACCATTTTATTGAACTAATACATTTAGCTTTCAGAGGCCAAAACCTCCGTCCTCGGGTCAGTACAGTATAGTGCTGTTACAGTATCCTATCCTGACCTGAGGAAGGGGGTTTTGTTCTCCGAAAGTTAGTCAAAATGTATTAAAATTAGTCCAATAAAAAGATTACCTTATTTACATGTTCTATTATAAACATTTAACACATCTACAATACTTTATCCTAAAGCAAAAAAAAATAAAAAAATATATTTTATTTACAGTTTGTTGTCTCTGGTTTCTGCTTTCCTCATCTTCTTTTCACCGTCTTCCTTCCATCCAGCATCTGTCTTCACTCTCTCTCTCTCTGCCATCCAGTGTCTGCCCTCTCTGCCGTCCCTTCCATCCACTGCCTGCCCTCCCTCTCCCATCCATCCAGGGTCTGCCCTCCCTCTCGCTCCCCCTTCCATCTAGGATCTGTCCCCTCTCTCTCTCTCTGCCCCTTTTTTCAGCCCCCAGTTCCAGCCCCCTTCTCCCCTCTGAACACCCCCACCCCAGTCCCCTTCTCCCCTCCCCTGCTCCTGTCTGAGACCCCCACCACAGTCCCCTTCTCCCCTCCCCTGTCTGAGACCCCCACCCCAGTCCCCTTCTCTCCTCTGAACACCCTCATCCCAGTCCCCTTCTCCCCTCCCCTTCCCTTCTCCCCTCTGAGATCCCCACCCCAGTCCCCTTCTCCCCTCCTCCTCCCCTGTCTGAGATCCCCACCCCAGTCCCCTTCTCCCCTCCCCTTTCCCCTCTGAGACCCCCACCCCTGTCCCCTTCTCCCCTCTGAACACCCCCACCCCAGTCCCCTTCTCCCCTCCCCTTCTCCCCTCCCCTGTCTGAGACCCCCACACCAGTCCCCTTCTCCCCTCTGAACACCCCCACCCGAGTCCCTTTCGCCCCTCTCCTTCCCCACCTCAGTCCCGTTAAAACCGGCGAAGCAGCGTCGCAGGCAGCGCCTCGTGCCCTGCTTGTAAAAAAAAAATCAAATCTCCTTCCTTCTCCTCGTCTTGACGTCGGTTTTTTAGATGTGCGGCGCCGCGGGAACGGCCACGGGAGGCGGTGGGAGCGGAGCACCCCCCACCCACTGGCACCCGGGGCGGACCGCCCCCACCGCCCCCCCCCCCTTGGTACGCCACTGGATGATACCATTTTATTGGACTAAATACATTTTTCAATTAGCTTCCAGAGGCCAAAACCTCTTTCATCTGGTCAGGACAGTATACTGCTGTTAAGGTATTCTGTTCTGACATGAGAAAGGAGGGTTGGGTCTCCGAACATTAGTCAAAAATGTATTAAAATTAGTCCAATAAAGATATCACCTTATTTCCATTTTCTGTATTTATTAACACAGCAACCACACTACTTTATCCTAAACTAAAAATAAAATTCATTTTTTTCTACCTTTGTTGTCTGGCCGATTACTTATTCTAATTGTGTTGGTCCCAGTCTCTTGTTTCTTCTTTCCTCGATCTTTTCTTAATCCTTGCCAGCGTCTGCCCCTCTATCTCCCCCCTCTTTCCATCCAGCATCTGCTCTCTCTCTCCCCCCTTTCCATCCAATGTCTGCCCCCTCTCCCCCCTTTCTGTCCACCATCTGCCCCTCTCCCCCTTTTCATCCAGTGTCTGCCCCCTCTCCCCCTTTCCATCCAGCATCTGCCCCTCTCTCTCTCCCCCTTTCCATCCAGCATCTGACCTTTCTTTCTCGTCACTTCCATCCAGAGTCTGTCCTCTTTTTCTCCCTCCTCCATTCAGCATCTGGCCCCTGTCTCTCCTCACTTCCATCCACTCAGGCCCCTCTCTCTCCCCAGTTCCATCCAACATCTGCATCCTGTCTCCCCCTTCCATCTGACATCTCTCCCCTCTCCCCCCTCATCCAGTGTCTGTCCCTCCTCTCCCTCTTTCCATCTGACATCTGTCCCCTCTCTCCCTCTCATCCAGCATCTGCCCCCCTCCCCCATCCAGCATCTGTCCCCCCTCCTCCCTACATCCAACATCTGTTCCATCTCTCCTCCCTTCCATTCGGCATCTGTTCCCCTCCCCCCTCCATTCTCCATCCAGCGTCTGTCCCCCTCCCCCCTCCACCCAGTGTCTGTCTTTTCAGCCCCCCCAACACTCAACCCCTTTCTCCCCCCCCCCCCCCACAGGACACTTCCACTTCCACTGGTGCACCAGGCTCACCCCACTCCCACCCAATACCCCCCTGCCACAGCCACCACTGCTGCTGCTGTTTATCAGTGGCGGCAAAAACAGTGAAAAAGATCGTGGGGCCGCACTGTTCCCACTCACGGCTAACCGGCTCTGCCCCAGTACATTCGTACTTAGCTTTTCAGCAACAGTAGATAGTATACGGTGATATTGGGTCTCCACCGTATACTATCTACTGTGGCTGAAAAGCTAAGTACTAATATGGAATCTAAAGATAATAAGAATTATGGAAAAATCAAGATAAGTAGGATAAATGATTTAAATGAATGTTATTTTAATTTTTGTTACATTTGTACCCTGTGCTTTCCCACTCATGGCAGGCTCAATGCGGCAGGCAATGGAGGGTTAAGTGACTTACGGAGAGTCACAAGGAGCTGCCTGTGCCGGGAATCAAACTCAGTTCCTCAGGACCAAAGTCCACCACCCTAACCACTAGGCCACTGATGAGGATTGTGATACCATCTCTTTAAAGAAATGCTTGGCTCATAATATTTTAGCCATTATAGAGACAGGTACACTGATCTGATGATCCTACTAAAGCGCCACTGATTGCTAAATGGTAATAAGGAAGTAATTGATGTGAAGTTGAGAATAATAAAGGTGTGCCACCTTTGTTCATGTCTCTGAAGTTATGTATCTCTTTGTGTTTCTAATCTGCAGATGAAGAGAGGGCTAGGCAGGTGCAGAGAGACATGAACAAAGAAGATGGGCAGGTACACGGGTGGGGGGGGGGGGGAGCAGAAAGACCATGTGGACACAGAGGCAAAGAGAAAGTCCTGGCTCAAGGGATAGTGACACCCTAAACCAAATTGCTTTGGCAGTGCCCCACCCCAGAGATCACTACCACCACCCCTCCCTTCTCTTCCCCCCTCCCTCTGTGGGGTTCAACATCTCTTCCTCTCATGGGCTGACTGAAGGCAGCCTGCCTTGCTGCTGCTGCTCCCATCAGTGACCAACATAAACTTTACAAAATGAGGGGGGGCTGAGAGAGGTGAGGGAACAGTGCCAAACCTGCATGGAGGGGGAAGAGAGAAGGGGAGAGACTGGACCAAAGAGGGAAAGCCGGGAAGACCAGATGAGGTCAGAGGCTGGGTATTTTGACACCCTTATAGTCACAGGTGCCCTGGGCCAGAACCTCACCCAGTCCAATGGTTAAGCCAGCCCTGTGCATATCTTAGTGTGAGTGTTTACAGGTAGGCCTATGTACAAGCAGAGTATGGACAGGACTCCTGCTTACATGCATAATATGTAGAATACTGGTCTCATATGCTTGTGCAAAATATTGTCTGAATAATTCTTATCTTATCCCAATAAAAGCTATCATATCCTTTTCACTAGGGATGTGCGTTCATTTCCAGATGAATGGGAAAACGCAGTGAAAGGATCCATTTTTGGTATCACCAGAACTTAGGCACACACGCTTACGCTAGCTCTATGGCTGGCATAAGTGTTCATTCATAACATATAAAAGTATATTTTGATGGTTATGCTAGTATTCTATAAAGGATAGTAGGCACTTAAGTGTTTTTTTAATAGAATAGGTTCCAATCAAGTGCCCCATTATAGAATTACCACCTTAGGATTAGATTCTATAAATGGTGCCTACAAAATCATTGCTGAAAAAAATAGTACTTAGCTCTGTTCTAAAAGAACATAAGCATTGCCATACTGGGACAGTCTGAAGGTCCATCAAGCCCAGTATCCTGTTTCCAACAGTGGCCCAATCAGGTCACAAGTACCTGGCAGGATCCCAGAACAGCAAAACAGATTTTATGCTGCTTATCCTAGAAGTAAGTAGTGGATTTTCCCAAGTCCATCTTAATAATGGCTTATGGACTTTCTTTTAGGAAATTAGCCAAACCTTTTTAAAACCCTGCTAAGCTAACTGCTTTTACCACATTCTCTGGCAACGAGTTCCAGAGTTTAATTATACATTGAGTGAAGAAATATTTTCTCCATTTTGTTTTAAATTTACTACTTAGTAGCTTCATTGTGTGCCCCCTAGACCTAGTATTTTTGGAAAGAGTAAACAAGCAGTTCACATCTACCCTTTCCACTCCACTCAGTATTTTATAGACCTCTATCACATCTCCCCTCAGCCATCACTTCTCCAACTTGGAGCCCTAGCTGCATTAGCCTTTCCTTATAGGGAAGTCATCCCGTCCCCTTTATCATTTTTGTCACCCTTCTCTGTACCTTTTATAATTCCACTATATCTTTTTTGAAATGCAATGACCAGAACTGCACACAGAATTCGAGGTGTGGTCACACATTGGAACGTTACAAATGCACTATAACATTCTCATTTTTGCTTTCCATTCCTGTAAACCACGCTTACAGTTAGGCATGGTTTATAGAATAGCGCTTAGCGCCAGGACCTGAGACTACATTTAGGCCTGACCATTTACACCAATTAAAATCTGGTGTAAATCCCCACGCATAAGTTAGACACAGATCCCGCTAATTCTATAACAACATACATAAATTTTAGGAATGACCCCGACCTGCCTACGCCCCTTCCATGGCCACACCCCCTTTTTGGATCCATGCACCAGATTTTGCATGCACCTTTTTTTATAGAATACCCCTAAAATGTGCATGTAAATTCTAATTAGTGCTAATTAATGCTGATAATTGCATGCTATTGCCCAATTATCAGCAATGATAGGCTCGTTAAGTTTCGTGCACAAATTGGATGTGCATCCAAATTTGAGCATGCAACTCAAAGTGCCATATATAGAATCAGTGGAATAGTGACTGTGATGGAATAATTGGAGCCTAGAGACTACAACATGAAGAGGTTGATATTCCAAAGTCCTGATGTGGTCAGCATTAGCTGAATTTCATAAGAGCTTTTAAAAAATATGCTGACATGTACAACAGAAAAATGTTGGCTATACAGTGATACCTCGGTTTTCGTTGATAATCCGTCCGAAAACAATCAACAAAAACCAAAACAAACGAAAACCGAGGCAATTATTTCCATATGAATCAATGTGAATCCAATTAATTCGTTCTAGACACTCCAAAATACATACCAAAAACACATTTTATAGAGAATAAATATAGTCCCATGATGGAGCTAAAGGGAAAGGGTTAACTTATTAGCAAGGGAAACACTTAACAGGGAAAATGAGATTTGAGCACATGTGATTTTATCTTGCGTGCATTGCGTTAGACGCGCGGGGTGATGCTCACACAACGAGAAACAATGCCACAATGAGCAGGAGAATGCATGGGTTGCCCTTTGTTTTCGCAAAATTAGCAGCGAGGTCACGTGGGCACACCAACGAAATCCGAGGCAACCGACGAAATCTGAGACAAATTTTTCACTGAAAAAATCAACGAAAACCGAAACCGACAATAACCGAAGTCAACGAAAACCGAGGTTTCACTGTATAAGTCACTATACAGTCAAAATTAATTTGTTTCAAGTAGGGTGAGATTAGAGGAAGTCTTGGCTACAGGGTCAGAAGTTATATAGAGAGCAGCAAAATTTAGTCACTCTTCATATAACTTATACATTCAAGTCGCAAGCAAAAATAGCAGAAGTGGCTTAATATGGATAACTTATCTATGTAAGCCAGCTCTTTCAAGCCAGGCATAGCACATGGTCGTGAATGAGCAGAGACTTTCAGTTTGTTTGATGCTCTATATTACCTGGGAGGTGGTTACACCGTATAGTTCTCCTACCTTGGGGAAAGTGAGAAAATAACTCCTTGAGATACTGTATCGCCCCTGAAGCAGCCCTGCTGGGTGAAACACGCCCGTGTCGTACATCCTTTTAACTGCTCTCTACAATAAAGTCTTGTAAGTTCATCCTCCACAGTGTCTCTTTCTTCATCTTCCATATTACTGGGACTAGCAGACCGCTTGCCCATCTGTTTTTTAGGACCATCCTGTGTAAAGTAATGCCAGGATTATCTGCATTCAGACTTGAACACGCAAAGGGCAATTCTATCATTTGTGCATGCAAATGTACAAAATACCAGCAGTTTACGTACTTCAGTGGCATCAAAACACCTAAATGCTATTATGTAACGGTGCACTTGTTTCATACCCCTAGATTTTACATATGACACCCAAATTTTTGCACGCTGCCAAGATGCACATGAAACCTAATTGGCTAATAAGCTGTTAACCATCAGTAATTGAATAGTAACAACTAATTGGTGATGTTAATTGGTACGAATTAGGATTTATGCGCCCATTTAGCTGCACGCTATTCTGTAATGCTGGGTATCTAAATCTCATAGCATGGAACCCAAAAGGGGCATGGGCGGGTCATGGGTGTTCCAAAAGGTTTCACACTGTGTTATAGAATAACGGATTTTTATGCCCAATTTGGGCAATGAGATTTACACCAGGTTTCAGCAGGTGTAAATCTGGAACCCAGAGTTGGATGTGGAAACAGGTGCTAAGCACTATTTTTTTAAGGGCACATATAATACTACTATGTGGAGTACGTGGTGGATTCCGTGCCCTTTGATATTATTTGGTTTTATATGACATTGTTTTCCCAAACAATTGTGTTTTAAGTTTTGTGAATCGATCTGTTTCATTGTGGATTAAATGTATTTTATAATGTTAAATGCAGCCTGAGGCCTCTTCGGTAGCAGGTTGGAGTTCTACTTTGATTCATCAGGCAACACTGGAGTGCTGTGAAGTTTCAGACTTGGACTGCCTAAGGGGTTGTCATCTTGCTTTGACCTGGGGACCCTTCTGGGATACTCTAATGTTGATAGCTCGTAGCCATATACTTAATTCTTAGGTGCGATATTGAATGGTGTTCTGGATCTTGTTGGGCTTGGAGATGCTCTAATTCATTGTTGACGTGGTGCCACAGTATTTTATTTTTTGATTTCTGGGTGGGTGGGGCAGGGAGAATATTTGTTATTCAATTGTTTATCAGCTTGTACTTATTGTTGTATAAAAACATTAATAAATATATATATATTTTTTTAAAGGGCGCATATAAAAATGATGTAAATCTATTGTACAATGAACATGGCTTCTCAACTTTTTGAATCAGTGCCACATGAACTGTTTCAGCAAAGAGCTATCACTGTTGACCCTTTAACTGACGTTATTAACTCTCCATATTGTACAGGTTCTTATTCTGCCACACAACCCTACGGAGGCCATCATCATGTTACAACTTTTACCAAGGCAGGATTAAACCTCCTGATAAAATCAAAAGAAAACTGTATTAAACCTCCTGATAAAGTCAAAAGAAAACTGGAAACACCCACTGTACAATAGCAAGCCCTTATCTGCACAAAACGTTCTGTGTGGTAATGTAATGCAAGCAGAACTGAAGTACAATAGTATTGTCACAGTCGTCAAGCAGTTTCTGCAGTTGCCATCCAAACAAATACGTAGGCATATAAGACAAGCTTTAAAACCAGTCAGACTGTTCAATTCATCAACTGCGCAGTCAGCTACACAAAGAAATATCCAGGCATCCTTGATACTCATTAGATTTATGTCAAGGTTAAGTTAGCCGTGAATGAGAACTGAAACAAAAGGCCTGGCAAAAAAGTATTCTGTGTACTTAAGATGCTATTGAAAAATACCAAGATACAGTAACTCTCAATTGCATTCCAGGCTAGATGGATGCCTTTTCTCATTAAAGGAGAGTGTAGAAGCACAGTATTCACATTATGTCCTGAGAGGAGGGTCCCTAGGGTTCTGCTACTTTATATGGTTGATCCTACAGGGGATTATTGTACTGTGTGCTTCTACTTATCAAATATAAACTAATTCTGTGAAGTTTTTTGTATGCCCTGATTCACAAATGAATTGTACAACTTTTCTACAGAATACGTACCGAATTTTATTAATGCAAATAAATGTAACTTGTAGTTAAAGGTCAGTCTAAAGAGTAATGAAAATTGTGGAAGAAAGTGTCTTTATGTCTTCTGTGTAGCATCACAAACCTTCTGCCAAGCTCCTAACACAAATGCACCTATATTATGTCACACTTCTCATTTTCAAAGCACTTAGCCTCCCAAAGTTCCATAGAAACCTATGGAACTTAGCCTCCCAAAGTGCTTTGAAAATGCATAACAAAGAACTTTCTTAGTAGTTAAACTGCTACTCATCCTTCAGATACATCTAACCTCTAATTCAAGAAGTCACGGCAGCCTCTAGGAACAGGAGCAAGTGGGCTTCTTTCCTGCCCTCTCCACAATCGCTGGACCACCAATGATTGCAGATAGGCTTATGGGGAGCCTATCCTGCATGCTGGAGGGGTAAAAAGGGGTGGGGAGGGGAAGGGGGGCTTGGAGTTGCTTCAGAAGGGGAGGGGGATCGGAGGGCCTCTGCATATATTTTTTTTTTTGTTACCCAGCACCTGCATAGCTAAGTGGACAAATTTAGGACTGCTCAAAAGCAGTCCTAAATTCGCCCGCTGAGCTGCGTAGGTGCCAGCATTGAATACTGCTGGATCCTCCTCAACCCCAACCCCTATACCAGTGTTTCCCAAGTCCAGTCCTGGAGTACTCTTTGCCAGTCAGGTTTTCAGGATATCCACAATGAATATGCATGAACTCGATTTGCATACAGTGCCTCCGTTATGTGTAAATCTCTGCCATGCATATTCATTGTGGATATCCTGAAAATCTTGCAGGCAAGGGGTACTCCACGACTGGACTTGGGAAACACTGCCCTATACCAACCCTGACCCGCTCATTTTTGTAATGGCCAGTCAAAGTTGATATTCAGTGGCACTGCCCAGTTGAGTGCCGCTGAATATCGGTGGTTGGGTGGCCATGAGCTATTTAAGCAGGGAGGAGCCTCTCCTGCCCACTTAAATCTCAATGAATATTGGCTGGAGCTTTTTTAATTACAAAGTAAAAAGTATCATTATATCTCATAAAAGACTCAAAAGAAGCTGCCAATTCCACCCCCTCTGGTGTTGACTTCCTGTTTAAGAGGGGCATTTTTGGCAGAGTTGCATCATGCACATGGAAGCCAAAGGCAGTGACTATTTCCATTGTCTTCTGTTTGTTGAAATTGATTCTCATTCACCAATTCTTACCCCCACGGCTGCCGCTGATAATACTACTACTACTTAACATTTCTAAAGCGCTGCCAGGGTTGCACTGTACAATTTTAACACAGAAGGACAGTCCCTGCCAGGGGCGTAGCCAGACAACAGATTTTGGGTGGGCCTAGGCAAGAAGTGGGTGGGCACCAAGTGTTCTCCACACCACCACCACCAAAACAAATATCTCAGCTGGCAGGAAAACGCTTCTTTCCACCTTGGCAGTCTGCAGAAGGCATGCACTGAAAACTGAGCATGCGCTGTTCCGGTATCATTGAGAGTAGCGTTTTTGTTACCATAAGGCGGAAGTCTTCAGCTGACGGAGCTTTGGATCCCCACCAGCTACCGCTAAATGTGTGCTACTGTTGGATGGGCCCTGGCCCACCCAGGCCCACCCGTGGCTACGCCACTGGTCCCTGCTCAAAGAGCTTACAATAGTCTCTATGCCAAGGGTGAACAGAGGAGAGAAACAATGAGAGACTGAATGGAAGGGGGAGGCCGCACAGCGAGAGGGTGCGAACTTTTGGTTAAAAATTATGTATACAGTACTTTATTTGGAAACAAATTTTCAACATGAGTACTTCTTTGCAAAGTAGAAAAGTACCTAAAAATTAATTAATTACAAGCAGGGCCACCGAGGGGGGGGGGGGCAGGGGGAACAAAATTCCCCAGGCCCTGGCCTCCAAGGGGGGCCCGGTGCCGCAGTCCCCTCCACCCGCCACCCTCCGTCCACCACCGGGCTGGGCCCCCCTGAATTCAAATCATAGCGCCTCACCCCGACCTCGCTCCGTGTGAAAGAAGCGCAGCAGTGGCAGCCTGCAGATCGCCTCCCTTTGGGTCTTCCCTCCCTGTCCTGCCCTCATCTGACGTAACTTACGTGAGGGCGAGACACAGGGAGGGAAGACCTGAAGGAAGGCGATCTGCAGGCTGCCGCTGCTGCGCTTCTTTCACACGGAGCAAGGTCGAGGTGAGGTGCTATGATTTGAATTCAGGGGGCCCAGTCCGGTGGTGGACGGAGGGGGGGGGCGGCAATGACGATGACCTTGGGGGGGGGGGGGGAAGCACGGCCTTGCCCCAGGCCCGGCCCAGTCTCTCGGCGGCCCTGATTACAAGTACAAAGTACTGTGTCCCCTTTTGTAACTCATTACAGGCAAAAGTACTCAAAAATGTAGTGAAGTAATTTAACAAAGTATTTTTACTTTGTTACAACCCGGCCTTGCATCTGCTTTGGCCCTGTTCTCGTGCCTTGGGGTCTTTTTTAACTCTTTCTACTACTTTGTTCCTCTCTTTGATGCCACTCTCAGTGCCCTTGCCTCTCTTTTGATTTTGCAGGGTCTTCATGCCACTCAGTCTCAAAATGCTACTGCCTCTGTGGCAGACACCTGTCAGCAAGTTCTAAACAAGATTGGTTAACAATGGATGAAAATCCTATGTGGAAACAGAAATTTGATTCAGAGGGGGTGAGGTGTGGCAGTGGGAAGGCTCTGGGGCTGGACTCAGGGCAGCATGTGTTAATTGTTGCTGCAGCCTATAAGGGAAAGTTTGAAGTACCAGGAAGGAAGAGAATTGGGACCCATGTGGGGCATGGTCAGAGAGAGAGAAGGGAGATACCAGACCATGGGGAAGGGGTTGAAAGAGGAAAGATGATAGAATGCAGAGGATGGAGAGAAGAGAAGGGGAGAAATGCTGGACCCAAGTAGGGAGGGAGAGAACAGGAGGAAGGAAAGAGACTGAGAAAAGTTGGCCGCAGGGGGATTGTGGAAGGAAGGAAGAAAGAGAGAGAGAAAGGGAGAGAGAGAGAGAGAGAGAAGGATACTGGACCACTTGGGAGGTGGGGAGAAGATAGCAAAGATGCTGGACCACATGGGGGCTAGGAGGGAAGAGAAGGGGGAGAAGCTAGATACAGAGAAGGATAGGGGAACAGAGGGCAGATGCTGGGCATAGGAGAGCATAGGGACAGGAATACAGAGGGACACAAAGGAAAAATGCTGGCCATGGGGGAACATATGAACACAGAGGATCAATGATGGATATGGGTAGAATATGGATACAGAGAGACAGTGCTGGACATGGGAGGATATAACACAGAGTTCAAATGTGGAACTTGGAGAATAATAAGGACATAGAGGGAAGGGGGATAAAGACAACATAGTAACATAGTAGCATAGTAGATGACGGCAGAAAAAGACCTGCACGGTCCATCCAGTCTGCCCAACAAGATAAACTCATATATGTATACCTTACCTTGATTTGTACCTGCCTTTTTCAGGGCACAGACCGTACAAGTCTGCCCAGCAGTATTTCCCGCCTCCCAACCACCAGTCCCGCCTCCCATCTCCGGCTCTGGCAGAGACCGTATAAGTCTGCCCTCCACTATCCTCGCCTCCCAACTACCAACCTCTCTTCTCCCACCTGCTCCGCCACCCAATTTTGGCTAAGCTTCTGAGGATCCATTCCTACTGCACAGGATTCCTTTATGCACATCCCACGCATGTTTGAATTCCGTTACCGTTTTCACCTCCACCACCTCCCGCGGGAGGGCATTCCAAGCATCCACCACCCTCTCCGTGAAAAAATACTTCCTGACATCTTTTTTGAGTCTGCCCTCCTTCAATCTCATTTCATGTCCTCTCGTTCTACCATCTTCCCATCTCCGGAAAAGATTTTTTTGCGGATTAATACCTTTCAAGTATTTGAACGTCTGTATCATATCACCCCTGTTCCTCCTTTCCTCCAGGGTATACATGTTCAGGTCAGCAAGTCTTTGCTCATACGTCTTGGAACGCAAATCCCATACCATTCTCGTAGCTTTTCTTTGCACCGCTTCCATTTTTTTAACATCCTTCGCGAGGTACGGCCTCCAAAACTGAACACAATACTCCAGGTGGGGCCTCACCAACGACTTGTACAGGGGCATCAAAACTTCCTTTCTTCTGCTGATCACACCTCTCTCTATACAGCCTAGCAACCTTCTCGCTACAGCCACCGCCTTGTCACACTGTTTCGTCGCCTTCAGATCCTCGGATACTATCACCCCAAGATCCCTCTCCCCCTCAGTACCTATCAGACTCTCCCCACCTAACACATAAGGTTCTCGTGGGTTTCTACTCCCTAAGTGCATCACTTTGCATTTCTTCGCATTGAATTTTAATTGCCAAACCTTAGACCATTCTTCTAGCTTCCTCAGATCCCTTTTCATGCTTTCCACTCCCTTCCGGGTGTCCACTCTGTTGCAAATCTTAGTATCATCCGCAAATAGGCAAACTTTACCTTCTAACCCTTCGGCAATGTCACTCACAAATATATTGAACAGAATCAGCCCCAGCACCGATCCCTGAGGCACTCCACTACTCACCTTTCCCTCCTCCGAGCGAACTCTACTTACCACCACCCTCTGTCATCTGTCCGTCAACCAGTTCCTAATCCAGTTCACCACTTCGGGACCTATCTTCAGCCCATCTAGTTTATTTAAGAGCCTCCTGTGGGGAACCATGTCAAAAGCTTTGCTAAAATCTAAGTAGATTACGTCTATAGCACGTCGATGATTCAATTCTCCAGTTACCCAATCAAAGAATTCAATGAGATTCGTTTGGCACGATTTCCCTCTGGTAAAACCATGTTGTCTCGGATCTTGCAACTTATTGGCTTCTAGGAAATTCACTATCCTTTCCTTCAGCATGGCTTCCATTACTTTTCCAATAACCGAAGTGAGGCTTACCGGCCTGTAGTTTCCAGCTTTTTCCCTATCACCACTTTTGTGAAGAGGGACCACCTCCGCCGTTCTCCAGTCCCTCGGAACCTCTCCCGTCTCCAAGGATTTATTAAACAAATCTTTAAGAGGACCCGCCAGAACCTCTCTGAGCTCCCTCAATATTCTGGGGTGGATCCCGTCCGGTCCCATGGCTTTGTCCACCTTTAGCTTTCCAAGCTGTTGATACACACTCTCTTCCATGAACGGTGCTATATCCATTCCATTCTCAGATGTACTTTTGCCAGTCCCTCGCAGTCCTTCTCCAGGATTTTCTTCAGTGAAAACTGAACAAAAGTATCTATTTAGCAAATTGGCTTTTTCTTCATCATTATCTACATAGCGGTTCGCTGTATCTTTTAGTCTCACAATTCCCTTTTTAGTCCTTCTTCTTTCACTAATATATCTGAAGAAATTTTTGTCGCCCCTCCTTACATTTCTAGCCATTTGTTCTTCCGCTTGCGCCTTCGCCAGACGTACCTCTCTCTTGGCTTCTTTCAGTTTCATCCGGTATTCCTCCCCATGTTCCTCTTCTTGAGATTTTCTATATTTCTGGAATGCTAACTCTTTAGCCTTTATTTTCTCAGCCACTTGCTTGGAGAACCATATCGGTTTCCCTTTTCTCTTGCTTTTATTTACTCTCCTTACATAAAGGTCTGTGGCCCTATTTATTACTTCTTTCAGCCTGGACCACTGCCCTTCCACTTCATGTACGTCCTCCCAGCCCATCAGCTCCTTCCTCAGGTATTCCCCCATTTTACTAAAGTCAGCACGCTTGAAATCCAGGACTTTGAGTTTAGAGTGGCTGCCCTCCACTTCAGCCGTTATATCAAACCAAACCGTTTGATGGTCACTGCTTCCCAGGTGTGCACCCACTCGGACATTTGACACACTATCCCCATTTGTGATTACCAGATCCAGCATCGCTCCCTCCCTCGTGGGTTCTGTCACCATCTGTTTGAGCAGAGCACTTTGGAAAGCATCCACGATCTCTCTACTTCTTTCCGAACTTAGGGGTGAGGGATAGAGACATAGGAGGTGATGCTGGATATAAATAGGGTGATGCTGAACAGGAGATGGAGAGAGGCACTGGGGACTGCTCCTTGTGATCTTGGGCAAGTCACTCTCCATTGGCTCAGGTACAAACTTAGATTGTGAGCCCTTCAGGGGCAGAGAATTACACAGTGTACCTGAGTGTAACTCACCTTGAGCTACTAGTGAAAAAGAAGTGAGCAAAATCTAAATCTAAAAAAAAAGAATGCTGTAATTCTGTGTGCAACTTTTTGGAATACCACACCTCCTTTTGAGATACAGTTAGGTGCTGTGCCTTATGGAATAGCGCACATCCAGATGCACACACAAATTTTAATGAGTGCCAATCAGCATCAATAATTGGTTGTTAACACCCAATTATTGATGGTTCAGAGCTTATTATCCAATTTATTTGCATGTGTATCTTGGAAATTGGGCATGGAACTTTGGGTGCCATATATAGAATCTGGGAGAGTGTGTGGAGTGAACTGGATCTAAAGAATAGTAAAGAAAGCATCACCGCCTCAGAAACAAAAATCCTAGAGCTAATTGGTCAATCTCTTGCAGCCAGTTAGACCAGTACACATACGTTCAGGGCAATTCTACAACTGGCACCTCCAAATAGGCACCCAGAGAGTACGCAGTAAGAGACCATTCTTTGAAAGAAAGTAGGCACATACTTTACTGTGTAGAACACTAATTTAACCAGTTATTAACCCACTACAGTATTCTTTAAGGGGTTCTTTTACTAAGCTGCGGTAAAAAGTGGCCTGTGATAGTGTGGGCACATGTTTTTGGTGCATGCTGGGCCATTTTTTACTGCAGCTGGGAAAAGGACATTTTTCAATGGGCATGTGCTAAAATGATAAGTAGTGCACACCTATTTACGGCCTGAGTTCTTACCGCCAGCCATTGACCTGACGGTAAAAGCTCACTTGCTACTCATGCGGTAATCATGCAGTGTGCGCCAATGTGGCTGGGAACACCCCCTGCAGTAGAAAATTATTTTCTACTGTGGGAACCAGCCCATGCCAACTTCAGAATTACCACTGGGTGCCCGTGCTACGCCGGCGGTAGTGCCGATTTGGTGCATTCTACCCACATGTTAGTCCTACCACTGCTTTGTAAACGTTAGGTGCATAAATGGGGGCCTCGCCCATGTTCTCCCCTGTGTACATGCCCCTTGCAAATTCATATACTAGCATTTATATGCATTGGTGTGCTCACATTCAAATACATGCTACTACCAGTGGCGTAGCTACGTGGGGCCTGGGGGCCTGGGCCCCCGTAGATTTGGCCCTGGACCCCCCTGCTGACGACCCTCTCGACCCCCCTCCCGCTGTCGCTTGCCTTTGCTGGCAGGGGACCCCAACCCCCGCCAGCCGAGATCCTTTTCTTTCCGCAAAAGGCTTCCTTCTGTTTCTGACGTCCTGATGTCAGAAGCAGAAGGAAGCCTTTTGTGGAAAGAAGAGGACCTCAGTTGGCGGGGGTTGGGGTCCCCGCCAGCAAAGGTAGGCGACGGCCGGTTGGCGGTGGGAGGGGGGTCCAGAGGGTCATCGGCGGGGGGGGGGGGCAAATTTGGTGGTGGTGGTGGTGGCGGTGGTGGTGGCGGTGGCGGTGGCGGTGGGGGGCAGCGGCACCGGGGGGGTCTAAAATGTGCCCCCTCACCTCGGGCTCTGGACCCCTCTCCCGCCGAAGTACGGCTATGACCCTGGCTATTACATGCACAAAGCATGCAAATGTGAGCACCTAAGTTACAAAATTGCTCCTTTGTGCATAAGAAATCGGTATTAGAGAAACATATGATCACGGGGATCTGGGGGGGTCCTAACAGTGAAAAATTACTAATCTTATCACTGTTCAATGTAACCAAGTTTCAATATTTTCTTTCTTAACAGCCTTCTGAGTGAGAAAAGACGGCCCGCAACTAGAGCAGAACCTTCTATCCGGCGCGTTCAGACCACCCTAGGAGGTCGCAGACTCCCAGCTGTTTCTGCATTTTGTTCTGTAGAAGAAGCAGAAGAAGATCCTGCACCACCAGAATGGTTGGAGAGGGAATTAATAAAAAGAAGACAAAGGAGACATTCCATAGGGCTTATGAACAATGTAGAACAGAATGTAATTATCCAGATCCAGGCGGATCCTGCCAGGACCCTCAGCAAAGAAAGGGTAATATTTAAAGGCCTTCATGAGTTTCACTTTTCGTTGTTCTTTATGGAAAGATTAGTTCAAATCATGATGCCCAAATAATAATTTACAAGCTGAATATTTTACAATAGCCTGAAATGTCATTTTGGTCACAGTTTTACTAAGATTAGCGATGTGCATCAATTAAACCCAGTATCATACTTTAAGCATGAAAGGCAAGACTGTAATAAAACCTAAATCGATAAAATAATATGCAATATGGTAAAAGCAGTGCAAAATAGTAGTTCTGTGCTTCATGAAGGAAGCAATTTTAAAGCACATCCTGGAAGCTAAATGGAAAGTGGAGGGTTGTTCTTTTTTTTTTTTCTTCAAAGTTACACCACTTCAGCAAATATACATTTCCATGATAAACATTCGGCTCTCTATGATGCAATGTTCAGCAAGATGTAGACCTGATGGACATCCTGCAATGTAGAAATGTTGATTTATGTATGTAGGATTGTTGATTTATGTTTTATAGACATTACTGATGTAATTTTTATTTTTATTTTAGAATTGTATGTTCTCTTTAATTTGAATATACTACTTGTCTTTACTTTCCTATCATTTTATGGATTTCCTTTAGGTATTATGTTTTATTTATGATACTTAGGGCCCTGTTTACTAAACCACATTATAGGTGTGTTAGCATCTTTAATACGCATTAACCATGTACACGCCTACAATATCTCTATAGGTGCCTACTCAGCGCATATGCTAACTGTAGGTGCGTTAAAAACGCTAACGCACCTTAGTAAACAGGGCCCTTAGTCATTGTAAACCGTCCTGGTTTGCCTTGCAAGAGAGATGGTATAGTAAAACTAATAAATGATAAACAATAATTAGAATACCTACAGGAAAATTACAAGGAAATGTAATAATTACATTTATCCACAATAACAGGCAATATTGATTCCAACATCCAAAGAAACAATATTAAAGGAAATATAAGATTAATAACTGATTAATAACCTCCACCTTCCTTCAGCCTGTCTAACAGTGATTCATTGCTGAGGATACTTTAACTTGAACTTGAGTCTCCTTCCTTACTTCTAAGAAAGATATTAACTACTTTGGATCAAAAAAAAAACATATACAATTTAGCTTGAAATAAAATTACACATAATCAAGGACATTTCAAAACAAAACTTGCCCCTACAGCCAAAACTCTAGGACAAACAGACAAGAAATCTTGGCTTCTTTTTTTGTGAAAATTTAGAAACATCAGGAAAAATCCGCTCTTTTGATCCAAAAAACAAATCATTAATATGTCTGAAGTAAAGGCGTAATATATTGTTGCAGCCTATCTCTAATGCAAATGTTGCAATCAGTGTTGTCCTTTGTGTCACTATCTCTAAAGAAGATTCCAAAAATTCTATAGGTCACAGCCAGGCTGACCTAATTGCTGACAATCTTCTACTGCCTCTGTTCCCCTTAACATTAAATAGTAAGCTCATACAATAGGTGGTAGGAATTCTGATGGAATTTTAAGAATCTCCATACAATATTTCTTAACCATATCTATAGGCACACCAAAGGTGATCTAGGAAAGATCAAAAAGCACAAGTTATTGTGTCTAATCATGTTCTCCATATATTCAACTTTCCTATTTAAGAAAAGATTGTCTCTAAGTAGAGCTTGAGTCATCTGATGTAATTCTTCCATGGAATCAACTTTAGTACTGACAGTAGACAACGTTTGAGAATGTTCCACAACTGTCTGAGAAATAACTCTTATGTCCTCATGCTCTTTAACCAGCAATGTTTTAACGGAAAAGTTCAAGTCATGCATAATATCCCAAACTACCTCTAGGGTTATGGCCGCCAGTTTTTCTAATTCTTTCAACCATTCTCTAGAAGGCTTCTGATCTCCAACTCGGGTTGCACTGCTGTCCAAGGATGGGTTCTATAAGGGGGGTCCAACCACTTGCTTAAGGATGGCAGCCTCTCTCGGGGTAGACACCGTGAGTGGCAGGGTCCCAAGCAGAGAAACCAAATGCTGACCCATAGCTGTTGATTCGGGATGCTGCCCTGCCTATGCAGTAGCACTTCCTGGTTGAAAGGATGTGGTCCGTTGCTCACTGCTGAGCGAAGCCCCGTCATCACTGCTGCCCGAGCTCAACAGCCCAAGTAGGACACAGGAACAAACAGTTTTCAATCCACTGGAAGCCTGGAATGTTTCCAGGGTCATCTGCCACAGTGCTGGTGACAGTCCCGGCTTACTGGGAGCTCCTCAGGATGCCCCTTTCCTTATCCCTATGGCAGGGTATTGAAAACACCTGGCCTGATGTTATGATTCTGTTTAACTCTGCTAGTCAGACAGGGGAATGCCTGGAACTGTTCCTGATTGGCCCATCTGCGCTGAGCTGACGTCAGTCTGATCTAGTTAAGTTTACCCTTCCCTACAATCCTTGCTTTGGCGTTGCCCTTTGTTTTTTGCTGACGCCTTACCTTGCGCTGTTTGAGCTTTTGCTCTGTGTGTTGTGGAGTTTGTTTTCTTCTTCCTTGCTGTAGCCTCTGTTTGACTGTGGTGCTTTGTGGTAAGCTCTGTCCTGCTTCTGACTGGGGACCTTTGTTTCTTTCCATGAGGGTTGTTTGTTTGTTCTTCCCTGTGTTTACCTTAACCCTTGTCTGCAGTGTTCCTGCCTCTGGCAGCTGTGTGTTCAGAGCCTGGTTAACCCTTTGACTGCAGTATTTTGCCTGCCCCTGGCAGCTGAGTGTTTGGAGCAGTCTTTCCCTTGTGACTGTTTTAATTCTTTTTTGCTGTCACTACCCTCACTATTACTGTGTACTGCTCTTTCTGAGAGGGGTGCGTCTCAGGCCCAGCTATTTTTTGATGGCTTTTCCCTCTCCTGTCTGCTGGGGGTCTCTGCTCTCTGTATCCATATTTCTCAGTCCCTCATTTCCTTTGTGTGCTGTGGGGTACAGCCTGACGTGTTTCCTATAGTTACCTCTCTTAGTTCATTTTTCCCTTGTGTGCTTAGCGAGCACTTAGTGTGTTGGTGCTCTAGTCCCCGTGGGGACCCCTCGTTTTTTTTTTTCTTTCTCCCTTCCCTGGGTTTGAGTCGGTTACAGTTAGGCCATGAGGCCCATTTTACTGTATTCTGAGCAAGTGGGTTCCCGATAGGCCATGAGGCGCGCCTGAATGCCCTATCTTCCCCTTTCTGGTAGTGCAAGTTGGTCGCGCGTGTATGTGCAGGGGTTGGTAGCTGGGGTAGCGTATAGTACCTGTTCGGTCCATCCTAGACCTTGGCCTAAAAGCTATACTAGGCTTCAGCCTAGGCTCAAGGGCTCACGACCAGCCTGACACCTGACACCAAGAGAAGAAACAAGCGTCCAGCAGTATGTCTCACAATGGCACCATCTTGGAATCTGGAAGAGCGACTTGGGCGGGGGGAGAGGTATATAAGGAGCTGTGAGTAAATGGCATTATTCCAGTCATTTACAGTACACACATATGTGAAAACAGCACACAAATGAATGGTTTCCGATAATGCCCTGTACTGTAAATACAAGAAAATATATGATGGTACATACTTTGCAGGTGGGTATTCACATGCGTGGAGTTTGGGTAGAATGTAGGCAGGGCAGAAAGAAGGCTAAATGACAGCCAGCATGATTAAAAAGTGAGGTGGAGGAGGATATTACAGCTAAAAGAACATCTTTCAAAAAATGGAAGAAGGATCCAACTGAAGATAATAGGAAACAGCATAAAAATGGTAAGTCAAATGCAAAATGCTGATAAGGAAAGCAAAGAGAAACTTTGAAAAGAAACTTGCCTTAGAAACATAGAAAAATGTAGGCAGATAACGACTATATGCCTTATCCAGTCTGCCCATCCATGCCATACAACACATGCAAAAACAAAAGATACAGACTTTTTTTTAGGTGTATTCAAAGTAAGAAGGTGATAAAAGAATTAGACCACTAGATGAGGATAATGGGAAGATAAGGCCATAGTGGAGAGACTAAATGACTTCTTTACTTCAGTCTTCATTGATGAAGATGTGGGGAACATACCCATGCCAGAAATGGTATTTAGTAGAGGAACTGAAACAAATATTTGTAAACCTGGAATATTTTGACAGACTAAAGAGAAGAAAATCACTTGGGCCAGAAGGTATACATCCAAGAGTACTGATAGAAAATTTCAGATCTTTTATTAATAAATTCTAATTTATCTTTAAAATCAAGCATGGTACCTGGTACCAGAAGGTTGGAGGGTGGCCAATATAATGCCTATTTTAAAAAAGGGTTCTAGAGATAATCCAAGCAATTATACACCAATGCCTGGCATTGATGCTGGACAAAATAGTAGAGGCTGGTGTAAGCAATTGCACCTAAAATATTGGTGCTTTTTGACCTGTTATGTTAGTATTCTATAATGAAAAATAGATGCCTACTTGTCTTTAGGCTCCAAATAGGCAGATTCTTGGTATTTAAAAATTACTACTACTACTACTATTTAGCATTTCTATAGCGCTACAAGGCATACGCAGCGCTGTACAAACATAGAAGAAAGACAGTCCCTGCTCAAAGAGCTTACAATCTAATAGACAAAAAATAAATAAAGTAAGCAAATCAAATCAATTAATGTGAACGGGAAGGAAGAGAGGAGGGTAGGTGGAGGCGAGTGGTTACAAGTGGTTACGAGTCAAAAGCAATGTTAAAGAGGTGGGTTTTCAGTCTAGATTTAAAGGTGGCCAAGGATGGGGCAAGACGTAGGGGCTCAGGAAGTTTATTCCAGGTGTAGGGTGCAGCGAGACAGAAGGCGCGAAGTCTGGAGTTGGCAGTAGTGGAGAAGGGAACAGATAAGAAGGATTTATCCATGGAGCGGAGTGCACGGGAAGGGGTGTAGGGAAGGACGAGTGTGGAGAGATACTGGGGAGCAGCAGAGTGAATACATTTATAGGTTAGTAGAAGAAGTTTGAACAGGATGCGAAAACGGATAGGGAGCCAGTGAAGGGTCTTGAGGAGAGGGGTAGTATGAGTAAAGCGACCCTGGCGGAAGATGAGACGGGCAGCAGAGTTTTGAACCGACTGGAGAGGGGAGAGGTGACTAAGTGGGAGGCCAGCAAGAAGCAGATTGCAGTAGTCTAAACGAGAGGTGACAAGGGTGTGGATGAGGGTTTTGGTAGAGTGCTCGGAAAGAAAGGGGCGGATTTTACGGATGTTGTAAAGAAAGAAACGACAGGTCTTGGCGGTCTGCTGGATATGAGCAGAGAAGGAGAGAGAAGAGTCAAAGATGACCCCAAGGTTTCGAGCTGAGGAGACAGGGAGAATGAGAGAGCCATCAACAGAAATAGAAAACGGGGGGAGCGGGGAGGTGGGTTTGGGGGGGAAAATGAGAAGCTCGGTTTTGGTCATATTTAATTTCAGGTGGCGTTGAGACATCCAGGCAGCAATGTCAGACAAGCACGCTGAAACTTTGGTTTGGATGCAAGGTGAGATATCAGGGGTAGAAAGGTAGATTTGGGAGTCATCAGCATAGAGGTGGTAGGAAAAGCCATGGGATGAGATTAATGAACCAAGGGAAGAAGTGTAGATAGAAAAGAAGAGGGGACCAAGAACAGAACCCTGAGGTACGCCGACAGGCAGAGGGATAGAAGTAGAAGAGGATCCACCAGAGTGAACACTAAAGGTGCGGAGGGAGAGGTAGGAAGAGAACCAGGAAAGGACAGAGCCCTGGAATCCAAGTGAGGACAGGGTATCGAGAAGTATGCTGTGATCGACAGTGTCAAAAGCAGCGGAAAGATCAAGAAGAATGAGGATGGAATATTGACCTCTGGATTTAGCCAGTAATAGGTCATTGGAGACTTTAGTAAGCGCAGTTTCGGTTGAGTGGAGAGGGCGAAAACCAGATTGTAATGGGTCAAGAATAGCATGTGAGGAGAGAAAATCAAGGCAGCGGCGGTGAACAGCACGCTCAAGTAATTTGGAGAGAAAAGGAAGGAGGGAGATGGGTCGGTAATTAGAGGGACAAGTAGGGTCAAGTGAAGGCTTCTTAAGGAGAGGTGTGACCACAGCATGTTTAAAGGCAGCAGGGACAGTCGCAGTGGAAAGTGAGAGGTTGAGAATGTGACAGATAAAAGGAATAAGAGTAGGAGAGATGGCATTAAGAAGGTGGGTGGGAATGGGATCAGAGGAACAGGTGGTACATTTTGAGGAAGAAAGGAGAAGTGTAGTTTCCTCAATAGTAACTTCAGGAAAGGAGGAAAGGGAATGAGGGGAAGGAGAGAGAGGGGAACGGACTAGTGGAGGGAGAGCTGGTGAGGTAGAGAAAGCAAGGTTTATCCCCTTTACAGAATTCTCCTCCACATCTGTAAAACTGAAAATATGTTGTGAAAGTAGCGTAGTACCTTTCCTTTACAAAATGCTAATGCCAAGATGCTAATTGTTCTTTTATTTTGTTTGAGGAAGATTGAAGAGCAAATGACCCTTGAACAACTTCAGAAGCTTAAGGCAGCTTTTCAGGTAACAATACACTGTGTGATGTTGTCAGTGACAGAATGTTTTTTTTTTTTTTTAATATGGCAACCTATGATGGGATGATTAAAAAGCAGAAAGCTCTTCAGCGTCCTGCGGATGGTCTGAATGGAAGAAAGGGTCCATATTCTACAAGAATATTCCTTAAATAGCTTGGAGCATTTCATTTAGCACCATGTAGGTCAACATGACAGTTTTAAAAATTAGTTCTCCAACCAGTTGGCAGCTATGAAGCCATAAAAATGGGGGGAATGTAGTTACAACCAGATCATGAAGCAGGGGTGGACTGACCATTCTGGCAACCATACAGTGCCCGAGGGCCCAGGGCAGTGGAAGGCCCAGTGCTAACCTCCCACGTGACACGCCTGATGCCCTCACCCTTCTCTCTCCTGACAGTGACCATGACGCTCCCTCTCGCTTTCTCTCCTCCTCCCGCACGCGGCACTCTGCTCCCGTTTCTGAACCTCCTGCCTAGGGCAGGACCAGCAGCTACATTGGCCAATGCCGCTGATGCCGAAATTTCTCGCTCCCACAGTCCGCCCCCTTTCTGAGGTATCTTCCTTCTTCCGCAAGGGTGGGTCGCAGTAAAGGGCAATTCCAGCATCAGCGAACCAGGCTTGAGGATGAACAGTAACTGTGGACTCGGCACCTCAGTTTCTCCTTCTTTAAGTAAGCAGACAAAGATATAAACTAAGATGCAATTACTGTGGCGCATGATCAACCCTCCTCCTATCCTCCTGCTTTCACTCCACTCTTGTGCTCCATCGGGTTTCCTTTCCATATCCTCTGAAAGGTTCCTCTCCTTTTCTCCAGCTCATTCCCACTTCCTTCACCAGATGATCACCCCTCCTCCCATCCTTTTGCTTTCCCTCTACTCTTGTGCTCTGTCCAGTTTCCAATCCTTTCCATCTCCCCTGAAAGGTTCCTCTCTACTTACACCCTTCCATTTTCTCCAGCTCATTCCCTCTTCACCTGATGGTCACCCCTCCCAGAGGCGGCCAGACCATTAGGCCACTTGAGGCGGGGGACTCAGGCAGCCCTCTTTCAGGAGTGGGATCTCCCCCTTCCTCCACCCCATTCCCCGAGTTTACCTTCTTTCTTCATGTTCCAAAAACCGGCGGCAACAGATGCAATTCCCATAAGCTGCCCTGCCCTCCCTCTTCTGTTTACTATGGCCGCCTCTCTGATATAACTTCCTGTTTCCTTAGAGGTGGTTGCTGTAGAGAAGAGACTGGTGTAAGTGATGGCATAAACATGTATATGTAGCAAAACTGCCACATATACATCTGTAGGCTGTCACTTAAAATGTCTGTATCCTCCATAGAATGCCATTCATGCTTTGAACATATTCATTTATAAAACTACTTTTGTGTACAGCACTAAATATATGTGTTTTGTCAGTGACACTCTTAAGTATATGATGCAGGTGAGTTCATAGAGTAAGCATATAGTAACAAAAAGAACAGATGCAGAACCAGTGATCTGAGTGGGATAGGCTGGGATGAGATGGAGGAGGGCCCAATGATACTTATTGCCCGGGGCCCAGATCACTGTCAGTCCGCCCCTGTCATGAAGCAGTGAGTTTGGGAACCCTTGATAGAGAGAATTACAGTAGTCTATCCCTGAAAGCACACGCAACAGATTTTAGATAAACCAAACAGCAGGGATGATGGAAAAATAAAGCAAATCAAGGATGCTCAAAAACAATTTACTGTGTCAATATATTCAAGATTCGACATGGGCCGTGTTTCGGTCATAAGGCCTGCTTCAGGAGTTTAATCCTTAAGCCTTAGCAGAAAGAGCTTTATGAATCACGATATTGCTGAATCACCATGAAAGTCACTAATCCAAATGTATCACAAGCACGTATCATCACAAAATGTGACGCAACAAATTATGACAAAAATGTGACAAAATGTGATGCAATAAATTATTTTTGAGCATCCCTGGTTTGCTTTGTTTTTACATCACCCCCACTCTTTGGTTGTTCTTGTGACTTTCCTGCAGAGGATTGTTTCTTCTGTTTTCTGCACAGATCTTAGACCACCAGATTAAACTTTATGTCCTTAATAAAAACAAATTAAACAATACTATACACCGAGACCCCAAATTTTAACCCAAAGCGATCAATATTTCCAGATAAGGGGGTCTTTTACAAAGGCATGCTAGCGCTTTTAGCGTGTGCTAAAAATGAGTGTGCACTAAACAGTAAGACACCCATAGGATTATAATGGGTGTCTTAGCATTTAGCGTATGCTGAAAACGCTAGCGTACCTTTGTAAAAGGGGCCCTAACTTTACAGAGTTCTTTGCAATTATAAACAATCAACTAGAAACAAGAGAACAAGAGATAGGAGTTAAAGTATCAAAGGTGAGATAATTGATGAGGTTTAATTGAAAATAGGTCAACTTTAATTTGGCAAAACTGCAAGAATTTTGAATTTTTGGACCACAACCCAACCCATAGAAGAAGAATACTATCCGCCTTATTTTTGAAAGAGAAAGACGCCCATATTTTGACCCAAATCGGGATATGGGAGTCTTTCTCCCGTGGGCGCCCAAATCGGTATAATCGAAAGCCGATTTTGGGCGTCTTCAACTGCAATCTGTCGCGGAAACGGCCAAAGTTGACGGGGGCATGTCGGAGGCGTGGTGAAAGCGGGACTGGGGCGTGTTTATCGGCCGAGGAGAGATGGACATCCTCGGCCGATAATCGAAAAAAGAAAGGTGCTTTTAGCGTGAATTTGGGTCACTGTTTTTGGACCCTTTTTTTTCACGAACAAGTCCCAAAAAAGTGCCCTAAATGACCAGATGACCACCGGAGGGAATCGGGGATGACCACCCCTGACTCCCCCAGTGGTCACTAACCCCCTCCTACTCAAAAAAAACAACTTTAAAAACTTTTTTTTCCAGCCTGTATGCCAGCCTCAAATGTCATACCCAGCTCCATGACAGCAGTATGCAGATCCCTGGAGCAGTTGTTAGTGGGTGCAGTGGACTTCAGGCAGGTGGACCCAGGCCCATCCCCCCCTACCTGTTACACTTGTGGTGGTAAATGGGAGCCCTTCAAACCGCCCCCAAAACCCACTGTACCCACATCTAGGTGCCCCCCTTCAGCCATAAGTGTTATGGTAATGGTGTAGAGTTGTGGGGAGTGGGTTTTGGGGGGGATTTGGGGGGCTCCGCACCCAAGGGAAGGGAGCTATGGACTTCATAGGTAGTTAACTTTTTTTTTTTTTAATTGTTACAAGTGCCCCCTGGGGTGCCCGGTTGGTGTCCTGGCATGTGAGGGGGGACCAGTGCACTACGAATCCTGGCCCCTCCCACGACCCAATGCCTTGGATTTGTTCGTTTTTGAGCTGGGCGCCTTCGGTTTCCTTTATCGCTGAAAAACAATACCGCCCAGCTCAAATCCGCACAAATCCGATGTATTTGGCTGGCACAAACTGTATTATCGGAAAAAAGATGGACGCCCATTTTTTTCAAAAATACGGTTTGTCCTGCCCCTTCAGGTACCCGTTCTCGGAAATAGACGCCCATGGAGATGGGCGTTCGCGGTCGATTATGCTCCTCTATATCAGCTTCTGCATTAGACAAGTTGAAGAGCTCCTGGGAGTCAGAACTAAATGAGAATATCAACTCTCAGAGCTAAGAACGAATCTTTAACAGTATTAGGCTGAATGTTAGAGACACAAAATTGAAATTGATATAATTTACAATCCTTACTGGATGACGTCAGATGCCAACTAAAATAGAGAAAGCAGGTTTACATGATAATGGTACATACTGGAGATGCCTTGACTGGAATTAGAACATGGTTATATCAGGCTCATATGAAAAATTGATAAATGTATCATATAGTCAGTTTTCGACTTTCCCCACCCCTTTGGGCCAACACTTTACAAGACCAGAACACTGCACCAGTGATTTCACAGTAAGAACACTGAAAGGTAATTTTAAAACAATACAGGAACGTAAGACCTTTGAAATAAGAATGATTGAATATTTTGACACCCAACAAACAGGATTTAGTAAGGATCTGGGTTTTCTAACCCATTATAAACCATAAAGCTGTATTTCTCTGTTTATTTCTCTGTTTATTACCCTCCTCTCACCTACCAACACCCATCCTGTTAGAATATCAATGAAATGCTTTGATGTCCCCATGCATACCCCCACCCTCCCACTCTGTCAGACTGTCAAAGTAATGCTTTGATGTTTCTCTTATATATACTATCTGCTAACACATTTGCTTATTTCCGATCTGACGAAGAAGGGCAACCTTCGAAAGCTAATCAAGAAATGTATTAAGTTATGTCCAATAAAAAAGGTATAATCTTATTTTCTTTTCCATGTTTTATTTTGTTTGATTTCTATTAATAACCCACCTTAAATTGAGCTGTGGATGTCAATAAAAGTGAATATTAAAGAAAAAAGAAAATAGAACATGGGGTAGCTGTTTAAAGAGCAGAGTTGAAGGGAAGCCCCAGAATCTCACCTCTACTCCCTCTCTTTAAAAGGAAGGATATAAACCTTACCCCAAAAAGAAAGTCTGCAGAGAGAGAGAGAACCTTCTATAGCAATTTCTAGCCCATCATAGAAACCATTTCTTTCAGGCTACTATAGGAAATCAGCATAAGGCCTCTAAGCTGAGCAGGAGTCTGCTGGTGGGGAAAGGTACTTCTGTAATATGTTTTCAATTCCTAGAGACCTCCAGGTTTCCTGGAGTCCTGCAGAGCTTGCCTGTCCCTCACTATTGAAAATGTGATAATGAAACAGCACCACCCACTGGCAGGGCTGTAGGTGGAGGACTCCCAGTCAGCTTAGAGGGAACAGTGCCTAGCAGACCAAAGCCCAGAGCCTTAACGTCTAACCAAGTTCTGAAATAAAGAAATTAGGTCTGCAGACATTAATTATAAATATAAATTGGAACAGTAACTTTGTCAATGACTGATGAATGATGACTACTTTTAAAATTTATTCTCATTCTTTCTAGGAATTTGAAAAAGATGGAGACAAGTTAGTTGACGTCGAGAAATTCAAATTGATAGTAAAGAAATGCATGGGGCTCCGAGGCACCGTAAGTGTGAAGTGTAAAACAATCACTCAGAGCTTGGGAAACTAGATCACTAGACTAAACTACCCATACAACTATTTATATCTGAACTTTGTATAGTTTAGCCCAGTTATTTTCAACCTAGCTATCAGGGACCACCTGGCCAGTTGGGCTTTCAGGATATCCAAATTGAATATGCATGAGTTGATTTAGCATGTACTTCTTCCATTGCATGCAAATATTTCTCATGCATATTCATTGCAGGTATCCTGAAAACCTAACTGGCCAGGTGGCCCTGAGGACTGGGTTGAAAATCACTTGTTCTAATAGAATATGGGGGGGAGGGTTATTCGTGGGGTGGCCTAGCCTCAGTTGTTATACCTGCTCCTTCAGGAATATACTTTGGCATGCCTTGGAGCAAGTATAAATGCAAATGTCTAAGATTTTTTTATAGCGATGTGTTTTCCTGTTATGTACATAGTAATATAGTAAATGTTTGCAGATAAAGATCTGTACAATCAATCCAGTCTGCCCAACAAGGTAGCCAGAGTTGAATCTGGCACTCGGCACAGGTTCCACTTCTTCATGATTAAATATTGGTATACTTAATCTCTGTCTCTCCCTGCCAGTTTTGGGGCACAGACCATAGAAGTCTGCCTGGCACTGGTCCTACTTCCCAACTACTGAAGTTGCCATTGAAGCCCATTCCAGTCTTGATCCTGATTTATTCCCACCCAATTTGGGCTCAGGCCCACCCAGAAGCTCAGCAGCTTTGGCAGCACTGGCATGTGAGGGAGCAAGCTGGAGTCTAGAGGCTCCCGCAGTCCTGCATCTCTCCCTTCACAACATTTCTTACATCAAAGGGTTGCCGGCAGCGGTAGCGATTCACATACACTACCTATGGCTAACCTGGAAGTCTTCCTTCTGCCACATACAGCTCCCACTCAGCGCAACTGCCTGTTTTTTATTGGGCAGCGGTACACGGCAGAGGGGAGGCTTCTGGGTTAGCCATGGGTAGCATAAGCAAATTGCTACCACTGCCAGCAGCAACCCTTTGATGTAAGAAATGTTGTGAAGGGAGGGATATGCAGGACCTCAGGAGCCTCCAGAGCCCAGCTTGCCCTCTCACCTGCTGGCACTATCAAAGCTGCAGAGCTTTGCTTGTGAAGGGGGAGGGGAAGTTCAAACGGATGATTGCACAGGTAGAGTAATGCATGGAGGGGAGGGGAGAAAAGAGGTGCTACACATGGGGAAGGGAAGAGTTAGTTAGTTTTTGGAGGTGAGGGAGAGAGAGATGCTGCATGGGGTGTAGGGGAAGAGAGAAGAATTACTTGAGATGGGATGGGAGGGAGAGCTGCTGCATGGGTTGGAGGGAGAAGTAGAATTATTGGAGGTGGGGTGGGAGAGAGATGCTGCACAGGGGGGTAGGGAGTGAAGGAGAAAGTTGGACATGGGATGGGAGGGGAGGGGAGGAGAGGGAGTGATGCTACATGCATTGGGGGAGACAGAGAATTGTTGGAGGTGAGGTGGGAGGAAGTGCTGCTGCATGGGTTGCAGGGAGAGGAAGAATTGTTGTACATGGGGTGGGAGAGACAGATGCTGCATAGGATGGATAGAGGAGAGAGAGGGAGAAATGTTGGACATGGAGGTGGCAGGGGAGGGAGAGATGCATGGGGAGAGAGAGGGAGAAATGCTGCATGTGGAGGAGGAAGGAGGGAGAGATGCACAGGAAGAAAGAGGAAGAAATGTTGAACATGGAAGTGGGAGGGAGAGAGAGAGGCTGTATGGGGATGAGGAGGAAGAAAGAGAGAGATGTTGGATCCAGGGCACAAGGAAGGGAGACAGCGAGAGTGATGTGGACAGTGGGAGAGAGGAAGGAGGGAAGAGAGGTTGGACATGGGGGTGGAGGAAAGGGAGGAAGAGATACACCAGAGGAGGAAGATAAAAAGAGGGAGATTGTGGATCCAGGGACAGAAGAGAATGAGGGAGAGATGCTGGACAATTGGAGGGAGGGAAGAGAGAGGAAAGAATGCTGGACCACAAGTGAATGGGGCCGGAAGATGCTGGGGGGGGGGGTGGAAGGGCAGGGAGATATCAGGCAACAAGGATGGGAAGGGGAGAAAGAGGGAGCAGGTGTTGGGCTAGAAGGTTGGAGGGATTAAGATGCTGCAAATGGTGGAACTATTTGGGAGAAGTCAAAGGGGAAGTGGCAAGGAAACAAATGAGAGGAGGATAGTAATTATGGGGAGGCAGAAATATGGTAATGGAGAGTTGATTAAAGATTAAAGGGATTGGAAGGCTGGGGGAAGGACTGAGATAAGGAATGAGACAGCTAGTGAGTGAGAGAAGGAAATGGAATTTGATAGGTAGCTGAAAAGTAAAAAGGAGAAGGATGAGAACGAGGGTGAAATTTGAGTGAATAGAGAGGCAGTAAAGAAACAAAAGAGAGAAGAAAGAGCTAAAAAAGAAATATCAATGTGTTTTTTATTTTGTACATCGCCTTGGCTTGCCCTGTAATAATGGTGATCTTAGCAAATACAAATAAACATAAACATAGGGGGGGGGGGGGGTCCTGTCTTAATTAACCAGGTAACTTTTATCTCTGCCCAAGCTCCACCCCACACCTCCCTGGTATTACCCGGATGGTACTGAGGTGGTCTGATCAGATATTCAGCGCATTATCCGGATAATCCCACAGTCTGGGTGTGGACCTGGTCAGTGGGACTTACCTGGGTAGGAGTGTTCCTACCCTAATAAGTTCTGCTGAGTATCTTCTCCTTTTGTATAATGTTCATTGTAGGAGAAAAGGCATTTCTGTGTCTTTCTCCAGTATAGCACTGCACGCAGATTCTGGCTTTCTGGGATTTCCAGTTCATTTTTGTTTGCATGTTTTTGCTTATAATGTATGGTTCCTTGCTTTGTTTTTGTTGGGGGTTGGTCTGTGATTTACATACTGTATGTGACAGATGTTAAGATTTTTGCTAGTGTTTTGTTTCTGTGTAGGGATCTGTAGCAGTCCAGTTTGTTCTGTTTTTCCGATAGGAGGTATCTTGGTGTTCTATAGTCTGTAATATTTCCAGTTCTAAGGGGAACAGGAAAGTAACCTCTACGAGAGTGCAAAGAAACCAAAGGAGTAGAGGTTAAACCACTGACTTCCACACGAGGAGTTTCGTCAAAAGTGTTCTTTATTAAGGCACCAGGAGAGACCCGACATGGGGCCGTGTTTCAGCTGAAACGTCCGCCTGCCTCAGGAGTCAAATACAACAGTACTTGAATCTGGAAGGTGTTACAAACAGAACTGTTGCAGCGGCAATTTTGGTGCCACAGCGTCTGCTTGAACACAGCTGCAGCTTTGCTTATCCTTAACTGTACTCAAATTTAGAGCCATTTTTTTCAAGGCACCTTCCAGCTTCAAGTACTGTTGTATTTGACCCATGAGGCAGGCGGACATTTCCGCCGAACCACGGTCCCATGTTGTGTCTCTTCTGGTACCTTAATAAAGAACACTTTTGAGGACAGTCTCCATGTGGAAGTCAGTGGTTTAACCTCTACTCCTTTGGTTTCTATATATTTGCAGTTCTGACATTGTTTTTCTTTGAGTCCTGGGAGTTTGGGCTTTTGTGGTATAACAGGTTATTATTATTATTTATTGCATTTGTATCCCACATTCCCCCACCTATTTGCAGGCTCAATGTGGCTTACATAGATTTAATAACATTGTCATAGTTGGATCTCAGATACAGTTAGTTATGTGTAGCGATTAAGGAAGGGGAGAGGGAAGAAGGAAGAGAGTTGTTAAGGTAGTTATAGAGGGTGTGCGTTCATAATTGAGTGGACTTAGTGAGGTTATAGGTTTTCATTGTAGGCTTTGTTGAAGAAGAATGTTTTCAGAGATTTTCAAAACAAAATTGTTTCTTTGATTGCTTTCAGGTCTGTAGGTAATGCATTCCATATCTGCGTGCTCTTGTAAGAGAAGGTAGTGGCGTGCATCAGCTTGTATTTAAGTCCTTTGCAGCTGGGGTAGTGCAGGTTGAGAAATTTGCGGGATGGTCTTGTGGCGTTTCTGGGAGGTAGGTCCACGAGGTTTAGCATATAGATTGGGACGTCTGCATGAATGATTTTGTGTACAATCGTGCAGATCTTGAACGCAATGCGCTCCTTAGGTTTGTTTTACAGATTTGTTGCATAGATGTGTTCATAGTCTTCCTCACATAAACAACATAATAAAACTGATGGAAACCTGCTTATTTATACTCTCATTTTCCAAATATCTTTTCTGGTGGGGGAGTAGTATATTTTATATATATATATTTTTTTGTGAGACGCAATGTAATCTTTTTGTCTTATAATACTGACTCTTTTTTTTATTTCAGCATGATGACCAATTAGAAAAACTTTTTATGAAAATAGATTATACTGCCAGTGGTAGGATTCAGTGGGTAAGTAGCTCTTCATACAGTAAAATTCATTCCATCCACTTGTCTAATTCATAATTCTGAATTTGGGGGTTGCTTGGGGCTGGGAGTGAAACAGAGATGGGGCAGGCAGAGGCCTGAGGATAGAGAGAAAACAGCCCTCACTACGATAGCAGCACCTTCTGGCCAAACAGTAGCATAGAACAGTAACCCTCCAGATAGAGAATGATACGGGGACGGGGACCTGTGATAATCTGCGGCAAACCACGGTAAAAGTTTTTGTTTACCAAGGTTTACCGTCGGTGCAGGAGCAGAACTTTTTTTACTGCCCCATGGGAGTGGTAAAAAGCCTTGCTCCCACTGTAAAAAATAAAACCCACGATTACAGCAGATCCAGCATCTCCTCTCTCCCTCCTTCCTTTGTTTTTCCCTCCCTTACCTTCCTCCCTGTCGTGACACAAGGAGATTTCCCTTAGGATTGCTCCAGGGCCTTCCCTTCCCTCTTTCAGCAGAAACAGGAAGTTACAGCAGAAGGCAGGAGCCAGAGGAGGAAGGCTCTAGGGAAGGCCTATGGGGAACCTCCTTGCATCGTGACGGTAAGGTATACAATGTCACAAACTGAGGACTGGAGCTGTTTAAACAAAACTTCAAACCATCAAAGATTATACTCCAGAAACTAATCATGTAAACAGAAATGTAAATGATATTGTTCTACTATTGGATGAAAAGCTTCAGACCCCATAATAGTGCATTATTTCATGCTCAGGTGTCTTCTAATCATTAGCCAAACCCCTCCCATAGGAAAATATTTAAACAGTGGAAGAATTTTTTGAAAAACTCTTAATTAACTTAGTGGCATCAATATAAACTTATCTTAGAAGTGTTCAACAATTCTTATAGCAATGGTCCACTTCTAAAACATGGCTCTTTCAAATAGCTTATGGACAAACAGTGTGATTGAATTTACCAGCTGTATTTGCTTAGGCTTATCTAGATTATAAGCTCTTTGAGCAGGGACTGTCTTTTGTGTATGGTGTACAGTGCTGTGTATGCCTTGTAGCGCTATAGAAATGATAAGTAGTAGTAGGCTGCCTACCCTCTTTTCCCCTCTCCCATTCTTCCCCTCTCTTATTTTCCCTCTTAGTATGATTGTTTGCTTTCCTATATTTTAATGGAGTTCCTTTCTTGTTTCCTCATGTAGCCTGTACACCGCTCTGTTGTGCCCGTTAGTTAGGGTGGTGTAGAATGTCTTGGAAATAAGGGCTAGATTCTATATATGGCACCAGAAATATCCGCCCTGTAAAAAAATATGCCTAGGCGAATTCTCTAAAGTACACCTAAATTTTATAGAATAGGCTTAAATTTCTTCACGGTATACAGAATATGCTGAGCGCCTCTCCACACAACAAAATTTGGTCTTGTCAATTTAGGCCATGATTTACTTGGCATAAATCCCGACGCCTAAATTAGGTGCAGAGTGGGCATATTCTGTAATAATGCGCATAAATTTTAGAAACACCTACAACCGTGTAAATTCCAAGTCCAACTATGCGATTTGGAATGTACGAATTCCACTTTACAGAATACACTTAGCAAGTTGTGCGCATAAATCTTAATGCCAGTTAGTGCTGATAATTGCTTGCTAACATCAAATTAACAGCGCTGATTAGCTAGTTAACCAATTAAGTTATGCACATTGTTGTAGAATATGCTTCGATTTCTGCACAGAAATAGTCCAAGTGTGATGCAGATCACTCATATACCACACTTAAAATCCTCATGGGTTCTTAGTTGTACCTGGATAGAGATACTTCCCCCGATATTCAAAACTGTTTAATTGGCCAGGAACAGCTTCTGGCCGGTTAAATAGCGTTAATGCACATAACCATGGATATTCAGCGGGAGATAACTGGCTATATCCCGCTGAATATCCCAGCTAGCCCCCGGATTCTTTATAGAGGGGCATTTTCGAAAGGGATGTCCTCGTTTCGATTTGGATGTCCTCACAAAACATCACCATCCAGGGGCGGAGAAACCCGTATTTTCGAAACAAGATGGACGTCCATCTTTTCTTTTGATAATACGGTCAGGGACATCCAAATCCTGAAATTTGGTTGTCCTTAGAGATGCAAGCCATTTGGTCATGGGGGGAGCCAGCATTTCTAGTGCACTGGTTCCCCTGACATGCCAGGACACCAACTGGGCACCCTAGAGGGCACTGCAGTGAACTTCATAAATTCTTCCCAGGTATATAGCTCCCTTACCTTGTGTGCTGAGCCCCCCAACCCCCCCCCCTAAAACCCACTACCCACAACTGTACACCACTACAATAGCCCTTACGGGTGAAGGGGGGCACCTAGATGTGAGTACAGTGGGTATCTGGTAGGTTTTGGAGGGCTCTCTATTTCCTGCACAAACGTAACAGGTAGGGGGTATGGGCCTGGGTCTCCCTGCTTGAAGTGCACTGCACCAACTAAAACTGCTCTAGGGACCTGCATACTGCTGTCATGGACCTGAGTATGACATCTGAGGCTGGCATAGAGGCTGGCAATCAATATTTCTAAAGATGTTTTTTAAGGTGGGAGGGGGTTAGTGACCACTGGGGGAGTAAGGGGATGTTATCCCCGATTCTATCCGGTGGTCATCTGGTCATTTCGGGCACCTTTTTGTGCTTTGGTCGTAAGAAAAACACGACCAGGTAAAGTCGTCCAAGTGTTCGTCAGGGACGTCCTTGTTTCTTTCGATTATGGGTCGAGGACGTCCTAGTATTAGGCACGCCCAAGACCCACCTTCGCTACGCCTCCGATATGCCCCCTTGAACTTCGGCAGTCCCTGCAACGGAAATCAGTTGGGGGTCGTCCAAAATCGGCTTTTGATTATACCGATTTGGACGACCCTGTGAGAAGGACGCCCATCTTCCGATTTATGTCGAAAGATGGGCGTCCTTCTCTTTTGAAAATAAGCCCAATAGTGTTCTTAGATTTAGGCGCCAAAATCGGTGTGGATTTTATAACACCGCATGTAACTTAATTAGCTTAACCAGCTAATGAGTGCTGATATCAGCACTTGACAGGCAATAATGAGCACTAATTGGCACTGATTAGAATTTAGGCGCACAACTTGCTAAGCATATTCTATAATTATGTGCACTGAACCTTTAACATGCATAAGCAATAAGGGACATGGTTATGGGTGGGGAAATGGGCGTTTTGTGGGCGCTCTGAAATTTAGGCACCTAGTTATAGAATATGGCCCAATGCGCCTAAATCTATGCGCCTGGATTTTCGTCATATTTTATTTAGTGTAAATGGATGCGTGCAGATTCAGATGCTGAAATATCAACCACTACTACTACTACTACTTATCATTTCTATAGCGCTACTAGACGTATGCAGCGCTGTACACTTGAATATGAAGAGACAGTCCCTACTCGACAGAGCTTACAATCTAATTAGGACAGACAAACAGGACAAACAAGAGATAAGGGAATGTTAAAGTGAGGATGATAAGATAAGGGTTCTGAACAAGGGTTAAGAGTTAAAAGCAGCATCAAAAAGGTGGGCTTTTAGCTTAGATTTGAAGACGGTCAGAGATGGAGCTTTACATACCGGCTCAGGAAGTCTATTCCAGGCATATGGTGCAGCAAGATAAAAGGAACGGAGTCTGGAGTTAGCAGTGGAGGAGAAGGGTGCAGATAAGAGAGATTTACCCAGTGAATGGAGTTCCCGGGGAGGAATGTAGGGAGAGATGAGAGTGGAGAGGTACTGAGGAGCTGCAGAGTGAATGCACTTATAGGTCAATAAGAGGAGTTTGAACTGTATACAGAAACGGATAGGAAGCCAGTGAAGTGACTTGAGGAGAGGGCTAATATGAGCATAACGACACTGGCGGAATATTAGTCGTGCAGCTGAATTTTGAACAGATTGAAGAGGAGAGAGATGGCTAAGTGGGAGACCTGTGAGAAGCAAGTTGCAATAGTCTAAGCGAGAGGTGATAAGAGTGTGGATGAGGGTTCTGGTAGTGTGCTCAGAAAAGAAAGGGCGAATTTTGGTGATATTATAGAGAAAGAAACGACAGGTTTTAGCAGTCTGTTGAATATGTGCAGAGAAGGAGAGGGAGGAGTCGAAGATGACCCCAAGGTTACGAACTGATGAGACAGGAAGGATGAGAGTGTTATCCACAGAAATAGAGAATGGGGGAGGAGGAGAGGTTGGTTTAGGGGGAAAGATAAGAAGCTCAGTCTTTGTCATGTTTAGTTTCAGATGGCGCTGAGACATCCAGACAGCAATGTCAGACAGGCAGGCTGATACTTTGGCCTGGATTTCGGCTGAGATTTCTGGTGTGGAGAGGTAGATCTGGGAGTCATCAGCGTAAAGATGATACTGAAAACCATGGGATGAGATCAGAGTACCAAGGGAAGAAGTATAGATGGAGAAGAGAAGAGGTCCCAGAACAGATCCCTGAGGTACACCAACTGACAGTGGGATAGAAGTAGAAGAGGATCCACTAGAGTATACACTAAAGGTACACTGGGAGAGATAAGAAAAAAACCAGGAAAGAACAGAGCCCTGAAATCCAAGTGAGGACAGCGTATCAAGGAGTAGGCTGTGATCAACAGTGTCAAAAGCAGCAGATAGATCGAGAAGGATGAGGATAGAATAGAGACCTTTGGATCTGGCTAGGAACAGATCATTGGAGACCAAGTGTATTCTATAATTTGCACTTAAATCTGGGTGCCAATTATAGAATACACTTAGTTGGCACTGATTTCAGCGCCAGTTTTTTTATGTGCCATATATAGAATCTCCTCCTAACCGGCTATATCACACAACATAGACAGTTAGGCACAGATATTCAGCACCAAACCAGCTATGAGTCTGCCATGCTTTAACGTTTTCAATTAAATGATCCCACTAGTCCCTGAAACAATGGAACGAAATGCCTGCCACCGTCAGACAGTAGTGGTGATGTTCAGCAAGTGGGCTTACTTCTGTGAACATTAAGTACAAAACTCTATGCTCCTATGTTTAAGTAATGCAAAGCAAGACACAAGAACATTGAAATGGTTGCACAGTTGTTATACTGAAGATTTAAAAGTGACTTTATGGAGGTTTTTTATGTCATTGATTGGACTGTAACCTGTTTTTAGACTAATACAAGTTATAATAGGTCTGAGCACACTGAGGATTTTTCGTCCTTGTTTTCACATTTTATTAGATGTCTGATGAGTAGAGGACATATCATATTGAACTATCAAGTGTGAGGATTTTGTATTATCATTTAGGGGCCCTTTTACTAAGCCATGGTAGGCTCTGCACGTGTGCAGCATGTGACCAAATGAGACTATTGCCAGGCCAGCATGCCCTCTTGGCGGTAATTTCAGATTTGGCGCACACCCATAACATGTGGATGAATTATTTATTTCCTCCTACGCGCTCTGGTTCTGGCAGTAATGGGCACTTGGCACGTACCGACTGGTCACCGTGTGCGTGAGCCTTTACCGCTAGATCAATGGGTGGCGTTAAGGGCTCAGGCCAGTTTTGGGTACATGCTGGTTTCATTTTTACCGCAGGCCCTTTTCCTATCCCATTAAAAAAAAACCTGGCCCAGCGTATGCCCTATACACGCGCCTACACTACCGCAGGCCAATTTTTACCGTGGCTTTGTAAAAGGGCACCTTAAATAGCAGGGCCTATCCTTGACCACTAAAATGTTAACCGGTTAGTGCTGAATATCGGCATAGCCAGTTAACTCTTTAGTGGCCAAAAAAATCCCATTCAATGCTGTTGGCGGATATAGCCTGGCATTGAATATGCTGCCCACCATGGCTGAATATCGGACCCACTAAGTTTATGTCATTCAAAGAAATAAATACATATAAACAGTAAGAGCTATTGAAATTTTTTTTATATAAATAGGCAGATGTACACATAACAATATATGTATGACAAGCACTATGTTCATCTCACTCATGAAAGTGATTACATAAAAGATGTATAAACAAAAAGAACCACTGAAAGACATCTTTATAGATAAGCACTATGCTTATAAGAAATTCAGGACAGATGATGATATTACAGAAATATAATACTAAGGGCCTCTTTTACTAAACCGCGCTAGTGATTTCTGCACGGCAAATGTGACGCAGCCCATTCAAAATGAATGGACTGCCGCACTGGGAATCGCTGGCAGGGTTTAGTAAAAGAGGCCCTAAATCATAAAATTTCTCATGCATAAAGTGCACTTCAATAAATGAAACATTTTGGAACTGATAAAAATGATATCAGCTAATGAATAAACCTAAAATTAATTAATTAATTAAATGTATTTAATACATTTATATCCCACATTTTCAAATCAATTGCAAGCTCAATGTGGCTTACACATATCTGTAGAAAAGGCTACAGCGCATGAAATACAATTATACAGTTTAAAAGTAAAATAGTAAACAACATTGTTAGATGGATAAAGGTATTAGCTTTTGTAAGTAAAACAGTTTAAATTTGTTGTTTGTATGAGACAGCAGTATCTTTAATAAAACATTTAAATGGAATAAAAAATAAAGTGGCATAGAGGCACATACCTGGCAGGTAAAAGCAGCCAAGCCACTAAGGCCACATTTTACCACAGCTTAGTACAAGGGCCATAAGTCCCTGATTTTAAGATCTGACATTTCTTGCTTCATAAACACGTAGTCCTCTGGAGAGAGATGGGTTTAAAAATTTTCATAACAAATATAATAAAGATGCCAGGTAAATGAGCTTCAGATCTCTTCTCCCCTAGGATGAATTCTGCACATATATGCAGCTGGAGTATGCAGAACTGGAGGGCTTTTCTGCACGATTAAAAGAAATCACCTTTGCTTTGCCTGCTATCATACGGGAAATTTCTCATGGTGAACCATTCCTGCGTGTCCTGTCCACTTCCGACAATACGCTGATCCTTATTAGAGAAGACGGTACCATCTACCTCTGGTCTGCACAGCTGAAGCTGAAACGAAGGAAGATGGTCTTTGTAGGTGAACTTCAGCACATATTTTGCTCTGCTAGTACAGTTTGATTCACAGCATGCAGTGCATTTTGGAGTAGGCGCTAATATTTGCACTCTGATTACACATGTAAATAATTAGAATCTGCCATATATGTGCATATATGTGCACATACCTGTGTAAATGTGAAATACACACCTACATGCTGTTCTGTAACTATGCACATATCTTCGATAGTATGTTGTTTACATGTGGTTGTACACATCGGCATCACCTACATGTGTCCGATGCACATCAATTTGAACTACTGCCCAGCTACCACAAGCCCCGGCCTGTAATTCCATTTTTTACGTGCATCCGATACACGCAGCAGAAAATATTTTTTATTTTCTACCATGTGGCACTAACCTGGCAGTAATCGGCAGTGTACACGCGCTGATGATTACCACCTGGTTAACACATAAGAGCTTACTGCTAAGTCAATGGGTGGCGGTAAGGTCTCAGGCCCAAAATGGATGTGCGTCAATTTTTATTTTACTGCACATCCATTTTTGGCCAAAAAAAGGCCTTCTTTTGAAAAATGGACCTGCACGCGTCCAATACACGTGCCTACAGCAGCGCAGGCCATTTTTAGTGCACCTTAGTAAAAGGACCCCCATGTGACACATGCAACTTTATAGAATGTTGTCAGTTGTGTGCATTGCTCTGTGCACTTAGGCAAGCCAACAGCTATTGACATATGAATGGGTATGTCTACGTTTTGGCCTGCCAACGTGGAATTGTGCTAGTATTCTATAACAGCGTAAGCACACTTAAGTGCCATTATTGAATTGGTACTAAGTGTGCCTCATTGTGATGTCTACACCTTGGTGCCAAGTTATAGAATTACCCTCTAAGGGCCAGATTTTGTAAATGGCATCTAAAAAAATAGGCATATCCAAAAATAGCACTTAAGTTAGGTGTGGTATACAAGGCTGGGGAACGCCCCTACATTTAGGTTCAGCTATTTATGCCACTGAAAACCTAGTATAAATACCCACGCCTAAATTAGGTGCCGTTCTTTGAATTATAAAACCACATGCATACATTTGAGGAATGCCCCTGCCACGTCCACACTCCTCCCATGGTCAAGCCCCCTTTTCAGCTACACTTGTTAGAATTTATGTGCAGCTCCTTTTAGAATATGCCTAAAAGAATGCATGCGCAAATTCTAATTTTTGCCAATTAGTGCTAATAATTGGTTGTTATCGGTCAATATCAGTGCTGATTGACTCATTACTCAATTAAGTTGCGTGTGTAAATTGGGCACGTGCCCAATTTAATATATGCATTTCACTGCGCCTTATTTAGAATCTGGGGTAAGTACATACCTGTGGAGTCCTTTCACCAAGCTGTGGGAAAAAGGGCCCTGCGTTAGCGGAGGGGGCCATTTTTCCCGTGCACCAGGGCACTTTTTACCGTGGCAGGTAAAAAGACCCCAGGCACACATGGTCCTGCAGTAAGAGAACTCCTACCGCATGGCCATGTGATGGGGAGCCCTTACCACCACCCATTGAGGTGACAATTAGTGTTCCTGCGCTAACCTGGCAGTAACATGCCTCCAATATGCCCCCTTGAGATTTGGACGTCCTTCCGACAGACTTCTGAGAAAGACGTCCAAATTGCAGTTTCGATTATATCGATTTGGACAATTCTGTGAGATGGATGTCCAAATGCCAATTTATGTCACTTTTTGGACGTCCATCTCTTTCGAAAATTAGCCTGCTAGTCAGTCAGGTTTTCAGGATATCCACAATAAATATACATGAGATACATGCACTACCTGCATTGTATGCAAATTATCTCATGCATATTTATTGTGGGTATCCTGAAAACCTGATTGGTTGGGTGTGTCCCGAGGACTGGACTCAGAAAATCATAAGTCTGGACATGGAGAGGGATAAAGCCGGGACTGGATCAGTTTGTCCTGCAAATGTGAGCCAGTTGGAAAATTCACCCCCTGGAGCCTCCAGGCTTCCATATCTGAAAGCCTGAGTGGCATAAATACAGGTTATAGACAGAGCAGCTACCATTCTGTTCTATACAGAGACAACGGAACAGGGTAGACCCAACCAAGATTTTGTACCACAAGATATCACCAACTAGAGAGCTTAGGGGCAGGGATTAGTTAGGCCACTACATGCAAATCTCTCCCATGAATATTCATTGTGGATATCCTGAAAACCTGACTGGCTGGGGTGTCTCCAGGACCAGGTTTGGGAACCACTGAGTTAGACCCTCCCAACCTTGCGGCCCTTGGCAACCACCTAGTTGGCCTAATGGTTAAACCAGCCCTGGCAGAAGGGAAACCTGAATGCCTCCTCCTCCTGAATCATACTTCATCTCACTGCCTCTTCATTTCTGCTCTCGCTGTCGTTTTCCCACTGATCTGGGTGCTCGTGCTGTACATGTTACTGGTCAATCATAGAATTTTTAATCAATTTGGATAAAGGAGCTCCATAAATAAATAGTATTAATGATAACTAATATTATTATTATTTAAAGCTGGATTGATTACAAAGTTGCCACAATTGTATAACACTGTCTTTTTGTTTTTAAGGAAAAATCTAACAGAGAATCTACATGGGTGACAGACTTCACTATTATGACAGAGTACAACAAATTAATCCTGGGAACTGGGTAAAGTATTCAACATATTTTTACTTTTAAACAAACTGATTTAGAGAAAAGGTTTTAAGAGAGACGTCAGCGGCCAATAAAGCAAATAATGTTTTAGAATTATTGGAAAAGGAATAACCTGAGAATAATAAAATTCCTAAGGGTTGCCAACTGGCTAGCTTTTGAAAGGCCAGGCCAACTGCTGGCAGAGCCTTCAAACTGCCACTTGAAAAGCCATGTTTTTTTGGTCTTTCAGTGATTCAAGTCTGGTCTCTATGGCACAGCATGGTGCAGCACAGCACAGCTGCCAGCCAACACAAGCCTGCCTGCCCTGCCAACGTCCCCTCCAACTTTGGTCACAGTCAGCTTGGCCAGTAGACCCTCCTTCCTGGTCTTCTAATTCTCCCCCAATCCCCCTCCCCACCACCTCACAGTTTACATCTGACTTTTTTTTACCTACATGAGTCGCTCGCTGCTTCCAAGCTCCTCCCTCCTCTTCCTCTGGACTTAAGACAAATGCAAATAAATGTGGGGTGTGTGGGAGGAAGAGAAGCAAGAGGGGACAGGGGAGAGACAGGGACAAAGAGAAGAGATGCCAGGCAGAGGTAGTCTAGGGACCAGGCAATGATGGAAGGGGCTGGGAATGAGAGAGGGGTAAGGGAAGGGTCAGCACTTGAAAAGGGTGTGTGAATGAGAGAGGGGAATGGGGAGGGCAATGCTGGAAAGGGATGTGAGAAGCAGTAGATGTAGCAATGGACTTGGGGCAGAGCATGGGATGGGGCAAGGGACAGGACAGGTGTCGGATTTTTTGCTGTCAAAAAGTTGGCAACCCTGCCTTGAGTACTGTACAGGCAATTTTCATAGAGTATGTGGGACTTCAAGCCAATTTTCAAAGGGGTAGGGGCTGCCTGTTAAGGAATACAAACATCTGCTGAACCGAAGAAGGACTTTTGGCAATGCCATTTTGGCATTGCCATTTCAGCACCACCAAAATGGTGCAGAACTTCAAGCTGCAAGATTTTGTGGCAGACAGAATTTTGGGCACAGCGCAGGTAGAACTCCTCTATTTCTTCCCCCACCCCAGCACTGACCTTCTGTATTCATCGGGAACATGGTTGTGCCTGCTCACTGCAGCCGGGGGTCCTTGGTCAGAAGGGTATGTGGGCTGTCCCGGGTTGTGTCTGTGAGGGAGGACAGAACAGGCTTCCTGAAGAACCATCCTTCCTCACAGGAACCACTTGGGGCAGCCCATTGGGCTCATTTTTGAAAGAGAAGGATGCCCATCTTTCGACATAAATCGGAAGATGAACGTCCTTCTCACAGGGTCACCAAATCGGTATAATCGAAAGCCAGTTTTGGATGTCCCCAACTGCTTTCCATCGCAGGGATGGCCAAAGTTCAAGGGGGAGTATCGAAGGCTTAGCAAAGGCGGGACTTGGGTGTGCCTAACACTTGGACATCCTCGACCCATAATCGAAAGAAACAAGGACGGCCCTGATGAACACTCAGACGACTTTACCTGGTAGTGTTTTTCTTACGACCAAAGCACAAAAAGGTGCCTGAAATGACCAGATGACCACCAGAGAGAATCGGGGATGATCTCCCCTTACTCCCCCAGTGGTCGCTAACCCCCTCCCACCCTCAAAAAACATCTTTAGAAATACTGATTGCCAGCCTCAGATGTCATACTCAGGTCCATGTCAGCAGTATGCAGGTCCCTAGAGCAGTTTTAGTGGGTGCAGTCCAGTGCACTTCAGGCAGGCGGACCCAGGCCCACCACCCCCCCCCCCCCACCTGTTACACTTGTGGAGGAAACTGTGAGCCCTCCAAAACTCACCACGAATCCACTGTACCCACATCTAGGTGCCCCCCTTCACCCGTAAGGGCCATGATAGTGGTGTACAGTTGTGGGTAGTGGGTTTTGGGGTGGCTCAGCACACAAGGTAAGGGAGCTATGTACCTGGGAGCAATTTATGAAGTCCACTGCAGTGCACCCTAGAGTGCCCAGTTGGTGTCCTGGCATGTCAGGGGGACTAGTGCACTAGAAATGCTGGCTCCTCCCATGACCAAATGGCTTGCATTTGGTCGTTTCTGACATGGACGTCCTTGGTTTCGATTATCTTTGAAAATCAGAAATAACCAAGTCTAGGGATGACCAAATTTCAGGATTTGGGCGTCCCTGACCATATTATTGAAATGAAAGATGGACGTCCATCTTGTTTCGAAAATATGGGTTTCCCTGCCCCTGGATCAGTGTTTTGCGAGGACGTCCTCATCAAAACTTGGACGTCCCTTTCAAAAATGCCCCTCCATATCTCCATTCTGCCCTGTTTCCGACGAATACTAGTGGTCAGTGCAGGGGGAGGGATGGAGGAGGACTATTGCTTGCTGTGTGTCCAAAATTCCTGGCAGTGTCCTCTATGGCTTGGGTATTTTCTTCCCAGGAAGGCCCCTGGGATTGGCTGAAACAGCCTGTTCCTGCTGATGTATTCCAGCACTGCTTAAAGAAAAATTAATAGCGGCAGAAGAAGATGGGCAAGAGGGAAGGAAGTGGAAGGGGAGAGAGCAGAGAGTTACTGCTTCAGGGTGGGGGGAAGGCAGATACTGCATCATGGGGGGGGGGGGCAATAAGGGAGACAGCTAGATACTGCATGGGGAGGGGAGGGAGGGAGAAAGGTGCTGCATCAAGAGAGGTAGGAAAGGAGACAGGTGCTGCTTGGGGAGGAGGACAACAATACTGCATCATGGGGGGGGGGCAAGGGAGACAGCCAGCCAGGTATTGCCTGGAGGAAATTGGAGGGGAGAGGGAGGCAAGGAGGGAGAGAAGTGCTGCATGAGGGTAAGGAAGGAGAGAGGTGCTGCATGGAGGGTCAAAGAAGGAGAGAGGTGTTGCATTGGGGAGAGCAAGGAGGGAGACAGGTACTGCATAGGGGGCAAGGAGGGAGAGAAATGCTGCATCAGGAGGGGTAAGGAGGGACAGAGGTGCTGCATAAGGGGTGGGTCAAGGAGGGACAGAGGTGCTGCATCAAGAGGGGTGCAAGGAGGCAGAGAGATGCTGGACAGGGAGGTTAGGTAATGAAGAAAGAGATTCAGTGAAGTAAGGGGAATGAGGAAGAGAAGGGGGCACAGAGAGGGAAACAGATGCTGGACTTGAGGGAGGGGATTGGAAGGACAATAAAGGAGAGAGGTGCCAGGACCTGTGGTTAAAGAAGGAAGAGGGAGAAGTGCTGAGCTTGCAAAGAGGAGACAAAGCAGAAGCGAAGGAAGAGAAAGAAACACTTGCTGGACCATTGAGCTGAGGGGCAGGGGGAGGGAAGAGAGAGGGAGAGATGCTAGCATGTGGCAGGGGGCATAGGGACACAGAAGAGTTATGTTGGACAGGGCAAAAATAGGAACACAGAGATTGGAGATGCTCAGCATGGCAGAAAGACAAGGAGTAATAGGGATGCAGAGAGAAGATGGATGGTGGATATGAAGAGAAAGGAAGTGCCAAATGGACAAAGAGACGCTGGCGAAACAGTAAAGAGAAGGAAAAGGAAAGCAGAAACTAGACACTGGGATCGCCACAATAAGAAAAATAAAATGACCAGACAACAAAGGTAGAAAATGAATTTTATTTTCTATTTATTGTTTAGAATATGTCAGTTTTTGGAATATGTGTCTGCTAAAACTGGTTTTAGACATGGCTGGGGGCCTGGGGCCAATAAGAAAAACCTCACTCATTGGTCTTCAATCACCATAATAGCAGTGGTAAATCTCCAACTTTAAGATGGACCACCCTTGGTGTCGCTGAACTACTTTACCTTTGCTGGCAAAGATACCAAGCTCTGCCAGCCAAATTAAATGGACTGCCACTGCTCCCTGCTGCTTGTTTCTGGTGCTGAGCAGCATGTCAGGACTTCTCGCGCAAGAATGCTTAAGAATTCCTGGCATGCCACTGAAAGCCAGGAACAAGCAGCGGGGAGTGGAGGTAGTCCATTTATTTGGCTGGTGGGGCTCCGCCTCCATGCCAGCAAAGCAGTGGCTTAGCTACGTGGGGCCTGGGGAGCCTGGGCCCCCGTAGATTTGGCCCTGGACCCCCCTGCTGACGACCCTCTTGACCCCCCCTCCCGCCGTTGCTGTCGCCTGCCTTTGCTGACGGGGGACCCCAACTCCCGCCAGCCGAGATCCTCTTCTTTCCGCAAAAGGCTTCCTTCTGTTTCTGACGTCCTGCGGAAAGAAGAGGACCTCGGCTGGCAGGGGTTGGGGTCTTCCGCCAGCAAAGGTAGGCGACGGTGGGTTGGCGGCGGGAGGGGGGGTCCAGAGGGTCGTCGTCGGTGGGGAGGGGGCAAAGTTGGTGGTGGCAGCAGCGGGGTCGGCAATGGCGGGGGGGGGGGGGGTTGGCAATGGCAGGGAGAAGGTCAGCGGCGCCGGGGGGGCCTAAAATGTGCCCCTTCACCTCGAGCTCTGGACCCCCCTCCCGCCAAAGTCTGGTTACGCCCCTGCAGCAAAGGTATGTCTAACATTCCCACATGGGGGGAGGGGGAAAGAGAGGAATGCGTTGCTCCCCCTAGTCCACCCCGGGTTCCCCCAAATTGCAGGACTGACTATGCCCGGAGAGAGAGAGCCTGTTGTTAAAAATGTCTCAGCACACCACTGCCTTAGTGCTAGTATTTTTGGAAAGAGTAAACAAGCGATTCACATCTACCTGTTCCACTGCACTCATTATTTTATAGACCTCTATCATATCTCCCCTCAACCGTCTTTTCTCCAAGCTGAAGAGCCCTATCCGCTTTAGCCTTTCCTCATAGGGAAGTCGTCCCATCCCCTTTATCATTTTCATCACCCTTCTTTGTACCTTTTCTTATTCCACTATATCTTTTTTGAGATGCGGTGACCAGAATTGTACATAGTATTTGAGGTATGGTCACACCATGGAGCGATACAAAGGCATTATAACATTCTCATTTTTGCTTTCCATTCCTTTCCTAATAATACCTAACATTCTACTTGCTTTCTTAGCCGCCGCTGCACACTGAGCAGAGGGTTTCAAAGTATCATCAATGATGACACCTAGATCCTTTTCCTGGGTGGTGACTCCTAATGTGGAGCCTATAGTTCGGGTTTCTCTTTCCCACATGTATCACTTTGCACTTGCCCACATTAAATGTCATCTGCCATTTGGATGCCCAGTCACCCAGTCTCCCAGTCTCGTAAGGTCCTCTTGCAATTTTTCACAATGCTCTTCTGATTTAATAACTTTGAAAAACTTTAAGACATCTGCAAATTGAATTACCTCACTAGTTATTCCCATCTCTAGATGATTTATAAACGTGTTAAAAAGCAGCAGTCACAGCACAGACCCCTGGGGAAGCTTGCCAGGTGCCCTTGGCCTAGATTGGCCGCTGTCGTGGACAGGATGCTGGGCTCGATGGACCCTTGGTCTTTCCCAGTGTGGCATTACTTATGTACTTATGTACACTATCTACCCTTCTCCATTGAAAATACTGACCATTTAAACCTAATCTCTGTTTTTTTATCTTTTAACCAGTTTTTAATCCACAATAGGACACTACCTCCTTTTCCATGACTTTCTAATTTCCTCAGATGCCTTTTGAAAATCTAGATACACAATATCAACCTGCTCACCTTTATCCACATGTTTTTTCACCCCTTCAAAGAAAAGTAATAGATTGGTGAGGCAGAATTTCCCTTGATTAAATCCATTTGACTTTGTCTTGTTAATCCCTGCTTATGTATGTAATTTGGGGGTCCTTTTACAAAGCAGCAGTAAGCCCAACGTGGGCTTACTGCTCACTAAAACAGAAGTACCGCCAGGCTATCGTAGCAGCCCGGCCATGGTTCCCACCCCCCAATGCACTGCCTGGTTGCCACTGGGTTAGCACGGGAGCCCTTGCTGCCACCTTAGTGGTTGACAGTAAGTGCTCCCCCCCCCCCCCCAAAATGGCCATGCAGCAAGTGCTTCACGTACTGCACGGCCATTTCTTAAAAAAAAAAAGAAAGATCTGCCTTTTACTCCGCTGCAGTAAAAGGGGGCCTCGGCCCATGTCATGATGCCAGCACAGGTCCCCTTTTGCTGCAGCTTCGTAAAAGGACCCCTTTCTTGTTTTTAATAGTCTCTACCATTTTGCCCAGCATCAACAGCAGGCTGACCGGTCTATAATTTCCCGGATCACCTCTGGAGCCCTTTTAAAAAAATTGATGCCGGCAGATCCATACAGAAATCCTAATTTCTGCCAATTAACATCAATAATTGATTATTAACTGCTTGTTAACTAATTAGTTTGTGCATGGATCTGAGATCCGCATCCAAATTAGGTCACCATCTACGGATCCCAGGAGTCTGTGTTTCTGAACTTAATTTTATATGTGTGTTTTAATCATGTTTTTATTTATTTTATAATAATCTGCTAATTTTAAAAGGAGGCTTAGACATGTAAGAATAGAACAAAATGGAATAAAAGGTTGTGATCATCCACATTGGCAATTCACTTGCAAAACTCATTTGCCACATCTGTTTTTTTTGGTCCAGAATGAAGTGTTGAAACCTATAAAGATTCCAAAGTTGTAACAAAGATATTTTCCTCTAAACAGGGCCACAAAAAGACCAAGCCTGGCCAGGGGCAAACAATCTTGAGGGTGGCTCCCCTTGATCCCCAATTCCATGGCCCCCCTGAGCCCCCACCTGGCAGTAGCTTAGGGTGGTGGACTTTGGTCCTGGGGAACTGAGGAACTGAGTTTGATTCCCACTTCAGGCACAAGCAGCTCCTTGTGACTCTGGGCAAGTCACTTAACCCTCCATTGCCCCATGTACGCCACATTGAGCCTGCCATGAGTGGGAAAGCACAGGCTACAATTGTAACAACAACAACTGCTCACTCGATCTGCCTCCTGCTGCTGTGTTATCACACTAATTCTGCTGTGCCAGCCAGGGGTCCTTCCTGCTGCATCCCCTCTGCCTCCTATGTAAATTATTTCACATAGGAGGCAGCCTTTTGCCTGTGCCTTCCACCAGATGCCTGAAGAAAGCGGCTTTTCTATTGCCAACTCCAGGCCCCCCTTGGAGGCCGAGCCTGGGGAAATCTTGCCCCTACCCTCTTGGAGGCCCTGCCTCCAAAGAAGCAGCAGTGAAAGGGTTAATGAATGCTTAGGGGGGGAAGATCACTCATTTAATCCTGTTGTTTTCTCTGATAGGGATCGTGAGATCCAGCTATATGAACTGTCTAACTTTGAGCCTTACTGCCAAATAAGCGGTTTGGAAAGCATGCTTCTGAAAGTAGATTACTGGTAAGGTTTGATATCAGTGACAGACAAAATGATGTACATGCCTTTGTAACCTGCTTTGTTTTTTCTACCCCAAAGTAAGGAAAACCTTAAGAAAGGGGACAGGTAATATCATTTAGACATAAAACAAGTTACAGGGCTTTTTTTTATTTATTTATTTTTATTTATTGCATTTGTATCCCACATTTTCCCACCTATTTGCAGGCTCAATGTGGCTTACAGAGTTTGGTTGTGACAATCATTCCATGATATTAGATACAATTAGTAATGTACAAAGATTAAGCGAGGGAAGAGAGAAGGAAGGTGTTAGGCAAGATATAAGGTGGACTATAATAATTCGGTGTGTTGATGAGGTAATTTTGTAAGGTTATGGGTTCTCTTTGTAGGCCTTCTTGAATAAATGTGTCTTCAGAGATTTACGGAAGTTAGTTATTTCATCAATAGCTTTCAGGGCTGTAGGTAATGCATTCCATAATTGCGTGCTCATGTAAGCTGCGCTATCAAAAGGGCTTAATACATTCAAACACGGGACTTTCCCATGCACTAAGGGCCGTATTCTACAAAGGTTATACTCCTAAATTTACAGTCTTAAAATTTATGTGCCTAAATTACAAACATATTCTATTCTCCAAAATAGATTATGCTCATAATTTAGGAGCATAAATTTTAGGAGCATATATTTTGGAACCTAACTTTATAGAATAAGGCCCTGAGCCCATTTCTAGTGTGGCTATACATTTGACCTTTTTCAATTATTTCATTTTCTGACCTTGCGCTAAGGTTAGTGCACTAGGGGCTTGTTTTACAAAGCCATGCTACCGATTTTCGGTGCGGCAAATGAGAGGAAGCCAATTCAATTCCTTTGGGCTTCTTCTCATTTGCTGCATGGGAATCGCTAGTGCAGCTTTGTAAAAGAAACCCTATATTAGTGCACGGCCTCTGAAAAAATGCTGGAGCCCTTACGAAGGTGGTAAGGGCTCCCGCATTAAGTCAGCAATATTCAGTTAGCGTGTGCTAATGTTAGCTGACTAGCTGAATAGCACTTCCACATACATTCTCTACCTAGACACACCCTCTGCAAAAGAATAAATCAATCAATCAATCACATGGTTAGCACGCACAAAGGGCAAAACTAAGATATAACGCTTTACCATGTCCTGCACTAGGCCATTTTTCCCCCTACTTGTCTACTTGCACCATGCAAACTTTTAGTTATGACTTATTTTTTTATTAGTTATATATAATTTTCAAAAAACGATGCATCAAGTACATCAAGTACATTTAGACACTAAGACTCGCTATGTTCCATAAAACACTAGAAACAGAAAGGAAAACCTGAATGGCATGGTATGTCCCAAGGACTGGGTTGAGAACCCTGGTCTAAATCAAAATTGAGTTAATAAGTTCCATGCTTAGTTTGTTTTCTAAACACCTCTGTAAAAGTGTTTTTATTAAATACTATTGGAGAGGCTGTTTCTGGTGAGTTAGGAACCTAACTTCCATAGTTAGGCACCAGGCTCTTTCAGAAAATACAATGGATGCTGACCATCCTGTTAAAAAAAAACTTCTGAATTCAAAACAATAAACATGTGAAAATGATCTCTGCACGTTTTGCAGGGATCTATTAGTGAAGCCGATATTTCAATACATTTTTAATTCAGGCTGTAAACTTGTGTCAAGGAGGGTTATTTGTTTGTTCTGAAATATACAAAGTCTCTACGTTACATTGATCATTATAGGATTAGATCATTTTTATCTTTCTGAATTTGATGAAAAACTTTATGTCCCGAGAATTCTTCTAAGTTCTGAACTTTTGGGGAATTAAATGTTTTATTTTTCCACGCATTTTACCCCTTCTAAATCGCAATTGTCAGTCTTTGTGAGATATGGAGGGCTTGTTAATGAGCATCAACTGGCCACGTTCATTTATTTATTACTAGTGCAACAAAGCCCGTTTCTTCAAAAATGAAATGGGCCGTAGGAAGGCTTTCATCTAAGCGATTTCTCCTCTCTCCCCTGCCCTCCCCTCTATGTCCAGTGATTATTCCCTCCCCTCCCCTCCCATCCCCTCCATGTCCCATGATTCTGACCTCCCCTCCATGTGCAGCGATTCTCCTCTGCCCTGCTGTCCCCACCATGTCCTGTGATTCTGGCCTCTCCTCCATTTTCAGCGATCCTCCTCTGCCCTGCTCTCCCCTCAGTGTCCCATAATTGTGGCCTCCCCTCCATGTCCAGCGATTCTCTTCTGCCCTGCCCTCCCCTCTGTGTCCCGCGATTCTGGCCTCCTCTCCATGTCCAGTGATTCTCTTCTGCCCCGCCCTCCCCTGCCCTTCCCTTCATGTCCCACGATTCTGCCCTCCCCTCCATGTCCAGCAATTCTCCTCTGCCCTGCCCTCCCCTCGGTGTCCCGCGATTCTCCCCTCGCCTCCCATCCCCTCTATGTCCAGCGATTCTCCTCTGCCCTGCCCTCCCCTCGATGTCCCGCAATTCTGTCCTCCCCTCCATGACCAGCGATTGACCTCTGCCCTGCCCTCCCATCCATGTCCCGTGATTCTCCCCTCCCCTCCGTGTCCTGCGATTCTCCCCTCGCCTCCCATCCCATCCATGTCCATCAATTCTCCTCTGCCCTGCCCTCCCCTCCCCTCAATGTCCCGTGATTCTGTCCTCCCCTCCATGTCCAGCGATTGTCATGTGCCCTGCCCTCCCATCTGTGTCCCGCGATTCTGCCCTTCCCAGTGATTCTCCTCTGCCCTGCCCTCCCATCCGTGTCCTGCGATTCTCTCCTCTCCTCTCCTCCCATCCCATCCCATCCATGTTCATCAATTCTCCTCTGCCCTGCCCTCTCTTCCCCTTGATGTCCCATGATTCTGTACTCCCCTCCATGTCCAGCGACTGTCCGGTGCCCTGCCAACACATCCATGTCCCACGATTCTCTCCTCTCCTCCCATCCCATCCATGTCCATTGATTCTCCTCTGCCCTTCCCTCCCCTCGATGTCCTGCGATTCTGTCCTCCTCTTCATCTGGCAGGCTGGGCTCCCGTCGCCTCCAGCATTCCTTCTCAGTGACCCGCCCTCCTCTGACATCATTTTGTCTCTATGTGAGGGCGGGACAATGAGAGGGAAGGGAACGCTGGAGGCAAACTGATGTCACCAACATGTTACAAACCCAGACAACCAGACAGCCAGAGAACCTTGAGGTACAAATTATTATATAGACAGTTTCTTGATATAGCGCTGATGATACCATAAGACATAACAAAGTGGTTTACAGCATTAAATTATAAAACAGAGCGCCAAAGTAGGAAAAGCAGAAGGTAGAGGAAGGGAGTGGGGAACAAAGAGGGGAAAAACAGTAATTGCTCTTCTCAAGGAGTGGATGCGGTACATGGATAGTACCATGAGACTGCCACCAGTGGTCACGACAGCCATTTTGAACAGGTTGCCACACCATGCAGGAGAAAATGGGCATCACTCCTGCCCATGTGCCCTGTGCCCTGCCAGACCAACAGGGACTTTTCAGGTAGACCCTGGGGGGGGGGGGGGGGAGGAGAGTGGGAATTGGGATCGGAAAGGGGAATGCTGTGGTTCCTGGGGTGTGGGAGGGGAATCGGAATGGGGGAGGGGTGCCATGATTCCTAGGCAGAAACCCTTACGAGGTTCCTGGACGATATTGTGCCGGGCCCCGCGTGAGCTTCAGCAGCCACTGCTGTAACAATTAGCCCTGGATATTCACTCCCAGTTTCCACACATGGCCAAGCACTGAATATCAGGGGCTAATGTCTAAATATCGGCCAGTTTCCATATAGTCATGTTTTGACCGCCTTCTTAAATTCTGAAGTAGAGGTTTTATACTGAACAGAAAGAGCCTCCAAAAATTCATGTACTGTACCTCCTGGAATGGATCTCTGAGCTCAGCCACCTAAGTTCTACAGTAGGGAATATTTCCTGCCACCTTTTTTGACAGTTTCACTGTGGCATTGACATTTGAATAACAGACTTCAGAATCTTTAGATAAAAAAAATATCCTCAATATGTAATATTTGACACAATTCCCTGCTTTTTTGTTGTTTTTAGCTCGACTGCACCTGATGAATGCTTAATTCTGTATGGTGATGACCAGGTAAATAACTTCCTAATGGTGCATATATTACTCCTGGGAGAATTCTGCACACAAAGTTTTGAAATTCTGCACAAAATGCATAATTGTGAGAGGGGAGGAGCACGGGCAACTTACAGAATATTGTTAGTTACATATGTAAATGTCACAAGTAGACACAATCATTTACAGAAGCCATAGACCTGTCGTAAATATTCATACCTACGTTTCTGTATAACTTGCGTTATGCAAGTATCCTTATAGAAGAGGCTCTTTGCTATGCCTAAATGGAGGCACCCTGTTACTGAGTTGCTTCTTATGGGGGTAAATTTATAAAGAATTTCTTACACATAGAGGCCTTTTTTACACACGTAGAAGGCCTTTTGTGAAATTACCCCAGGGGTTACACTGTGCCAGGAAGGCAAGTATTTTTATGCAACTCACATGTAGGTTATTCAGGGGTGAAGCTGCAAATTACACACATTGGAGTCCTTTTATTAAAGGGTGTTAAGCCCTTACCGGCCAATATTTAAAACTATTTGACTGGGCAGGAACGGGTCCTGGCCAGTTAAATAACCTAAAGCCAGCTAAGCGCTAATATTCAGTGCAAGATAGCCGGCTATCTTGGCTGAATGTTACCGTTTAGCAGCTAACCTGGTTGCCAGCTATGTCGTGCAACATAGCCAGTTAGCGTCAATATTCAGTGTCTCACCAGCTAAGTTTAGCAGCCAGATAGACCCACATAAATAGCAGGTCTATCTTTGGCTGCTATAACTTAGTTGGTCAGTGGATGAGTATCGGCTTAACCGGCTATATTTTTAGCAGCCAAAAAAGCCTGGAAATTCAATGCTAGTCGCCAGATACGGCCCTGGCATTGAATTTCCTGGTTCATCGCCAACCGCAGGAGTTAGCCGGGCTCCCTCCTGCACTCAATATCGAGCCTTAATGCACAGTTAGCGCATGCTAAAAGTATTTGCGGTATTTTGCCTGTTGACACACAATGACCCATTTGTTACTGATTATTTTACAAATATATTTTGGAGGGGGTGTCATGGGCAGAGAGTGGGCATTCCTGCATTATCTGGCTAGCGCATTATGATTAAACGCACACTACAATAGGAATATTTAGTGCCAGCTAAATAAGTAATATGTAATAAGTGCTCCCATATTAATTGTGTGCAGGTACTGCGCACTGATAGGAGCATCAGCACATGACTTGCAATTAAAACAACAGAAAATGCCCCAGAAAATGTCATGTTCTATCTGGGTTTAGCACATAGGAAAGTCCAGAGTTAACTCACCTTAAGCTTAGATTTTACCGCAGTTTAGTAAAATGACCCCATTCCCAAGCAGGCTTAAATGTTTCCTACTTTCTGCCTTTGCACACAGGTGGCATGTTATAAAATGACCCTCCACATGAACTGTATTTTATTATTGCTTTAAAATTTTGTTTTGATGTTTGACAGGGTTGTATCAACATCTTGATTCTGGCCTCTGTAGGTGAAACTTTAAGGTAACTACTTATGTCATACAGTATATATGCTTTGCAAAATTTAATTCTGTGTCATTTTTTTAAAATAGAGGTCAAATTTAAGCATTCGGTAAAACTAGGTCAAAAGAGTGCTGAATATCAAACCATTAGCTTGCTTGCACATCATTGAAATAGCTCATCTTTTATGTAAAGCTTTTAACTGTCCAAGTTTCCAAGATTATTAGATCTTGATATACTGCAGGCACCCCAACATAATAGATCATAAAAAAAAAAACCGACAAAAACCCCCCCAACAAAACAGACTATAACCAAAACAGACCATGACAAAACAAACCCTCCCAAAAAACCCCCACAACAAAAGAACCCAAGACAAAATAGACTCTTAATCAAACTTGATTATGTTTTCAAGCAGATTTATGATTCTCACTAGATACCAAGTGTGGATAGTGAAGTCAAGCCGTAGGCCGGTGCCAGGCCTTTCAAGTGACAAGCTGTGGACTTTCTCAGTACTTTATGGCTCCTCCACTTCTTTGTACCCTTCAAATTCGTACCATTCAAAAATAAATCTATTTCATCAGGCCCTTTTGTCGGGAGTCTATTTTGTCAGGAACTTTTTTTGTTTGGAACTTCTTTGTCTGGTTTCTTTTGTCTAGTTTCTTTTGACCGGTTTCTTTTGACCAGGTGCCTGTACTGCACATTGTAGCCATCTGTGTGGTTTGCAGAACATACTAAAACTGCAATAATATTTAAATAGAAAGGAATCCCATTCTTATGATAGGACAGAAAGGGAAACATAAGCTTTAGACTGCGGTCTCAGATATTCCAGATCAGGTGGTGCTACAAGCCCGTGCTTAGCTGAGATTAAATTCCAAAAGCCTTCTGAAAAAAGTACATTTTGAGGTCTATTTTGAAATGTTGATATGAAGATTCAAGTCAAAGATATGGCGGGAGGGTGTTCCAAAGTGTTGGTCCATAATGCTTAATATGGAAGAACAAGCACAGGTAAGCCTAATGGCACTAAACAAAGGAACTGTCAAGTGATTCTGTTGGCTGGAGTGTAAAACAAGGCCTGGTACATATTTATTTATTTATTTATTTGTTAAATTTGTATCCCACTTGAGCAGTTGGGAAAGAAATCGTGGGAACCGAGGGTTATGATCTTGTATGGGATTCTGATAATTATAGGTGACTAGTGTTCCATTTTGAGTAGTGTCATGATGTGATTCCTACATGTAGCACCTATAATCAGCGTAACCGCTGTATTCTGAATGAGTTGACGTCTTCTAAGATCAGTTTGACAAAGACTCTGAAAGTAGTGTAATTGTCCAAGGACAAATGAGTGAAGAAGTATTCGAAGTGTGTTTGTATCAAAGTGTGTTTGTATCAAAACAGAACTGTACTGATTGAATTTTCATTAGTTTGAAGAAGCTCTTTTGAACCAGTGATCATGATCAATAAGCATCATCAACAACAACCCTAAGGAGTTTTAGAGAATGTACAACTTGTATGCTACTGCTAATGTTGTTGGCAGCTCCACCTCAGCATTTCAAGAGAAGATTAATGCTTTTGTCGTTCCTGGATTCAGTTACAACTTATGTGTATATAACCAATTTGTAGCGGTGTCTAGTTTCTTGTTTAAAACGTGAACTGAATGACGCAAAGGTGGTCTCAAAGCATATAGCAGCTGGATGTCATCTGCATAGACGAATGATGTAAATCCTAGCAGTTGATCAATACTGCCAGAGGTGTTAGAAAGATGTTGAATAAATTGGCACCAATATAGAGCCCTGTGGTACACCACAGGAATAAGCATATGACTCAGATAGCATATTATTCCAGACTAGTTTATAACATTGGCCTTATAGATACAAGCGGAACCAATCTAGTGTCACACCTGAAAGATTATGTGACATTGGCATATCAAGTAAGAGAAAGTAGTCTACAAATCGAAGATGGAGTATAGGTCTAGTGATATGAGGATCATTACCCTATCGTGATCAAGATTAATGTGGATGAAGTCAACCAGTTTCTGTAGAGAGGTGCCTACAGAACTCTGTCTGATATGGGCGTAGCACATCAGCTTGGTCTAGGAAATCTAGTAGTTGGTCTACCACTAAGGATTTGATGACTTTGGACAGAAATAGCAAATTTGCAATAGGCCCATAATTACTCATGTCTGAGAGGGCTATCTTAGGATTTTGGGGCAAACATATGTGATTTTCCAAGCTTTGGGTACAGCTTATAGAAGGGAAAAGCATTCTACCAAAAACATAGTGAAAAATTCTTTGTGTGCGCATGTAAGCAGGCATTTGTTTTTTGAAGGAAACAAAATACATTCTCCAAAAAGAAAACAAGTACTCTCTGAACATTAAAGAAGATGCACAGCCAGAAAAAAAGGCTAAATAAAATGTAGTTTACTAGTGATCCTTCCATTTCTTTATCAAGGTAAACCTGTATTTATCCCTTTCCACCCATCTTCTCATACTAGAAGAAATCAATGAAAATACATTGACATATTCAGTTTTATACAGCTGAACCTACAACCTGAACTGTAAATACAAATATTAGCATTCAACCTGCTTTACCCAAGGGAGCTGATATTCAGGCTGCTGCGGTAAGTGTCTTATTCTGTTCATAGTTGGGGGGCTGAACTAATCTCATATATATATTTATTTATTTGTTACATTTGTATCCCACATTTTCCCACCTATTTGCAGGCTCAATGTGGCTTACATAGTACCGTAGCGGTGATTCGCCGTTCCGGTCTGAATAAATACAAAGTATACATATTCAATGTCGGGGCATGCGTGGCTCCCAGCTTTGAATATCTGAGTATGTTTACTGACCCAGAAGTTAACCGGGTACCGGCCAGTATTCAGACCGGTTATGAGCTTACTTAGCCGGTTAGTGGACCAACTATCACTGCTAACCAGCTAAATTGTGGCTCCGCCCAAACTCCGCCCCTGGACTACCCCTAACCTAGCTGGTTAGGAAATAGCAAAGATATTTGGCAGCACTACCCAGTTAAGTGCATTTGAATATTGCTCAGTTAAACTCCTTGAATATCAGGCACAGGATTTTGAAAAATATTCCAGTTTATCCTTTTTTTAGTGGAAGCAAATTTTAGCTGAGCTTGCACTATTTTCTCTGTAGTTGCCATTTTTAAGTGCTCTGTCAAGAATGGAGAGACACGAACACACACGTTTTAGTTTATTTATTTATTTACAACGTTTGTATCCCACATTTTCCCACCTATTTGCAGGCTCAATGTGGCTTACATATTTCCGTAATGGTGATTACCAGTTCCAGAAAAAAGAAATACATAGTTAAGGTAGAGGAGACAGAATGGAGTAAGTATTCAGGAAGGAAAGTTCATCTTATAATAAAAATCAGGATAACTTAGTTTGAAACAATCATGAATATTAAACTTCAAAATTAGTATGAGCGATAGGAAAGCCTTAAAAAGACATTCTAGCATTACTACGTCCCAGGCAAAATATTTTTCAAAGTTTTAGAAATGATCTGTTTGAAGGTGTTGCGTAGGAAAAAGTTTGTAAAAACAAATAAGAGATTTTGAAAAACATGTCTGTGCCTCCAGATAACCTATGGAACCAAAATGGAATCATTTCGATCTGTCCCTTCCTTATTTGATCTTTTAACCTTCATTTTCAGAACATGGAAGAAATTGCCAACATATGGAAACATGCCTAATATTAGCATCGATAATGCTGCTGTTTACCCAAATGTAACTTATGTTCGCTGGAAAGTTCATGGAGATTGGGTCGCACAGGTAAGAAAATTATGGGATAGATATTCAAAAGTGCGTATCCATATAGGGCTAGATTCTATATATCATGCCTAAAAAATCAGCACAAAAAATACATGCCTAGGCACATTCTATAAAGTACGCCTAAATTTAGGCGTACTTTATAGAATACGCTTAAATTTCAGCGCAATTTATAGAATACATGGGCAGTTACTTGGTGTAAATGCCAGTGTTTAAATTAGGTAAGGACCAGATGTATTCTATCACAACACTCATAGATGCCCATTCCACACCCATGACCATGCCCCTTTTCAGCCGTGTTCCTTAGAATTTATGTCCATCACTTTACAGAATACGCTTAGACATTTGTGCACGTAAAATCTACTTCATGCCAATTAGTGTCAATAATTGCTTGATTGGCAATTATTGGTGCTGATTGACTTGTTACTAATTAAGTTGCAGTTAGAAATCCAGAATATGAGAAGGCCAGAAGTGCACTGGGATAGCAAGAGTGAGTGAGAGGGTTAGTGCAAGCAGCATGTGAGGTGAAGAAAGTGTCAGTGTGTATTCCTGGAAATCAAGATCTGCGACGTTGCTGTCTGCCACAGAGACTGGGACATGCTGCTGCCATTGCAGGTATTGTTGTCCAAGTCCAGGATGAGCAGTCCAAGTGGAAGCATAATGATCTGGGTCTGCAACTGACAGCTGCACTACATCCCTTGCTTTCTGTGAACACACAAACTGTCAGCCATGTTCAAGATCATCCTGCTACCCCTCCACCCCATCCTGGCTGTACAATTGACTATGGTGCCACAGTCTTTGATCTCCAGTAGCTCACATGTCTTCAGTAATGGCTCTTAATCATGCCACTACTCTGTCTGCTCATCCCTGGATTGGCCAACAACTTGCATCAGCTTACCTAGGCTCCACAGTTGACTGTGACAAGGAAAAAGAGTGAACGGTCATTGAGACCAAGTGTGATCAGGTACATATAAATACTAATCTGTGAGTGCACACTCCATCTGTACAAATCAATAGGCATACACCCGCCCTTCTGCTGTTGAAGAGCAACTTTTCGATATCTAATACAATCAATGGTCCTAAGCCATGCAGATTATTGCAACGGAATCTACGCAGGTTGCAAAGAACAACTCATAAAAAAACTCCAGACCGCCCAAAATACAGCAGCCAGGCTGATATTCAACAGAACACGCTTCAAAAGTGCCAAACCCCTTCGAGAAAAGTTGCACTGGCTCCCAATCAAAGAACGGATCACCTTCAAACCCTGCACCTTAGTCCACAAAATCATATACGGAGTAGTCCCAGGATACATGACAGACCTTATAGATCTGCCAATAAGAAACAAAGTCAAATCGTCAAGATCCCACCTAAACCTACACTACCCAAATTGCAAAGGACTGAAATGCACAACAACTTACGCTTCCGGCTTCTCCTACATAAGTGCAAAACTATGGAATGGCCTCCCAAAAGATGTGAAAACAATACACGACCACCTGAACTTCAGGAAATCACTAAAAACCAACCTCTTCAAAACGGCCTACCCCAACGAACCCACGTAAACCTCCCACCCAGCAACACAAGACTATAATCGTACTGGACAACACACAATCTTCATCCCTTCCGACCCTCCAATTATAACTAATACGATCACTATACAACCTTGTATCTGTTATCAACCAACTGGGCAAGCGCCTTTGAAGGTACTATGTAAGCCACATTGAACCTGCAAATAGGTGGGAAAATGTGGAGTACAAATGCAATAAATAAATATTGTATATATAGAAAATAATAGCAGGTTATAACATGCTTTTTAAGTTGGTGTTCAAGGCATGGCACAATCAAAACACAAATCAATAAAATGAAACCAGCACAAACCAAAAAGGTAAAAATAAACACCAGTCAAAAGATACATGATACACCAATATGCACACGAAGCACATAGACCTGGGACCTGTTGCAGCAAGAAATCCTTGCTATTGTGATACTTAGGCCTTCTTTTAAAAATATTTAAATAGTGGCTTTTCAATGTATACATTGCCTACATGTGCAAATAGGTATTTTAGAAAGCTGCTATTTACATGTGGTGATCAATTACCATATTTAGATAGTAAAGGATTGTGGTTAGTGTGTGAAGAGGGAGTGGTTTGGGCAGGCCAAAAATACCAACATGTATGCTTCATTTTCCAAGGGGAATATACTTTGATATGAAAAAAATCTAGACATCAGCATTTACACCTGTCCCTGAGGTAGCTGATCACCTCAGCATCGTCTCCTCCCCATAGCACACCCCGAAAGGATCTCCCTTATTACAGACACCCAACCCCAAATAACAAACCCCCCAGGGAGAGTCCTCTGACACAGTTCCTCCCTCCTCTTCCCCCCCCCCCCACCCCGGGCTCTTACTGGGTCCCATAGTAGTTTAATGGAAGCAGGAGCAATCCTCAGTTGCTTCTGTTCGTACTGGTTCCGGGTTCAAAATGGCACCTGCAATCTATAGAGGTAATCTCGTAGTACTACTGCTAGGGGTCAGGCTGTCATATAAGGGGGGGGGAATGAGTGGTGCAGATTATGTCAGCAGGGTATTGTGGATGCAGATTATGTTGGAAGGTATTGGGGGACAGGTTGTAGGGAAGATCAAGGTACGGATGATATTGGGGGGGGGGGGGGGAATCAGGGTGCAGATGATATTGGGAGGATAGGGGATGCAGAAGATGTTAGAGGGACTGGAGGTGTACATCTATGGTAAAGTTGCATCCATGCACATTTATGGTAAAGCTACACACTTTTTTTGGCTACATGCAACTTTTTAAAATTGTTGCTCCTGCTGGAGGTGGGGAGACATTGATGTGCAGTCCTGCACATCTATGCTGGTATTTTTCAAGAGGCTTTGCATTTGGCAGAAGTTTTGTGAAATACAGTGGGAATTTTCCACAACCCAGCCTGGACGTATATAATTCCCCTCGCCATATCCTGTCTAAAACTTGGCCTTGCAGATAACAGAATTCAACTGCAAAGGCTGCATCAGTAACCTCCAGCTTGCCAGTGGTTTTGCCTGAATAGATTACCTTCATTCTGCAGGTTTAGAAGGAAATGTCCTAAACAGTATCTTTCTATTCCTATATCAATGTTCTGTTTCCTAAAGACTTGTGCATGGGGTCAGAATGGAGGCTATAATGTTATAATTAAAAAAAAAAATGAAAATGGTCCTATAATGTATTCCTGTTATTGTTCATTATTATCTCTGTGATTGTTTTCTTTCTTAGCTGAAGTACTACAAGTCCATTAGAGTTGTCATCTCTGCTTCAAACCATGAGCCTACTGCCTTAGTAATAGGTAACAGTTTTACTCAGTCTAGCCTCAGTGATTGTTTATTCTGACTCGAAACACTGCTGCAATAGTTAAATACACAAGGAGTAATATTTAATCTGTGGCAATCACCGTCTTTTTATTTGCCAGCTGCCATGAGTTTGTAAACCCAGATATCAGTGCTATGCCATGCCCGGATATTGGCATTAAATATCTGGGTTTATAGCAGCCACTGAAAATGATCCAGATATCACCAGAATTGAGTTTAAGGATTCTGGGAGTCTAAGTTGAGGGCATAGGTGACCACAGTGATTAAGAAATCATTTATATTACTGAGGAAGTTGAGGAAAATTAGAAATTATGCTGATCAATCTGTCCTTCAATTAATAGTTATCCATCATAATAATCCATCTTGACTTCCACTTCCTAGTATCATCCATTATCCTTTCCTTTAATGTTTTTAGTCTCATGCATTACACCAATGGTCTCTAATGTTTCTCATACCTCACACTAACACTATCTGCTTTTGTCTCACCTAGAATGTAAACCACACTGAACCCTGGAAAGGGGATATTAACAGTATACAAGAAATGAATACCAATAAAATTAATAACCAGAGTGTGACTCTAGTGACATCAATATCCCCCTGGCCATCTCAGCTTTATGCTGTTAACATTTAGGTGCATATACGCCACACCTTAAATGTAAAACACGTTTTCTGCCACATGTGTTAGTATTCTAGAAAAGAAATAGGTGCCTACTTGTCTTTCTAGATTGGCATGAAATAGCTGCCTGCCTACTCCTTTAACTTAAGCTACTTGTTTTAGAATTACCCGCTACATGTATAGTCAGACCCCCCCCCCCCCCCAATATTCTGCGGGTATTTAACTGGACAGGAACAGCTCCTGGACAGTTAAATAGCACTTAACCGGCTATCCGCGAATATTCAGCACATCTCTGGCTAAATTTGGCGGCCAAATCGGGCCGCTGAAATAACAGCCCTGTCTCTGACTGGCTTAAACTTAACTGGCCAGCGCTGAATACTGGCCAAAAATAAACCAGATGTCCAATGCCAGTTACTAGAAACGGCCTGGCATTGAATATCAAGTCTCACTGCCGACTGTGGGAGTTAGCTGGGCTGCCTCCTTGGCTGGCGGAGATCCTCTGATTAATGTCCCTTTTTGTATAAGAAGTTCCTTCTGTTATTATTAATACTGTATCTTGAAATCTGTTACGTTTATTCAGTAATGTCTATTCGCTTTTGATGATACTGCTATAAATCAACAACATCCAACTTAGCACACTCAGTGCCCTTCTCTCTTAAAGGAAAACTTGCTACAGCAATGTTACAAAAAGCACAAGTGTTTTCATAGGGTTACAGTTGGAGAACTCTGTTTAAATGCAGTGCATTCATTTCTCAGGGTGTACGGTTGGGACACCATGTAGAGCAACAGATGAGAGACATAAAGGACTATGGGAAAGAACCAAGGGCAAGAAGAGGTCAGATGACACCCGGAGCTCCACAGAGGAGACCGGAGGGAGATCAGACCGTGTTTCAAGTGTACAAAGGAGTGAAAACATTTGCGTTCTGTAAGAAGAACAGTCTCATCGTGACTGGTGGAGTGGACAGAATAGTTCGAATGTGGAACCCTTATGTCCCAGGGTAATGAATTCCAGTGAACTTTAGAGATTGGCGAGATTGCTGTCTGGATTTGGTGCAATATTTTGAAAACATTAGGGATGTGCGTGCTTTTGAAACAACATGGGAAGTGGCAGTGGCATTTCCCATCTCACTTCATGTCATTTTTAATACAAAACAACAGGAGGAAACAATGTGAAATTTCTCCCCCCCCCCCCCCCCCCGCTGTGTCATAAATAGACACCTATTCAAGGGTTAAGTACACATCTGAGGACAAATTCTATAAAGTAAATGCTAACATTTACACACCAATTATACAAATAACTAGTAAAAAAGGCCCGTTTCTGACACAAATGAAACGGACGCTAGCAAGGTTTTCCTCGAAGTGTGTATGTTTGAGAAAGTGTATGTGAGAGTGACTGAGTGTGAGAGAGTGAATGTGCGAGTGTGTGTGTGTGAGAGAGAGAGAGAGAAAGAAAGAGAGTGAGTCTGGGTGCGAGTGTGTCTGTGAGAGAGAGTGTGTGTGTGAGAATGAGAGTGTGTGCAAGTGCGTATGTGAGACACAGTGCGAGAGAGAGAGACAGTGTGTGTGAGACACAGACTCTGTGAGACTGAGTGTATGAGACCAAGAGAGTGTGTGAGTGACTGTGTGACACATAGAGAGTGAATGTGATACAGTGTGAGACAGAGTGTGTGAGAGACAATGTGTGAGAGAGAGAAAGACATTGACTGTGAGAGAGAGAGAGAGAGTGTGTGTGTGACAGAGATACCTCCCCCCCCTCTCTGGTGTCAGGCCACCCCTTCCTCCCTCTCTCTGGTGTCAGCTCCCCCCCCCCCCCCCCCCCCCCCCCCCCTCTCTCTGGTGTCTGAGCGTTACTATGCAGGATGCTAAGCTCTGGCTGTGCTTCAAGGAACTGACCAATCCTATTTAATAGAATGCACCTCCAACATTCTGAAGCCGAGAAACCTCGTGTGGTTGGTCACTTCTGCTTGTGACGAACCCAGAAGTACGTGATGTCAATTCAGGAGATGGATACAGAAAGCGGGAATGCCTCAGCTATGCAGTCAGCTTCAGAATGTTGGAGGTGTGTTTTATTATATAGGATGGTTAGAATATTAGTACATACGTGCATACATGTCGAATATGTACCTAAGTGCATATCTTCAGTAGTACATAGTTTGTACACATGGGCAGCATCTGGGCGGAGAATGAGTGAGGAGCAAACTTACACACAGAGGATTAGATTCTATATATCGCGCCTAAAAATTTGGCGCCGAAATGAAATTCGCTTAAGTGTATTCTATAAAGTATGCCTTAATTTAGGCGTACTTTACAGAATAAGCCTGAGTAGAGAGATGTGGTAGCCGTGTTAGTCCATTTCTAAAAGCAGTCAATAGAAATAGAATAAAATAAAACATAGAAAAGAAAGTAAGATGATACCTTTTTTATTGGACTAAATACATTTTTTGATTAGCTTTCGAAAGTAGCCCTTCTTCGTCAGATCAGAAATAAGCAAATTTTCATAAGTAACAGCATATATAAGTGAAACATCAAAGTATTTCAGTGATGGTCTGAAAGGATGAGGGAGAGGTGGGCTAGGTGAAAAACAGAGAGGGCTGAGAGGATGGGGGACAGGGAGATATGCATGGTGATCAGAGGGTAACAAAGCAGTGAAACTCAATGGTTTATAATGGGCTAGAAAACCCAGGTCTTTGTTAAGTCCTGTCTGGTGGGTGTCAAAATATATAATCATTTTGGCTTCAAAGGTCTTGCATTCCTGTATTGTTTTAAAGTTTCCCTTAAGTATTCTCACCATAAAATCATTAGTACAGTGTTCTGGTTTTGTGAAGTGCTGTCCCACAGAGGTACTGTAACATCCTGGTTGGCACTGGCATTTTTCACATGATGTCTATGTAAATTAAATCTCTTCTTCAGCATCTGACTTGTTTCTCCAATATAGCATCCTTCGTCCCATTTTTTACACTGGATGGCATATACTACATTGAAAGATGAGCATGTGAAGGATTCCTTTATGTTGTATATTTTTCCTTTGTGAATGACTATGGGGTCTTGTGAAATGTTTTGGCATACTTTGCAGCTGGATATATTGCAAGGATGAGTGCCATTCTCTTCTTTATGGTTCTCTGTTGAGAGCTTGCTTCTCACTAGCTTGTGTTTTAAATTGGGTGGCTGTCGGAAGGCCAGCACTGGTGGGGATGGGAATATCTCTCTCAGTAATTCATCCTCCTGGAGTAGTGGGTGCAGATCTCTTATGATTTTCCACAGTTTTTTCAGCTCTGGGTTGTATGTCACTATAAAGGGGGTTCTGTCTGTGGCTTTCTTTTCTTTGTATTGTAGCAGATTTTCCTTGGGTGTTTTGAGGGAGGAGGCAATATTCTTGGAGATTATTTTGGAGATGCAGTCAGGATTTTGAGGTGCCTATCTCTGTCCCCTGGGTCAGAGCAGATACATTGGTATCTTGTGGCTTGGCTATAAATAATGGATGTTTTTGTATGTGAAGGGTGGAAGGTGGAGTTGTGGAGGTAGCTGCATTTGTCTGTGAGTTTCCTATATATGGATGTTTGTATGTAGCCATTGCTGATTGAAACTGTGGTGTCCAAAAAATTGACTTTTTCTGGGGAGTAGTCAATTTTGAATCTGATTGTAGGATGGTATGTATTGAAAGAACTGTAAAATTGTTTTATAGTTTCTTCCCCCTCAGTTCAAATGATAAAAATGTTATCAATATACCAGTAGTATTCTAAGAGTGTGGTCTGATATATATTCAGAAATGTCTCTTCCAGTTCAGCCATAAAGAGGTTAGCATATTGAGGTGCTGCCCTGGTGCCCATCGCAGTACCCATGATTTGTAGGTAGATATTGTTAAAGCAGAAATAGTTGTGAGTTAGAATAAATTTGATTAGTTTTGTAATAGTTTCTGGTGAGTATTGATGGTCAAGTGTGGATGTTTTTAAGAACTTCTCACATGCTGCTATGCCATCCGCATGGGGAATGTTGCTGTATAGTGATTCTACATCCATCGTGACCAGAAGGGTACCCAGTGGTAATTGCTTGATATTTTTCAATTTATTCAGAAAGTCTGTGGTGTCTTGAATGAAGCTGTTTGTCTTGTGCAAAAGAGGTTTCAGAATCCCCTCTTTAAATCCAGATATTTCCTCCATGAGTGTGCCAGTACCCGATATGTTTGGTCTGCCAGGGTTTCTAGGTTTGTGGATTTTGGGTAGCATGTAGAATGCGCCCACAGAGGGCTGGTTTAGTATGAGTTTCTTCAGATGTGGCTGTACTTGTTTAGAAAATGTTCTGATAAGGCCTTTCAGCTGTTTCGTATAGTCCTGTGTGGGATCTTCAGTTAATTTCCTGTAGCATGTTTTGTCTGAGAGCTGTCTGTGCCCTTCTTCGATGTATTTTTGTGTGTCCATAATCACCACTGAGCCCTCTTTGTCTGTGGGTTTGATGATAATGCATTGGTTGTTTTGTAGGTTGCTTACGGCTGCTCTTTCTGGTGGAGTAAGGTTGTACAGGACTTTCTTTTGTTTGCTGGAAAGTTGTGATTTTACCCTGTACCTGAAACTTTCTATGTAGCTGTCTAGTTTATTGTTTTGTCCACATTGTGGGGTGAAATATGTGTTATTTCGTTTAAAATTGTGTTCCAGTCTGTTGGGTGTTACTTTATTGTGAAAATGTACCTTTAGGCGGAGTTTTCTAAAGAATTCTTCCAGATCTGAGTATAATTAAATTTCATCAAGTTTGCTGGATGGGCAAAACGAGAGTCCTTTGAAAAGTACAGAGACTTCATGCTGTGATAATTGATAGTTTGAGAGGTTTACTATCCCCAATTGATTTACATTTCCGATAGGGAGATCAGAGGTGGTTTGCCTGCACGGTATTTGCAGACTTTCTTGATCTCCTGGTTTGTTCGGATTTTGATTTCACATACCTCAGATGGGTTGTAAAGTGTATCCAAGTTGTTTGGGCCTGTTAGGATTGCAGCGCCATTTCTGCTCCGAGGTAAGTTGTTTTTCTCTCTGTGATTGTGCAGGAGAGAAGACAGCTTCATTTCTTTATTGCGGATAGCAATGTATTGTTTCTCCACTTGGGTGTTCTGCAGGTCCTCCTTAAGTTGGCTCATAAGGTGTGGACGTAGTTCCTCCATGTTCCTTATGATTTCATCCCTTTGGGTTTTAATCATTTTCTTCTAGTGTTGATGTATAAGTTCATTTCTTAGTTTCTGACTAGTGCGTTTGCAGAGTTTGTCTGCAGTCAGAATTGTAAGTAGTAGCCAAAGGATTTTTGATCCTCAGTCCTTTTGGAATGATGTTATTCTTCCTACACAGATTGTTAGAAAGTAAAGATGACTGTTTACTTTTGTTTCTTTTTCCATAAGTTTGCTCATTTGCTTTTTCATGTGGCTATATGTGGAATCTTCCATCTTGAGTAGAGAGATGTGGTAGCCGTGTTAGTCCACTTCTAAAAGCAGTCAATAGAAATAGAATAAAATAAAACATAGAAAAGAAAATAAGATACCTGTTTTTATTGGACTAACTTAATACATACTAGTGCACCTATAGCGCGGCTTAGTAAACAGGGCCCTTAGCGAGTTATGCATGTAAATCTCAATTAATGCCAATTAGTGCTGATAATTTCTTGTTAACATCCAATTAGCAGTGCTGATTTGCTAGTTAACTAATAAGCCTAAATTTCTGCACGGTTTATAGAATACACCAAGCGTCTGTCCACGTGACAGTTAGTCAAGGCCAATTACACCAAGTAAAACCCGACGCCTAAATTAGGCACGGAGTGGGTGTATTCTATAACAAAGTGCATAGATTTTTGATATGCCCATGACCTGCCCATTCCACGCCCATGGCCACATCCCCTTTTCAACTATGCAACTTAGAATTTATGTGCCCCGCGTTACAGAATACGCTTAGCAAGTAGTGTGCATAAATTCTAATTAATGCCAATTAGTGCTGTTAATTGGTTGTTAACATCCAATTATAAGTGCTGATTAGCTTGTTAACCAATTAACTTATGTGCATTTTTATAGAATATGCTTTGATTTCTATGCAGAAATCTTGGCGCGATATATATATAGGCACAAAAGGCTAGATTCTATATATGGCACCTGAAAAATCTGCATGGAAAAAAATATGCCTAGGCGTTTTCTGCAAAGTACGCCTACATTTTATAGAATAGGCTTAAATTTCCACATGGTATATAGAATACGCCAAGTGGCTCTCTACACAACCAAATTTGGTCACATCCATTTAGGTTATGTTTTTACTTGTTATAAATCCTGACACTTAAATTGGGCATATATTGGGTATATTCTATGATAATGCACATAGATTTTAGAAATGCTCACGCCCCATTTTCAACTATATGACTTATAATTTAGGCACACCACATTACTGAATACCCTTAGGGTCCTGTTTACTAAGGTGAGCTAGCATTTTTAGCACGTGCTAACGCTAGAGACAGCCATATATTCCTATGGGTGTCTCTAGCACTAGTGTGTGATAATTTCTAGCGCACGCTAAAAACACTAGTGCACCTATAGCGCGGCTTAGTAAACAGGGCCCTTAGCGAGTTATGCATGTAAATCTCAATTAATGCCAATTAGTGCTGATAATTTCTTGTTAACATCCAATTAACAGTGCTGATTTGCTAGTTAACCAATTAAGCTATGCGCATCGTTATAGAATACATTTCGATTTCCGTGCAGAAATTGAGGTACCATATATAGAATCCCGGGAAATATGCATGCCAAGCTAGTATTCTGTACAGAACACTATCTTAGCGTGGATCATCATTGACACCTAACTTCACCACCATTTACTGAATCTGGCTGTGAAGAAACTGTGTGTTTTAAGCCTGTAAAATGTATTGGATATTTTCATGCATTGATGGTCTGAAGTGTATTTCTCCAATTTGGCCAGCAGGTGGTGTTTCTTTGCTGTAAAGCTGTTACAGAGAACTGAGTGTTTTTTCTTTAGTTTGACACAAACAGGAAGCAAGAAGCAGTATATATTTGAAATATTGTTGACTGGGCTCTGATTGGCCCAGGAACTCATCTCATTTGGACTTTACTGGTTTTGAGTTCAATTTCAGCCCTGGAGAAGAGCTCTTTGCTGAAGCCCTGTAAAAAAAACAGTTATATTTGATAACTACTACTACTACTACTTAACATTTCTAGAGTGCTACTAGGGTTACACAGCGCTGTACAAAATAAACAAAGAAGGACGGTCCCTGCTCAAAGGAGCTTAAAATCTAAAGAACGAAATGTCAAGTTGGGGCAGTCTAGATTTCCTGGGTAGAGGTGATAACTGGTGAACAGCTATATATGTCCTGATCTCCCCAGGTACTTTCTAGGAAACATGCAGATGTTTAGTTAGTTTTCTAATTGATCCATTTTTCAGTCACTTGTCAGTGTTTGCTAATTGCACATTTTTGTCCACTGTTTCAAGTTCATAGAATAAACACATTGGTTTGTTCATTCTGCCTATCTAGACTGATAAAGAATCCTGGTGGTTTGTGTGTTGGGTCTACGAGTGCTTTCTGGGAACTGTGGAAAAATTGGGAGTGTGGTCCCAGTAACCTAGAAATCACTGGGGATAATTTGAGATTGGGAGACTCGCCCAGAGGCAGTTGTGACCCAGTCAGTGGGAAGAGGGTGCTAGTGTAGAGCACAAGCAGTAGGTACAGGTGAACCTGAGCTGTGCTGGGGATAGACCCTCTTAGTGGCCACAGGGTAGCCCCAGGCGGGTGGCTAGGCATTTCGTGACACTGGCCCATAGTGCCATTAGGCAGTTCACAATATAAAAGTCTGTAGATGCCATGAGGTAAAATCAGGACTATCTCCATCCTTTTGACACAGAGTTGTCTGGTTACCTTGGACTATCTCCTAGTAGTGTGCAGCCAGAAAATGTTTGTTTCCAAGAATGTTCAAGTTTTTTTTTTTCATTTTGTTGTCATAGGAGCAATGTTGTCAAGAGTGCACACTATTCAGGGAAAGTGCACATGTGCGTGTGGATTATTGGCAAAGAGTGTGCACTCTTCGTTAATAGTATGGAAGAGTGCACACTATTGATGGTACACAAAAAAAATCCTACAAAATTTCATGTTTTCTTGGCTTGTTTTCATTTGTGAATCTCTTCATAAAGGCAGTTAATACATCCCAATAAATAAATAAATTTGCCAATGATACAGGATAACTCGTTACATTTTCTATGTCCTGTATATCCCTACCTACTATGCTGTGCTACATTGCTTTCAAAAAACTAGCTGTTTTTTTAACTTCCTCTTCATCCTTCTGTTTTTATTATATGTAGTTTGTAGAATTTCTTCAGAATTGTTTGGCATAGAGAACAATTTTCCAAACGTTTTTCCAACATTAATCAGCCAACTGAGAATTGGCCTCCCTTAATGCTGCTGAAACTCTGCACATTGTTGAACAACGTGTGAATGTTTCAGGGCAGGTTTAGGTCCGCGGATGAAAAGTATGTATGATGTTGAGGGTATTTCAAATCTTGGCATGTACTTTTCTAGCAAATATTCACCCAAAGAAAGGGCTGGTGCAAGTGATTGTATATGCGTTTCACCCACGGCACATTTCAAAGCAAAAGTATGTGCATACTTGCACTTTGAAAATTGATGCAAAGTCAGGGTGTATAAATCAAGTGCAATCTTTGTCCCAAGATGAACAGTTTGAAAATTGCCCCCTTAGCTAAGAGCAGAACCTCAGCTCCTGGTTTCCCCATTACTCAAGGTATTTTAGTGTTTTTATGCGTCAGTTATAAATCAGAGTGCCCTCTGTCTCATCCCACAGATTGCTGCTCATTGCAGAAGAGTTGGTTCAGGACTTGGCCATTGTATAGATTCTTCTGAGTCTGATCAATTAATACTTACAGTGTTCTTTTCTGGTTATCATTTTCAGAAGACCTACAGGTATGCTGAGAGGTCACACTGCTCCAGTGTTTTGTGTGGAAATATCAGCTGAGGATCAGAAAATATTTTCAGTGTCTACAGACAACACAGTTAAGGTCAGTTGATGCTTTTCTTTCTCCTATCAGATGTACATGAAAGGTAGTATGTTCAGTAATTGTGTTATTTTCCTTTGATATGATTTTGCAGATACAGCATATATGTTTTATTATGTATTTGCCAAATTATAAATAGAAATTCTTAAACCATTTTGTAGAACAATCTAGACTACTGTAATGCCTTATTCCAAGGTCTTCACACAACTGACCTTAAGTGTTTACAATTGATACAAAATATTGGTGTTAAACTCATCACAGTTGCACAAAACTTTGACCGTGTCACCCCCTCTATTAAAAATTGAGCATTGGATGCCTTTATCTTATAGGATACCCTTTAAATAACTGACAATCGTTCATAAAATCTATTATTCGTTATATACCCTTTTTTCTGTCACAATATCTGATTCCTTATTTATCTTCTCATGCATTGAGATCTTCCCAGCTTCTGGTAGTCCCCTCCTTGAGGTACATATGGTTAGATTTTATCTGCCATGTGTTAAGTGGCCTTACTTTTCACAACAATCTGCCATTGCATTTAGGATTGGAATCCTCTTTCCAGAAATGTAAGATTGGTCTTAAAACCCCTTTTTTTTTTAAGTAAAGCCTTTGATTCCTAGATTTCAGGTCACTGCATTGAGCAAGGAGCACGGGCGCGTCTGCGGCCTGAAGTCTATAATAGCAAGGCTTCTGTCAAAGTATTGGATAAATTGGTGAAGGATAATTCTATAGAATTTAATAAAGTTCAACCTTTGGGAAGAGTAGAAGGTTTTGGGAGCTGCATTGACATTTGAGATCTAACCTGCTCTGCTATTTCCAACAAACAGCACAGAGAGGGTCCGAATCACAGAACCCAGTCCAAAAGCATAAAAAAGCACCAAGAGCCTTCACTAAATGGGACAAAGATTTTTATTTGCACAGCGTAGGTCAATAACACAATGACCTGACACGGGACGTATTTCGGCGCAAAGCTCCTGCCGCAGGGATCTAACTCAAAATAATAACATAACCAATACTTAAACAGAAAAAATATAAATAAATAAAATGGATGATTGGTGCTATTAAGAAAATAAACATCCAGAGATCTAATTCAGTCTCCCTTCCCAGTGTTCACATGTTGAAACTATGTACCATTTGAGAATTAATTGAATTGCTGGATGGAGCGTTCAATTGTTCCCTATTTTCAATGGATAAACAATAAGCAAACTAGGAACTGACTAGTTTATTAATTTATAGAGGAGTATGGTAGCCGTGTTAGTCCACTCTTAAGGTTATCAAAAGAACGTAAGACCTTTGAAGTCAGAATGATTGAATATTTTAACACCCAACAGAAAGGACTTAACAAGGACCTGGGGTTCCTAGCCCATTATAAACCATAAAGCTGTATGTCTCTGTTGATTCACCCCACCCCTCACCTATCCACACCCATTCTGTTAGAATATCATGATATGCTTTGATGTCCCCATGCATACCTCCGACCCACCCCATCCTCCCACCCTGTCAGACTGTCATAGTAATGCTTGAAGGTTTCTCACTTATATACACTGTCAGCTAGCACATTTGCTTATTTCCGATCTGACGAAGAAGGGGCAACCTTCGAAGCTAATCAAGAAATGTATTAAGTTCTGTCCAATAAAAAAGGTATCATCTTATTTTCTTTCCATGTTTTATTTTGGTTGAGTTCTATTGATAACCTTAATGTTATAGAGAATTTACTATACCATCTTAACTGACCAAGCAGGGCAAGGCAGTTTACACACTAAGGGGTCCCTTTAATTAAGCTGCGGTAGCGGTGGCAGCTGTTTATGCCACACGCCAGTGCCCCTTTTACTGCAGCAGGTAAAAGAGCTGAAAAAGGAATGGCCATGTGGTAAGTTTGCTCTTGCCGCAATGCCATTTCGGGGAGCAGTACTTACTACCTTCCATTGAGGTGGCGGTAAGGGCTTCTGTGCTAACCTGGCGGTAACTGGGTAGTGAGATGCTGCCCGATTACCGCCGGGTAGCCCCCTGTGGAAATCTTTTAAATATTTGTGCTAGCACTAGAAATAGCAGGTGCTTGGGAGGGAACTACTGCCGCCCTCTGCGTTGGGCCGGCGGTAGTTCCGGGTTACCACATGGCAACCCTTTAGTAAAAGGGCCCCTAAAAAAACAGTCAGCAGAAAGGAACTACACTTGCAGATAGTAAAGGCAGCATTCAACCCCAGAGAAGAAAGACAAACAATTTTACAGGGCAGTCCCCGTAAGCTTCTTAAAATGCCATGTTCACAGCCAAAGAATTTCATTTTATTTCAAAACTGCACCAGAAGCACCTTCATTCACCCTTTTCAATAAATATGTCAGATAACATAGATTCTCTCTTTAAAAACAAAAAAAAAACTACATGCATTAGAAAATTGCCCATTTAAAAACTCACAAAATTACTGAAAAGCATAATTTTAAGACACCAGGGCCACGATATTCAGACTGCAACTGCAGGTGATAGCCGGGCTTTCTCCAGCGGTACCGGTATGTTCTGAACCCGTATATTCAATGCTAAATTTCTCATTATTTCAGAAATAGGTAAATTGGCCATTTACTGGCAGTGCCAAAATTGGTTATAGCATGTGGGAAAGACCCACATTGGGGATAGTGAAGGCCACTTTTTAGTGCTGCTTAGTATAAAGGCCCATGTAATTTATTTTGTATTGTAATGATTGTTATTCTTGTACATCGCTTTGGTCCTACTTAGGGAATTTGTGGCTTATAAATGCCAACAATAGAATAGAATAGCAAGCTGTCAATGTTCACTGTTAGTTTTTCAGAATGCATCTTTGTAAAATGGCGAATCTCACTGCACATCACTGTGCCCTCAAAGCTGAGTGGGAGTCTGCCACCTACAGTCCGGCCAGTGGGGGGTGCTGTTTCACTGTCACATTTTGAATAGTGAGAGACAGGCAAGCTCTGCAGGACTCCAGGGAACCTGTCTGTCCCTAGTGATTGAAAACACAATATTGAAGCACTTCTCTCCACTGGCAGCAATGGAGTTGGGAGACTCCCACTCGGCTTAGAGGGAACAGTGCTGCACATGCCGGCAAATGTACGTGCTCTCCTGCATTTATTGTAAAACAGATTCTACATTGGTAGATCCTTTTCTAAACACTATCGGAATTGATATTCCAATTTCTTTGTTCTATCTAAAATGGGGTTGCATCTGTATATCTCACATGTCATTTTCCATGTTTTCTGAAACAGGTTTGGGATCTTCAAGATCAGAGCTGTTTGTTTACTGTCTGTCCAAAATCAAGCGGAATCAGGGGGGAGCTTACTGCCTGCCATTTTGTGCCTGGCCTCCGAGCATTGTGTGTTATCACCGATTCAATTGCTCTCCTTCAGCTTAGGCTGAGGTAAGGACTGTGACTGCAGCAGAAAATGCTGTTATACTGAATTGCTAATAAGCGTTCAGTGTGGAAAATCTACTTGTTAGAATGAAAAGCACTGCCACAATTGATTAGTTTAATCACCTGTATTGATTTAATTAAATTTGTTTCCATCTGATTAACAGTGTAATTAAAACAGCACAAGGCCCAGTTGGCCAATAGCTGCTATTAGCAGGGCAGCTGAGAGACAAAGCTGGGCCCGGGGCAAAAAATCTTCAGGGGCCCTCTGCTGCCCCCACCACCACTGCTGCTACCCCTACTACCACCGCTGCTGCACCCTCACCACCACTGCTACTGCCTCCACCACCACCGATGTTTAGGGTTACCATATTGTGTCCTCTGAAAAAGAGGACACATGTCACGCGCCTGCTTTACTGTCTCTTACACGGTTGTGCGATATTCAGCACATAACTGCATAAGCGACACCACATAAAGATAGGACTGGCTCTTATGCAGTCCAAAGTGACTGCTAAACTTAGGCAGTTAAGTGCTGAATATCAACACTTAGGGCTCTGTTTACTAAGCTACGCCAGAGGAGCGTTAGTGTTTTTAGTACATGCTAAGCATTAGAGTGCGCTGTATAGATGCCCATAATATTCCTATGGGCGTCTGCATGGTTAGCGTGCGCTAATTTTAGCATGTGCTAAAAATGCTAGCACACCTTAGTAAACAGGGCCCTTGATCTCATAAGTGCCAATTCTACCCCTGGAACACCCACAAAATAACCAGCTTTGAGTTTAGTGGTCTGTGGTGACATTCAAGGCCTTATTCTATAAAGGTTGTGCTCCTAAATTTACACTCCTAAAATTTATGCTCCTAATTACGAGCATAATCTGTGCTCCAAAATAGATTACGCCCATAGTTTAGAAGCATAAATTTATGAGCGTAAATTTAGGAGCATAAATTATGCTTTCTTTGGGGGGAGGGGGGTCAAAGTAACAGGGGAGGGGTGGGAGTGCAACAGGGGGCGAGGCATGTGTCCTCTTTTTTCTTAGGGCAAATATGGTAACCCTATCCACACTACCACAGTCTATATATACATACATATATGTACAGACAGACAAACATGCACACATAATGTAAATGAGCTATTCGAAATCTACTCACCAACCCAATAATTAAAAGCACATGCTGAAGGTTGTCGGGATCTGGTCTGCTTTGAGTGCAGCTGCTTTTTTGCTACCTCCCTGAAGCTACCACCGTAGGCAATCACCTAGATTGCCTAATGATAAAGCTGGTTCTGGTTAGAAAAAGAGACATGCAAATTATGATGTTCACAATTGATGGTGTATTTTACAAGGCTCACTGAATGCAGGACGTTTTGAAAAATATGTATAAGACCATGAGAAAATGTGTATTTTGTGGCACATACAAAAGAGACAGTCATTTTACAAAGATACATGTTAAATAAAGAGTAACATTACTCAGAGTTGGGGGGCGTGTCAAGATGGCGGCGGAGTCGGATGCTGAGTGAAACGCTCTTGAGAAGCTGTTACGGGAGTATACTTTTCTGCCTTAGAGATGCCACATACAAAACGAAAAGCGGTGGTGAGGACAGTTCCCCCGCCTCCCTCCACCCCTACCCCGATACAGCCAAACATTGAGCGATTCCTCACCGCTTCCCTGACGAGAAGGGAGCCGGATCCCATAGTGTTGCCGACTAGAGAAGAGGAGTCAACGCTGGGAGAGGAAGTCTCCCTGTCACCTCCATCGAATATACTCCCTCCATGTCCGGCGTCGACTGCGGAGTTGGGGGCGATTCAACAACCCACCGGAAGTGTGAGGAGTGAGACGCCAAGCGAGGGACCAACTCTGCAATACACGCTGTGCTCCGAGGAGATTCCCCGTGAGAAAATGGAGATAAATCTAGAATTGATTTGGCGGATGCTGAATAAAATGGACAAGACATTACAAAAGACTTCAGGTGAGGTAGCTACCTGTAATTCTAAAATGGAAGAGTTAAAAATGACTGTTGAATCGGTAAAGCAAGATCTGGCTATAAAAGTTACCAAAGTGCAACAGGAAGTAGAAATGCTTCAAAAGTTTAGAGACGTTGTGATAAAAGATAATACAGAGTCTCGTCGAAGGATTGAAATATTAGAAAATTACAATCGACGATTAAATATCAGGTGCTTAAACTTTCCTAAAATCCCAAGCTGCACTTCATTGGATCTTTTTAAGAGATATTTAATCGAAAATTTGAAATTTCCTCAAGAAGCGATACCGCCTATAAATAAATTGTATTATATTCCTAGTGCAAAAAAGGAAGAAGGTGAGAATATGTTACCAAAAGATATAAATTTGGAAAATCTTTCAGATTTACTGGAACATACGTTAGACGAGAACTCTGAAAGAGCTACTCTTATTGTCTCATTAGTATTTGAACAAGATCTTAATGCTATAATGAAGATGTACTTTAAAAATAATAAAACCCTCTTTGGAGGTGGAAAAGTTTGGATCTACCCTGACGTCACAAAACAAACTCAGCAAAAGAGGAAGATTTTTCTAGCAATGAGAAAGAGAACTGTTGAGTTGGGGGGTTCTTTTCTATTGGCTTACCCATGTAAATGTTTAGTAAGGCTGAATAATACTAAATATATATTTTATTCACCAGAACAGCTAAAATGTTTTCTGGATTCGAAGCAAGTATGAAATAACAAAGAAATAGAAATGTCAGGAAACGCCGTATTGTTTATTATATTGATTTTCCTTAATAATCTTCTCATTTATAACGCCCCCCCCCCCCCAGGCTTTTTGGGGTCTAAGGAAGCCTCTAAACATGATATACTTATTTTTCCATTATATTATTTAGAAATTGGGATCATGTATAATTTGTTTGTAAAAGATTGTTGGAAATAAGTTTAAAAATGTTTCCTTTAACTATGGCTGTATCTCTGAGACAAGTAATTCTTGTTCTCAATTATAAAAATCAATCAATAAATAAATAAATAAATAAATAAAACATTACTCAGAGTTAGGGGAGATCTCTAAACCCTAGGTGCAGATGATCCCTAGGTGCAAATGAACGGCAGGCAGCGCACCAAACAAGGACACTGTTCCAGCTGCAAATTCTATGCCAGCTGGGAGCTAGCGTTAGGGTTTGGAGGAATTGGGACGACCAGGTTTCACAGTTCTTGGATTTTCTCCCAGACCTGTCAAATCTAAGCCATCCCCTCCCCACCCCACCAAAGGTACGGTGGACCTCAGGACCCACCTACCCCCCCAAACACTAAGATGACCTGTTGGTCCAATGGGACCACTAGCCCCCACCCTGAACACTAACAAGACCTTGGTGGTCCAATGGGACCGCTATTCCTCCGCACCCACAAACCTGCCCCCCCCACCCCCATGGCCTACCTCAAAGTTGGAGGAGGGAGGAACTAGCACTCCCTCCCTCCTCTTTGGGTGCTTCCTCAAAATGACGACTAAGCCCTGCCCAGCGCATCCCAGGATGCACTGGGCAGGGCGCCACCATTTTGAGGAGGTGCCTACAGAGGAGGGAAGGAGTACTAGTCCTACCCTCCTCCAACTTCAAGGTAGGCCACAGGGAGGGGGGTGGGTGTGTAGGTGCAGAGGGCTAGAGGTCCCACTGGACCACCAGGGTCTTGATAGTGTTGGGGGCTAGCAGTCCCACTGGACCACCATGTCTTTTTAGTCTTTGGGGAGTAGGGGGTCTTGAGGTCCACCATACCTCCAGGCCTTGAGTTGGGGGGGGGCAGGCTTTGGTTTGACGGATCCAGGAGAAAATCCCAGACCTGTCAAACCTGGTCTCCCCGAAAGCCAGTTCTGAGCTGTCATAGGGTTTGCAGCAGGAGCAATGCCTTGTTTGGCACGTTGCCTGCTGATCATGAGAGAGAGGAACGTGGGAGACCCTCGTTTACATGCATTTGTATGCATTTAGCGGTCAGAGCCGGTGAGCACATTGTTTCAAGTGCTCGTCAGCTCGGATTCTGGAGCACAGGCAAACACGGGTGCTAGTCCGGGACTAATGGCCTATAACACTCGCATTTGCTTCTGATCATCTGGGCATTAGTGAGCTAGAAGTTCTTCTTCTACTCTGAGTCTGTTCTGAGGTGTTGAGGTCAAATGTGGATCCTCAGATCTCCACTTACTTGAAAATTGACCCTTTTAAATCACAATTCTCTGGATCCAGCCCCCCCGCCCTCCATGAGCCCCCACATACCCAAAATATTGCCTTTCATTAAGAGGCAGAAATGATCCTCATTTGCTCCTGCTCTGGGGCTGCCATTTTCCTAAATGGCAAGGCCCAACCTCTACAACATGTGAGAATGTACCACAAGGAGGTCAGTTTTCCAAACTGATTTGCATCATTTTATTTATTGTGTGCATTTCTTTACTCAAACAGGACTCCCTCTCTCCCACATCTGGAGATATCTCACAAGGAGCCTGTTCTGTGCTGCAAGTACAACAAAGCGTTTAGGCAGGTGGTCAGCTGCTCGGAGGGATCTGTAAGTGTAAATGAAACACACGCTGCTGAGAGAAAAATTAATAATGTGATAGCATAGCTGCATAGCACCAATGTACATATGCCAGCCACTTGCAGAGAACTACGAATAATTCAAGCCTGATCCGAGGTCGATGCCATTCTGAAACTTTTTCCCCATGATCTGCAATAAAAATTTGTGGGATTTCTTTCCATGTGATTTGAGGAAAATCCCACACAGATGCAGCAAAATCAAGGCAGAAGTTCAAATTGAGTTTTTTTGTAAGAAAAAAAAATGTGGCAAACTCATTTAATCAGCTCACAAATCCTTAGCAGGTTAATGGAATTAGGGGTCCTTTACAAAGCGCGCTGAAAATGGCTTGCTGTAGTATATGCGTGGGTTTTGGGCATGCGCCAATCCATTTTTTCAGCAGCCTGTGAAAAAGGCCTCTTTTTTGGCCGAAAATGGACGTGCGGCAAATCAAAATTGCCATGCATCCATTTTGGGTCTGACACCTTACGCCAGCCATTGACTAGCGGGTAAGGAATCCGGGGTGATAATGACCTGCATTGCGTCAAACATCACTGGCGCACATCCGTTCCGTGTGTCTGAAAATAACAAATATTTCACGCCAAAAATGAATCACGCAAGAGCCACGTGGCAGTTGGGCGGTAAACACCATTTTGGCGTGCGTTGGGCCGCGTAGATGCTTACACAACTTAGTAAAAGGACCCCTAATTTGTATACTTGGGTTTTTTCAAAGTTTGCAAGTCTTTTGTTGTTGCCAGGGGAGGTATATGGAAGGCTGCTTTCAGATTTCTCTTTCTAGCTTCTTCTGATATTCCTGTAACACTGATGTTTTTCCTATTGTTTTTAATTGAAAGGTGGTTAAAGTGTGGGACTTTGAAACAGGAAAGCAAGTGTCTGAATTCACTGGCGCTCATGAAGATACCGGCATAACCTGTCTTACCTTTGATCTCAGTGGGAGAAGGTATAGGCATGTTTCTACATGGGTGCAAGCTTAAAATACACTTTCTGAGGGCTGGTCTAGTGACTCTATGATAGCGCTGTGCAGAAGATACTGGTTTGATCCCCAAGTTAAGTTTCCCATATCCCAGGTCTACTGGGGTTGGGTATGCTGCTAATGCAGCAGTCTATGTCCATAGAGGAAGGCAGTCATGGTCATTGCTTTAGGGTAACACCTAGTGGCTGAATTTAAAGCCCATGATTACAGGGTTCCAGAAGGAGCTCTGATGCATGGCTTTCAACTAAGAACTACCACTGCAAGGACTGGACTAGGTCTGCTCAAGGTGCTAGATCCCAGCCCTGCTTCAGTTTGAGCTGGAACAAAAGGAGTGTGATACTTGATATTTACACACATTTAACATAGATCCAATTTCAACCATACCTTAGGCTGGTCAGCGGAGGAAGAGATGGCTGTTTGAAAACATGGAATTATAACAACGGCCATTGCTTGCGCACTTTGAGACGAGGTAACTAAATATTTGTCAGTAAGTTCATATCTTTTAAATAAAATAATGAAGCAAAAAATAGACTGGTTGACGTAAGACTTACTCTTATTTTTCCCCTCAAGAAAATAATCGCAGTGAAATATGTGACTGTACCTATGCAGAGGTGAACAAGAACAGGTAAGATACTTCTTGTTATTTTCAAAATAACAACTATAAAACATTGTGATGCTTATGCTCGGCTTTTTCTTCTTCTTTTTGCTGTGCTCTCACTCGCAACTTGCACACGTATTTTATGTGTACACTCGTGTATTTTAGAAACTATTCAGGAACATTACAACTGTCCACCTTTTTTATACATTGCATAAGGAAGCAGCAGGGAAGCAGAATCCTGCTGAAACATGACTCCAAATTGTATTTGTCATAGTTATAGTAGCATAGCCGGGAAAATTTTACAGGAAGTGCATCTCCTCTTCCCCCCCCCCCCCCCCCCCCCCCCCCCCCCCCCCCCGCGCCTATGAGTGCCACTGTCACTGCCTGGGGAATGACTAAAGCCAAGAGGATTTTAAGGTGGGGGGGCGGGGGAACCGGGTCTGACAGGGGGTGTGTACGTCACTGACGCATCTGGCTTAAATACACCACTGCATAGTCACTAATATTGTTAAAATGTAACTGCTGGTACTGCTATTCATGGGCCCCAAAGACAATAGAATAAATGTGGTATGTAGATGCTCCTTCTGATTTAAATTGATATTCTTCAGGCGACACATGTTGAGTTATTATAAAGCACTTGCAGATATAAAGGGCAATTCTATTAGACGTGCCTAAATTTAGCTAAAAGAGAACCTTAAAATGTTGACAGGGATAAAAGGATGGTCCAAATGTGGTGAAAACAATGTCTTTATTAATGCCTTCATCAGGACAACACTGCAACTATGGTCATGTAGTAAAAAGCAAGCCACAAGTATACAAATTAAGGGGTCCTTGCGCAGGAAGAAGAGGACCTCGGCTGGCGGGGGTTGGGGTCCCCCCGTCAGCAAAGGTAGGCAATGGCGATGTCGGGGGAGGGAGGTCATCGGCGGGGGGGGGGGGTCAAAGTTGTTGGTGGTGGTGGCGGCGGCGGCCTCGGGGGGGGGGGGCTAAAATGTGCCCTCTCACCTCGGGCTCTGGACCCCCCTCCCGCCGAAGTCTGGCTACGCCCCTGGTTGCAGTGTTTTTCTGATGAAGGCTGAGTAACCGAAACATGGCCTGTGTTGAATGAGCAAGTTTGTCTGGGACTATGTTTCTACCTGTCTGTGATCAAGATTGAATATATGGCATTAATAAAGGCATTGTTTTCACCGCATTTGGACCATCCTGGTACTTTATCCCTGCCACCTTTTTAAAGTTCACTTGTGCCTAAATTTAGTCAACATTTACGTGAACCAATTTATAGAACAGGTGCATTTATATGCGAAAATGATGTCACTAATTGGCATTTGTACTCGCATAAGTGCTGGGTGCTATTCTTAAAATATGTGCCAAAATTGCCTAGTGCGTAAGTGCAAGCAGGTGTAAACATGGGCTGAGTATGAACGGGTCATGGGTGTGTCCCAGAGATATGCACATAACTCATAGAATACTATGGGCCTGATATTCAGACCGTGGAAGGTAACCGGGCTGCCTCCTGTGGTTGGCGCTGAGCCTGTATATTCAATGCCGGGCCGGCTATCTCCCAGTGAGTATCACTGAATAGCCAGTTAAGTACCATTTCCTGGCGCCAACAGTTATGACTGCCATTGACTTGGCATAAATGTTGACGCCTTCCTTTAGGCATGCAAACGCTGACTTACACTAGTATTCTATCATGGTGCTAAGATGCCGTTATAAAATTAGTGCTTAGCGTACTGCATTGGGGCACCTAAATCTTGGCACCAATTTATAGAATTGTCACCATCATATTCTTAGGGGCTGGATTATACTGTATATTTGTAAATCTTAAGCTATAACAAAAAGAAAATTGTACTGTCTTTACTACTACCAGGCAGCACTACGGTCCCAAAGTCAGTAACTAGGTGCGTCAGTATGGTGGTTATCCTGCTTATTTTCGAAAGACAAGGCCGGCCATCTTCCGACACAAATCGGGAGATGGCCGGCCATCTCTCAAGTCCGGCGAAATCAGTATAATCGAAAGCCGATTTTGGCCGGCCTCAACTGCAGTCCGTCGCAGAGCCAGCCAAACTTCAAGGGGGCGTGTCGGCAGGGTACGGAAGGCGGGACAGGGGCGTGGTTAAGAGATGGCCGGCTTCGTCCGATAATGGAAAAAAGAAAGCCGGCCCTGACGAGCATTTGGCCAACTTTACTTGGTCCCTTTTTGTTCACGACCAAGCCTTAAAAAGGTGCCCCAACTGACCAGATGACCACCGGACGGAATGAGGGATGACCTCCCCTTACTCCCCCAGTGGTCACCAACCTCCTCCCACCCAAAAAAATAAAAATAAAAACATTTTTTTTGCCAGCCTCTATGCCAGCTCCATGACAGCAGTATGCAGGTCCCTGGAGCAGTTTTTAGTGGTGCAGTGCACTTCAGGCAGGTGGACCCAGGCCCATCCCCCCCTACCTGTTACACTTGTTGTGGTAAGTGGGAGTCCTCCAAACCCACCCCAAAACCCACTGTAACCACATCTAGGTGCCCCCCTTCACCCATAAGGGCTATGGTAGTGGTGTACAGTTGTGGAGAGTGGGTTTTGGGGGGGATTTGGGGGGCTCAGCACACAAGGTGAGGGAGGTATGCACCTGGGAGCAATTTTTGAAGTCCACTGCAGTGCCCCCTAGGGTGCCCGGTTGGTGTCCTGGCATGTCAGGGGGACCAGTGCAATGCTGGCCCCTCCCACGACCAAATGCCTTGGATCTGGCCAGGTTTGAGATGGCCGGCATCGGTTTCCATTATCGGCGAAAACCGATCCCGGCCATCTTTGACATTTGGCCGGCCCCAATCGTATTATCGAAACGAAAGATGGCCGGCCATCTTTTTCGATAATATGGTTTGGGACTGCTCTTTGCGGCGCCGGCCGTATAGATGGCCGGCACTGTTCGATTATGCCCCTCCACATTAGCCAATTGATTGAATGGCTCCTAATGCATTTTAACAGATATCTTTTTGGACCAGTATCCTGTTTTTCTGGGCTTCCACCTTAATGAGAACTGGCATTTTATTTTATTTATTTTATTTTTGTTACATTTGTACCCCGCGCTTTCCCACTCATGGCAGGCTCAATGCGGCTTACATGGGGCAATGGAGGGTTAAGTGACTTGCCCAGAGTCACAAGGAGCTGCCTGTGCCGGGAATCGAACTCAGTTCCTCAGTTCCCCAGGACCAAAGTCCACCACCCTAACCACTAGGCCACTCCTCCACTCCAAGTATTAGGTATGCCCTAATCTCGCCTTCGAAATGTACCTGACATGTCCCCTTGTGATTTGGACACACTGGAGACAAACTGCATAAATAGACATTTGCAAAACAGGTTTTGAAAATAACAATTTGGATGTTTACATGGGTCTTCCTTTGCAGTTACCCAGGATTTTTCATCAGGTTTATATCTCCACCTAACCCCGGCATTGCAGTGACAGTGGTTGAACAGTAGCCGACAACCGCTGCTTATTCTGGAATCTGATATGCATGCACTCTAAATCTGGCCAGTAGGCGTCATCATTGAGCAATGGCCTGAAATCCCTCCTGTTCACAGCATCCCCAATAATTCGTTTTTGGATATTTCAGACTTGTTCTCGATTTTTAGGTCTTTTCTTTTCAGTTTGTTTTAGACATTTGTTTTAACAAAAATGTTTTAATGGACAATAGAACTTTATAACACATAGAGATTGTACGCATGTTAATTCATAGGTTAACACACATTAAATTGGTTATGGAGCTCATTTTCAAAAGAGAAAAACATTTAAAATGTGTCATAAATCAACATTTGGACACGTGTATCTTCTCAAAACATCCAAATTGTTATTTTCAAAACCTGTTTTGCAAATGTCTATTTATGCAGTTTGTCTCCAATGTGTCCAAATCACAAGGGGACATGTCAGGTATATTTCGAAGGCGAGATTAGAGCATACCTAATACTTGGATGCTTTACAGCCATAATGGAACAAAATGAAAACGTCCAAGGTGAAAATCTAAATGCCCGTGTCTAGACCTGTTTTTAGAATGAATAAGGCACAAAAAAGGGCCCAAAATGTCCAGATGACCAATGGAAGAAATCAGGGATGACCCCCTCCCACCCCAAAAATGTGAATAAAAATAGTACTTCCATCCTCTATGACAGCTTCAGATGTTATAGCTAGATCTATTAGAGCAGCATGCAGGTTTCTGGAGTAGTCTAGTAGTCAGTGCAGTGCACTGTAGACCGGTGGACCCAGGCCCATACCTCCCCCTGCCTGTTACACTTGTAGTGGAAACTGTGAGCCCTCCAAAACTCAACAGAAATCCATTGTACCCACATGTAGGTGCCTCCTTCACCCATAAGGGCTATTGTAGTGGTTTACACTTGGGGGTAGTGATTTTGGGTGGGTTTTGGAGGGCTCAGCAGACAAGATAAGGGAGCAATGGTGAGATGTGTACCTGGGAGCATTTATATGAAGTCCACAGCAGTGCCCTCTAGGGTGCCCCACTGCTCTCCTGGGATCTCTTTGGAACCAGTCTACTACAAATGCTGGCCCCTCCTACATTCCAATGGCTTGATTTTCTACATTTTTCACTTGTATGGGTTTTTTGTTTTCAAAAATGACCTGAAAAGATAAACGCACAGAGCACAAAAACTTATTACAAACTGTATTTTCGAAAATGGTCATGTTCTCTTTCAGATTTGGGATGTTTAGTGCAAAACGTCCAAAGTCTGACTTGGATGTTGTATTGAAAATGCCCTTCTATTGTGTGCACAGCATGTGCTATCTGCCACAGGGCCCCATTTTAATTCAATGGGCCCTGCAGTAGATAGTGCATACTAACCATTAGGAAATGAGTCCCCTAAAATCTTTTAAGGCTCCCTAACGAACCAAATGTACAATAATGAATGCATATACCTGATCCCCAACCCCAGGGACTGAAGTGGGGTCTGGGATTTGAACCTAGGTCTTCCATGCACTGGCTGCGAAGTCACCAAGACAGTCCACCTTATAATAATTTTGAAAAGATAAGTGAAAATAAAGACCAACAGTATTTCTTTAAACTGGAAGATTCAATAGATCCTTGATAAATAATTTATCTAATATTATTTTAGGTATATCATAGCTGTTGGATGGGACAGACGAATAAACATTTATTTTGTGAGTACAAGCAAAGTTTATTTGTAGTGATGATGAAATGTTATTTTACTATTTTTTAATGTGCATACTTCTTAGCTCTAACGAAGCCAACACCTACAGAAGGTGACCTCTCCACAAGAGAAACGAAAGCCAAACAAAACGAACAGTGGATCCAAAAAATTCCTCTCTCAAATGGTGTTACTTGAACAGAGTCTTTATTCAAATCAATAAAAAGCGACCCGACACGAGTTGTGTTTCGGCCTTAGAAGCCTGCGTTAGGGGTCTATGGATAAATATCACAAAATGAGCAAAAAACATATATACATATAAAAAGATTAAATGAACATTATAAAAAAATCAAAATTAAACATAATTTAAAAAACATTCTCCGAGAACAAGCAGGCTGCTTGTTCTCATGACTGGGTTGACGTCCACGGCAGCCCCCACCAACTGGAAGAAAAACTTAGCGGGCGGTCCCGCACACAGGGCACGCCCACCGCACATGCGCGGCCATCTACCCGCCCATGCACGACCGTTCCCGCTCAGTTTTTTTCTATTCCGCGCTGGAGAGAGACGTGTTCCTGTCTCTCTCTTAGTCAGCCCTGGAAACCGGATTGCGGCCTAGCCGCGGTTTTTTCTCTTTTCGAGTACGCATTCGCGTGTTATTTTCTTTTAAAAAAAGCAGCGAAAAAGAGTTTTCCTCGCCATTTTTAGCCGCGAGGGCGCGTTGTCGTGGCCTTGTGGCCGCGCGGTCATTTCTTCTTTTTCGGGTGTGCTTTTCACCGCCACCATCGATGATTTTGACTTCGCCGATGCGATTTTTCCATCGATGTCCTCGAAGGTCCCGAGCGGATTCAAAAAGTGTGGTCGGTGCGGCCGGCAGATCTCGCAGACCGATACTCACGCTTGGTGCCTCCAGTGCCTCGGCCCGGAGCATAATTCCAAGACGTGCACCTTGTGTCTTGGCTTAAGAAAGTGGGCACAGGTGGCGAGGCAAGTTCTGCGGGACCGTCTTTTTGGAACTTGCGCCGGCCCTTCGACGTCGACCTCTACAGCATCGGTGTCGACGGGCGGGTCTTCGGTACCGGTACCGATGTCGACGTAGTCGGCACCAACTCTGGCATCGACCCCAGGAGTACAGGTACCTCTGGCCCGCCGGCCTGCCGGTGACGGTGGGGGTGAGCGGCCGCGTGGGCAGTCTGCCCCGGCCACCGCCTCTGCTCAGGGCCATTGGGACTGAACCCTGTCGGATCTGATACCTCGAGGCCGGGGGGGTTCTACCTCCTCCTCGTCTCTTCCGCCGAGCACCGATGACGTGCATCGCAAGAAAGCCAAGAAGCACCGTCATCGGTCGCTCACGGCGCACGGGACTGCCAGCTCCGGTACATCGAGGGACGACTCGACGCCCAGGAAGCGGCAGTGCCGGGAGCAGCGTTCCCCCTCGGTCGAAGAGGTGTCACTGTGTGAGTGCGCAGGTACCTTGGTACCGTCTCCTGGACCCGAGCACCTTCTGGCACCGGCACCCACACCGGCCCCTCTGCCTTTCCCGACAGCAGACCTTGACGAGTGCCTCCGAGCCATCCTTCCTGGGATCCTGGAAGGGCTGATGCGCCAGGCTCTGCCGGCACCGGGGTGCTTGCACCCCCGGCACCGTTGATGGAGGCGCCGGTGGGCTCTGACCCGATGCTGAGGCCTCCGACGTCGACGCCGCTTGCGGCGCCGGTGTCGACCGCCATGCAGGTGGAGTCCCCGTCGATGGAGGGAGCTTCGTCCCTGCCGGCGCGGGAGTCCACTGCTCGACGCCATCATCGAGGACATGGTTCCTCGCAGTCGAGACGGGCCCGGTTGAGGTCTGAGCTGAGAGAGCTCATGTCCGACACCGAAGAGGAGGCCTCGTGGGGGGAGGACGAGGGCCCCAGATATTTCTCCTCAGAGGAGTCTGTGGGCCTTCCCTCCGACCCCACTCCTTCACCGGAGAGGATGCCTCCTTTGCCTCCTTTGTCAGGGGTATGACCATCAGCATTCCCTTTCCCATGGTTACTGTGGATGAGCCGAGGGCGGAGATGCTCGAAGTCCTCGACTATCCATCACCACCTAGAGAGTCTTCCACGATACCGTTGCACAATGTCCTTAAAGAGACACTGCTTCAGAACTGGTTGAGTGGTCAGGCAGCTGAAGGCGTGCAGAAAGTTCCTGTCCAGGGGTATCTATGACACCCGTGATGTGGCATCTCGAGCTGCGGCCCAAGGTATAGTGATGCACAGACTCTCATGGCTGCATGCCTCTGACCTGGACAACCGCACCCAGCAGCGGCTGGCGGATGTCCCTTGCCGGGGGGATAACATTTTCGGCGAGAAGGTCGAGCAGTTGGTGGACCAACTACACCAGCGGGAAACCGCTCTTGACAAGCTTTCCCACCGGGCGCCTTCAGCATCCACCTCTACAGGTGGACATTTTTCCCAGGCCCGGCAAGCTGCACCCTATGCTTACAGCAAGCGTAGGTACACCCAGCCGGCCCGAAGGCCTCCTCAGACACAGGGACAGTCCCAGCGCGCTCGTTCCCATCAACAGCGTGCGCCTAAGCAGCCCCCTGCGCCTCCACAGCAAAAGCAGGGGACGGGCTTTTGACTGGATCCATGGGAACATAGCCGCCATCAAAATGTCCGTGCCAGACGGCCTGCCGGTCGGGGGGAGGTTGAAACTTTTTCACCAAAGGTGGCCTCTCGTAACCTCCGACCAGTGGGTTCTCCAAATAGTGCGGTGCGGATACACCCTGAATTTGGTCTCCCCTCCACCAAATTGTCCACCGGGAGCCCAGTCCTTCAGCTCCCATCACAAGCGGGTACTTGCAGAGGAACTCTCCGCCCGTCTCAGCGCCAATGCGGTCGAGCCTGTGCCACCCGGGCAGGAAGGGCAGGGATTCTATTCCAGGTACTTCCTTGTGGAAAAGAAAACAGGGGGGATGCGCCCCATCCTAGACCTGAGAGGCCTGAACAAATATCTGGTCCGGGAAAAGTTCAGGATGCTTTCCTTGGGCACCCTTCTACCCATGATTCAGAAAGACGATTGGCTATGTTCCCTGGATTTAAAGGAGTTGGCGATGGTGGAGAAGGGAGCAGAGAGGAGGGATTTGTCCTGTGAGCGGAGGTTTCGGGTAGGAGCGTAAGGGGAGATAAGGGTAGAGAGGTAATGAGGGGCTGTTACAAATCTTAGTATCATCCGCAAAAAGGCAAACTTTACCTTCTAACCCTTCGGCAATGTCACTCACAAATATATTGAACAGAATCGGCTAGTAAGCGCTATCCATAAACTGCACCTAATATTAAGCGCAGCTTATAGAATTGCACTTTTTGGGGCACTGATTTTTTGGGTGTAATCTATAGAATCAAGCCCCATATGCTTACACTGTGACAGTGCTTATTATTTACTGTATTAAAAAAAGGGGCCTACTTTTCAAGCCAACACCTCTGATGTCAATACCACTTGCTACTAAAATTTCTCTTAACGTTCGCTTCCTGATTATGTACAGGTTGTGGTACAGGGGTGTAGCTAGACCTCGAGATGGGAGGGGGCCAGAGCCCAAAATGGAGGGGCACATTTTGGTCTCCGCCCTGCCACCGCCCCCCCTCCGCTGCCACCCCCCTCCGCTGCCGCCCCTGCCTCACTCCCCCCCCTGCTGCCAAGTGACGCCACTGTAAACATCTTGGCTAGTAGGGGTCCCCAACCCCCACCAGCTGAAGCACCACTGCCGCAAATACCTTGGAGCATGCCCGACGTGAGGGGAAGAGAGAGCAGGGCAGGCAATGCGGCGGCGCTGCCACAGACCAGTGCTGGATGAAATCTTCAGCTGGCGGGGATTGGGGACCCCTGCCAGCCAACCAGGGGCCCAGAGCAAATTTTGGGGGCCCAAGCTCCCATGGCCCCACCTAGCTACACCACTGTGGTAAACTGTTTGTAAATGTTGTTTCTTCTATGGTTCTTTTCACACAGGATTCTGAAGATGACTTTCACCACTTTCAAACACCTCAACCCCATTGGCGAGATGATCTAGTAAGAACCAGCTACTTGTTCTTTTTTTCCTACTCAAGAAAGAAGGAATTTTTGTATTATTTTGAAAAAAATTCACATAGCAACATAACTGAGTTGCAGAACTATATTGTATAACATTTAATGCAATCAGCCCCTCCCTCTCACCTTGAAGGGCCCTGGTGATCTAGTGACTTCTTCGGGGACAGGAAAGAACTCCACTCTTTCCTTCCCGCTGCCGCTACTCCGCCCAGTGCTGCTGCATTTTCAAAATAGCTGCTGAGACTGCCAAGACCCGTAAGACTACCGCAGGAAGTCTCGGCAGCCATTTTGAAAACATAGTGACGCCGGGCAGAGCAGAGGCAGTGGGCAGGAAAGAGTATGCTTCTTTCCTGCCCCCGAAGAGGTCACTAGACCATCAGGGCCCTTTAAGGTAGGACTGGGGAGGATGTACTAGTGTGTGGGGGTGGCAGTGTGTGGATGGGGGCACGGGTAGCACCCAGGGGAGCCCAATGACCCTTACTGCCCGGGGTCCCATAGCACTGTCAGTCCGCGCTGGTGCTCAAGAAGCAGAAATATGGAGCAGACCACACAAACAACAATAAAGGGTGAAAAAAGATTTATTGTTGCAAAAATGCCAGAGAACAACGCCCAATGTGTCTATGTTTTGCCAGGATAAAGACTGTGTCAGGGGCAAACTGTTAACAGACATCAAAATAAATTATAGTCAGAAGACTAAAAGCAAATGACAATAGTAAAAATATACTGATAAACTTATAAAAGAACAATTACAATCATATACAATGAATTTAAACTATAATAAATCATTGTGTAAAAAGGACACATTACAAACATACAAAGTGCTTATAATTGAAACAGAAGTACATTATGATAACAGGATCCAAAGTGATGAAAAATAGGATCAAAGGGAGCCTAAAAAAATCAGGGATTAAAAAAAAAAGCCTAGAAGAGCAATTTCACAGTGTTTCTTTCTTGGAGAAACAAGCAAATGGTATATAAAAATTAAAAGCAAAGGAAAACAATGATTTTAATATTCATAACAGCCATCTTCTTCACTGCATGCACACAGTAATAGTAAGAACCTTGTTGTGCACTCAAGCTTATATGACCCTTCACAGGTCATTGGTCACTTAGAGACCCTTTTACCAAGCTGTGCTAATCACGGCTTAAAATGGTGTACTGAGGGTTGCACTGAGGTGTCCTGTGGTACTTTTGACATATGCACGCGCTACTGTTGCACTAAAATATGTTATTTTTTTGCTGAGGGGGCATGTCCAGGGGCAGTGAGTAGGTGTGTCTGCACTAATTAGTGCGGCTACATTACCACATGCTAACTGATTAGCGCAGGATTAGCATGTGAGCCCTTACTGCCTACAAAATAGGTAGCGGAAAGGCTCAAGTGCTAATTTTGTTAATGGCCATGCACTAATGGAATATTAACATGTGGCCATTACATCAGAAAATGGAATAGTGGCCATTTTATAACCGCGGCAAAAAGTAGCTTTAGCGTGTGGAAAAAACTTGTATAAGGGTGCGATAAGGCCACTTTTTCCCACAGCTTAGTAAAAGGACCTCTTAGATGTTAAAAATAAAAGCTTCTTTTTATATAAGGTTGCAAGTGACGTGACCACATCATACCATTTTTACAAAAACTTCATTGGCTACCAGTACAATACAGGGCTAAATTTAAAACTCTATGTCTGATCTTCAAGGCCCTAAAAGGAAATGGCCCCGAGTATCTGAAGAATAGGATGATCCTCCACACATAGCCAAGGGCACTAACGTCCTCCCAAGGACTTTCACTAATTACACCCTCTCCAAAAGACTACACATGATGTGATACCCGCAAGCGAGCCTTCTCCGGAGTAGCCCCCACACTCTGGAATGCATTGCCTGAAAGGCTCCGCTTAACACAAGACTACCTCTACTTCAGGAAGCAGGTGAAAGCTTGGCTCTTCAACCAAGCCTTTAACGGAAGAAGTAACTAACTTGTTAGTCTCACACACACACAAGGATTGACTCGGGCTACACATACTGCAGCGGGACATGTTTATCCACTCCTACCCTAGCTGTGATAATATTTAACCATCTCTCTGACCTCACGTGCAACTTTCTTCAAATCAATCACCTTTAAATCAGTTTTCCTCTCTTGAATACTGACAGTTTCACCTAACGCTACCTGTATCAGCTCCTAGGTCTTCCCTCTGCCTCGCTCCTGTGGAAACAGGAAGTTATGTCAAAGGAGGGGCTGGGGCACGGCAGAAGGAAGACACTGGGGCTGATTCTGCTAGTATTAGGTAAAATGCTATCTGTGGGAGGGGAAAACTTCTTTTAAGGTAGACAGGGGAAGATGGCCTGAGACAGAGAGATAAAGGGGGTTGCCAGCTCTACTTTTTTCCTGCACACACAACACCGTCAAGTAAGCTCTGGGCCAGCTTAACCTACAGAGCCAGTGACATCACAGGCTTAGGCATGTGGCACTCTTTATCTCTGGTGCCCTGGGCCAGAGCCTCACCTGGTTTATATTTTAAGCCGGCCCTGATGGTATAGACTGATATATCTAGGAAAGAAACTTCCTTCATACTGATTGTTATTTGAAATTTCAAATTCTTATCTTTAGTGTTGAGGCAGTTATAAAAGTATTTTAGTTCATTATCTCTGCTTTGCCATATCATAAAAATGTCATCAATGTATGTTTGCCACAGTAATATTTTGTCTTTGTAATCATGTTCCTCCAGGAACTAATTTTTGAAATCTGCAGCACATAAGTTAGCTACTGAGAGGGCCATGGCACCAATTTTCTTCTGTAACATCTTAGTTGAATCTTTTTGCAAAAATTCATAAAATCTTTGTCTTGGATTTGTCTGTTAGTTTCATTAATGTAGTCAGTTCTGTTCATTACAACCACCGCACCACTTTCTCAGCCTGTTTAATGTCAATAGAAGGGTCACTTTTTAATGAACCAATAGCTTCATATTCTTCTGTAGTAAGATTAAAGAAAGGGTTTTTTTTTTGTTCTTCTTCTCCAGTATTTCAATGTCTTTAAGAACAAGTTTCTCATATATATTTCTATAAATGGATTAATAGTACCCTATTGGCAAAGATACAGGTTATTTAACTTATAAAGTATGATTTCCTCAATGTTTCCTTTTCCAGAATTCCCTTCATATATATTTTACCTATATTTATTATTTTCTATGATGCTATTTATTGATTTGTTTTTTATAATAAGTTTTTTTTTATATTTTTGTTTTTATGTATATGTTTTTAGACCCCAGATGCAGACTATAAGTCAAAACTTGGCCAAGTTGGGCTTTTCTTAGTAAATTTGTTTAGTGACTACCTTGGCATCTCCTCGTTTTTAGACCACCATAGCTGGTGTTGGTTGTTTTGCATGCTACGGAGGTTCTTCTCCTTTTTCTTGTTACCAATTAATCAGATATTTAGGACTCTGTTTACAAAAGTGCACTAGCCTTCTTTAGTGCACGCTAACTGTGTAGATACCCACAATATTCCTATGGGCACCTACACAGTTAGTGCACGCTAATTTTTAGCGTGCACTAAAGAATGCTAGCGAGCCTTTGTAATCAGGGCCCTTATTGTATTCTCTGCTTTTTTTCAGGCCCGAGGCCATAAGGAGGACATTCTATGTGTTACTCAGTGTCCACCTTCTTTCCTTGCCACTTCAAGTTATGATGGTGAAATAATTGTTTGGAACATGGTATCAGGTCACATATACTGTCGACTCAACATTCCAAACCAGGCAGACGAAAAATGTAAGCATATAACAATTGTGGTATTTCAATGAGGGCAAGATGCAAATTGCAGTTTTACAAGGTGAAGAAGCTAGGATGCAGACATGCACATAGACATATTGGAAGTAATTCTGTAAAGAAGATGCTAGCATTTACATGCCAGATGTTTAGAATAATAGCATATGCACTCGTATGTATGCGCATATGCACGTAGTTGAAAGTGATCACACCTATGTGCATATATCCCAGTTAAGCTAGTATCCTATAAAGGAATATACACGCTTAAGCTCATTTATAGAATAAGCTCCTACCAGGCACCCTTCGGACTCCATATTTCAGGCCCACAGTTATAGAATTACATCCAATAAGGTGATTTTATGTTCAGATTTTTTTTTTTTTTTTAACTATTGAAGCTCACAGTGTGATTTCTTATACAAGCTATCTCAAAGTACAGAGAGATAATTATAGATCATCTCAAAAAATACAATGCAGAGTAACAGATAGATGCTTACAACTATGCAATAAACGACAATGATGACTGGTTTTCTTTTCTCTTTCTTAAGTTCCTTCCCCTCGTCCCTCCTATCGCTATTCACCTGACGTAGCTACTCCCTTCCTCAGAGCTTTTACTCATGTTCCCACTAACCGAACTCCCTTGCCCAGCGACATGAGGGAATTTTGCAGCAGGTTGTCTAGGTTGGGAGGCCAACAAGACACATATTTATAAAATATCCTTGGAAAAGCTGCCAAAAGTGCAGCTAAAATGCAGATGCTTCTAAGACGTTTGTGTCCAAGATTTCATGGCTGTCATTTTGGAAAGGCAGCCACTCAGTGCAGGAGCAAGAGGGCTTCATTCCTGCTCCCACTGCCTCCGCTGGACCACCAGGGATTGCCTATCCTGCATGTCAGAGGGATGGGAAAGGGGAGGTTTGTGTGGTTGGGGGAAGGGAGAGGGGGGCTTGGAGTCACTTGAGAAAGGGAAGGAGAGGGGGATCAGAACCAAAGGGTGGGGATTGTAGAGCCTCTACGTATTTTTTTTTTTTTATGAATGCCAGCAGTATTTAGTGCCAGCACCAGCATAACTAAGCAGGCAACTTTAGGACTGCTTTTGAGCAGCCATAGAGTCGTCCACTTAGCTATGTGGGTACCAGCTGAATATAGCATAACTGCCAGCTTCTCTCCAACTTGCCAGCTCCTCCACAACCTTGGCCTTGTACCAGCACTGACCCGCCCTCTTTTGTAATGGCTGGTCAGAGCTGATATTCAGGGGCACTGCCCAGTTAAGTGCCTCTCCTGCCCACTTAAATAGCTTTGAATATCAGGTGGCCTGGGTTTACAAAAGTATTGGCTGCAGTATATTTATTTATTTGGAATCATTTATAATCCACCCATCATACATTCTAAGTGGAGTAGATAAATCACCAGATATAATAAAACAATGCAGTTAGACAAAACTACAAATAAGAACACTTGGTATGAATAGGTAAATAACGAAGTAAACATAAAACCACTTTAAACTCCCTCTGCAAACACTACCAGTTAAGATGTTTCTTGACATGGGAAAAGAAAAAGAAAATTTGTGATTAGAAGAACATTTTATTCCTTGCTTAAAATCTGAATAAGTGAAAGAGTTTGGGGCTCATTTTCAAAGCACTTAGACTTACAAAGTTTCATAGGTTACTCACGTAACCTTGTAAGTATAAATGCTTTGAAAATATGCCTCTACATCTCCTTCTCTATATCTAAAATGTTGATGAAACATCAAACAAGAAAAACTCTTGATTTTCTCTTCACAGTTGCTGACAATAGTGTTAGTAAGGTTTCATTCCTTAAAAGCCGAGCTTTGAAATTTGAGTCAGCAGCTTCTCTCGTGTCCAATGGGCCTAAAGGTAGGAACCTGATCTCTGTACTGGCATTAAAATACAGTTCAGTACCTTATAGTTCACCTTGCTTTGAATTTCTACATTTTGCAATGATTTGCTATCTTAAGTATCAGCAGGATAGTTCCTTGTCTACTGAAAATACTTTTTAATGAGTTTATCAGTGATCAGGATATAATCTATATTAGTTTGCTTGTTAATAGTATCTTCCTTTGTGGTTTTTGTCACAGGGTATGTTCATTTTTGGAGATTATTTAATGGAGGACAACTACGTGCAACTTTTAGACCAGTAAGTTTGTGGCATATTTCAACGGTCATTTCTTTATTTTTATTTATAGAGTTTCATAACAATCATAATATACAACTTATGAGTGATAATACATGAAATTAAGAAATAAATTTAAGAAAATTATAATCTCACTTAATTAATGATATTCAAACCACAGGAGTTAGCCACACAGTCTCCCTGGAGTAGAAGAATAGCCTAGTGGTTAGTGCAGTGAATTTTGATCCTGCAGAACTAGGTTTGATTCCCACTTCAACGCCTTGTGACTCTGGGCAAGTCACTTACCCAGCCATTGCTCTAGGTACAAATAAGTACCTGTATGTAATATGTAAACTGCTTTGAATGTAGTTGCAAAAACCTCAGAAAGGCAGTATATCAAGTCCCATTCCCTTTCTTGGGAATGGGACAGGAGTAGCCTAGTGGTTAGTACAGTAGACTTTGATTCTGGGGGACTGAGTTCAATTCCCACTGCAGCTCCTTGTGACTCTGGACAAGTTACCTAACTCTCCATTGCCCCTGGTACAAATAAGCACCTGAATATACTATGTAAACCACTTTGAATGTAGTTGCAAAAACCACAGAAAGGCAGCATACCAAGTCCTATTTCCCTTTCTTACATGTCTCTGTAAAACGTTGTGTACCTCTGGAATGCCCTATACAATTGATTAGTAATAGTGATAATAATTTTGTTTTAAAATCTGCCTAATTTTGTGCAGGTCAAAATACCCTTATTTCCAAAAAGCATTTTTTGATTTTTGAAAATTACCTATATATTCATGGTTTACTAGGACGCATATAAATGAAAAATTTGCTATTCTGTATTCTGACATCTGAATTGGGTTGTCTATATTACTGATGTGAAATATTGCTTATTCTAGTCTCGAGTGGGATCCCAGATCAGTAGCATTGCTGTTACTGCAGATGACACATTACTGTATGTAGCAGACCATGCTGGTTACATTTATATATATGATGTCCAAGATTATGCCTTTCTGGGACCAGAACAAGGACCACCAAAAAGTATGTTTTTCATAAAAGTTTTGGTGTTTTACAATGTCTGTGGACTTTGAATTTGTGTGCATTATCACCAGTATTTCTGTAGCCTTGCTTAATTATGGCAGAACTATAAGAAAGGTCATAATATCTATAGTGCACAATATCTCATACAGTAAAGATCCATATTTCTCTTAATTGTACCAATATAGGAGATCTATTAGAGAGTAGTTCTCAAATAGGAAGTTTATTGCAAAGCTTGTGGGTATTTTTTACCTGTGGATTCTGCATCAAATCTCAGGTGCTTATTCAGAATGTTGCCACCAGGTAGAATTCCACCTATTTGATGTTGGGGAGGTTTATTAGAATAACAAGTAGCTGTCCATCAAATGTCACTAGATACCAGGATTGGTATGGAAAGCACCAGGGAATGCCAGGATTGGGCAAACACGAGTGAAGTGAGAGAAATCTTGAAGCCCTTCAAGGATGCCATGGAGTACCTGAGTTCTGGAAGGGCCTCCTTGGCCACTGTCATCCTGAATGCTATGGTTTGCAGTGTGTGTGTGGGGGGGTGTCCTCAGGGTTCCCCATGAGCCCTGTATTGTTTAATATCTATTTACATCCATTGGGCAAAATAATTAGATATGTTAACTTTTTGTTCTATTTATTATTATTATTATTATTATTATTACTATTTATTGCATTTGTACCCCACATTATCCCACCTTTTTGCAGGCTCAATGTGGCTTACAGAGTGTTGTTATGATGCAGTCATTACATGATCTTAAATACATAAGCTGAAAGTAGATGAATTAGATGCAAAGTGCTAGAAAGGTGTTGTGAGAGGCGTTTTTGATGCACCTGAGTGATTTTGAGGAATGATTTATTAAGGATGTCTTTCGTAGGCTTTGTTGAAGAGGTGTGTCTTCAAAGATTTGCGAAAGCTGGTTAGATTGTCCATATTTTTCAGGGCCATGGGTAATGCGTTCCAGATCTGTGTGCTTTTATACGCAAAAGTAGTAGCGTATGACTGTTTGTATTTAATTCCTTTGCAGCTGGGGAAGTTCAGATTGCGGAATTTGCGGGCCGATCTTTTGGCGTTTCTAGGTGGTAGGTCCACTAGGTTTAACATATAGAGTGGGGCGTCTGCGTGGATGATTTTGTGGACAGTTGTGCAGATCTTGAACTCGATTCGTTCCTTGAGTGGTAGCCAATGTAGTTTCTCTCTTATTATTCTATGTGAATGCAAACAATATCTAAATGGTCTGTCCTTTAGAAGGAGATTTAACAGAAGTAAAGTCTAATTTACTCGCCTACTTATTGAGGGTGAAGAGATGGTTAGAGGATAGTAAATTAAAATTAAAAACCCATCTTTTCACTGCTGCTTTTTAGCTCCTAGCCACTACTCAATTGCCCTCCCCTTGTCCTTTCCTTCCTTCTCACCCATTACTTCCCTCACCCGTAACTGTCTTGTCTGTCTGTATTATTTAGATTGTAAGCTCTTTTGAGCAGGGACTGTCTCTTTATATCAGGTGTTCAGCGCTGCGTGCGTCTGGTAGTGCTATACAAATGCTAATAATAATAATAATAAAATTGTTTCAAAGACTATCCTGCTTATAATCGAAAGAGAAAAACGCCTACATAGCGACCCAAATCGCGAGATAGACGTTTATCTCCCAAAAACGAATAAATCAGTATAATGGAAAGAACAATTTTAGAGCGTCCATGGCGCACGTATGTTCAGAGAAAAACGCCCAAATAAGGGGGGTGTCGGGGGCGTGTTAGGGGCGGTGTTATGAGGTGGTCGTCTACAACGTATAACGGATAGCAAAATGATTTGGGGTGGGCGCGAACATGGGTGTCATTGCTTAGACCCGAAATAAAAGCGACCAGAGCAAGGGGGAAATCGTCTTTAGACCCATTAGCGATTGTGTGGAGTTGGAGAGTGGCGAGATCGGTGTTGGGAGAGAGCTGAATTGTTGGTTGCAGAGAGAAAGCTGAGTGTGTTGAGTGTGTTGAGTACTTGTTACGTTCGTCTGTGTGCTCTGCCTCTTTTGTATCTTACCCTTTGACCTTTCCCTACTCCTTGCTCTATCGCCCCCTTCCCCTCCCCCTATCCCTCTCCATTCACTGTTCCCACGTGTATACTGTAGCCCCTGACCTCCGTTTGTCTCTGTGTTCTTGTACTGTTTGGCGAGTGAGTGACCAGAGGGCATGGTGGCTGGAACTGAGAGATCTGTGTGCTGTTTGTGTTTTACTACTAGTACTAATACTTGCACTGGTGGGGACATGGATGCAGTTAATGCACTGGTGGCTGGCATGGTACAGGAAGAGGGCACACACCACAGGAGGTATTCACGGCCCCATGTGTTCAGGCCCCGCACCACCTTCCTACAACTCACTGACCAGCAGTGTCTAACAAGGTTCAGGTTTGATAGGGACACCATTGTGCAGCTTTGTGAGCAGCTGAAACCCCTCCTTCAGCCCCAGACCCGTAGGAATAACCCCATCCCTGTCCACCTCAAAATCACTGCCTCTCTCTCTGTCCTGGCCACTGGGAGTTTTCAATCTGTATTAGCTGCTAACACAGGGCTCACCCAGGCTTCAATTTCACACTGTCTCACCCAGTTCCTGGATGCCTTTCTAACTCACACCTCTCACTACATCACTTTCCCCACCACCCCCCAGGCCCTGCACAACAACATGGCCGCCTTCTATGCTGTTGCTAGATTCCCCTCGGTCATAAGTGTGATTGACTGCACACACATCCCACTCAGACCCCCCTGGCCATACGAAGCCACCTACAGAAACAGGAAGGCATTTCATTCGATGAACATGCAAGTAGTATGTGATGCCCAGGGGGAGATATTAGACATGTGTGCCAGGTACCCCGGGTCCACCCACGATGCCTACATTCTACAGCACTCGGGCATCTTCCGCAGGTTTGAGCGAGGGGAGTTCACCAGTGGATGGCTTCTAGGTAAGTGCAATATGGATGTACCCATACTATACCTCCTCCACTGGGCAACCCTCCGCCCTGGCTTCCTCCACTTCACTCCACAACCCACTATCCTAATCCCCCCTCCCCCCTGTACCTGCTCCAAACAATACACCCTCATCTATCTCATTCTGCTTTTCTCCAAAGGTGACCGAGGCTACCCGCAGAGGACATGGCTCATGACCCCCGTGGTCCACCCACAACCAGGGGCAGAAGAAACCTACAACAGGAGACATCGCAGCACCCGGGGGATCATTGAGCGGACCTTTGGCCTGCTGAAAAACCGGTTCCGCTGTCTGGACCGGTCTGGAGGAGAGCTGCTCTACAGTCCAGAAAAGGTGGCCAAGATCTTTGTGGCGTGCTGCATGTTGCACAATTTGGCCCAGCGCAGAGGACAGCCTCTCCCAGAGGAGCCACAGCCACCAGAGGAGGCCCCAGATGAGCAGGAGGAGGAGCCCCCTCAACCCCCAGCCCACAGAGCAGAGCTCAATGCTTACCAGTGTGGCATAAGAGCAAGACAAAGACTCATTGAAATAAGTTTTGTGTGAAAGTAAGTGCACATTTATTTATATTAAGTGCATGTGTTCCCCCCCCCCCCCCCCCACCAACCCTCACCCTCCAGCATGTGCCATCACTTTCCCCATCCCCTACCCCTCCCATGGACTTCCTTTGCAGCTGGTGCTGCAGGGGAAGTATCTTCACACTCTGCTGATGTTCTGCTCCCACTGTCCTCCTCCGTATCCACACAGCAGCCTGCGGCTTTGGCTGCGGTGTGGAAATCTGGCCACCTTGTTGGCTGTAGCCTGGCCACAGGACCCAGAATGGGAGCTGATTTGGTGGTGGGTGCTGCAGTAGTGGCTGTGGAGGCACCCGATCTCAAGGCCCACCTCTTAGCTGGTGGTAGTTGCTGCCCACTGGAGGAGGAAGTGGATGGCAGGTCTTGCTGCACCACTACAGCTGGAGTAGGTGGGATCACCTGAGGGTGCAGGCCTTCAATGGTGTGCTGCAGCTGTTGCAATTGCTGGAGCACCTCTTGGTGGGCTTGCTGGTGTGCCTGGAGCACCTCTTGGTGGGCTTGGCGCTGCGCCTGGAGCACCTCTTGGTGGGCTTGGCACTGCGCCTGGAGGGCTTCTCGCTGCAGCTGTAATTTTTCCTGCCAGTACTCCTCCAGGCGCCCATTGTGCCTCAGCAAATCAGTGGCCAGCCGCAGGAGTTGCCTCCGTTGGCTGGATGGCCTGTGGCGAGGAGCTGGCCCCCTATATGCATCCTCCTCAGCAGAGTCAACCAGTGGTGGAGGTGCCGCCTCTGCTGGTGGTGCTGGTGGAGGTTGAGCCTCTACTGCTGGTTCAGCTGCTGCAGGTGGTGGTGGTACAGGCTGTACTGGTGCAGGTGGTGGTGGTGGTACAGGCTGTACTGGTGCAGGTGGTGGTGATACAGGCTGTACTGCTGCTGCAGGCGATGGAGGTTGAGGCTGTCCTGCTGGTGTAGGCCTTTGTTGGGCTTGCAGGCCATTAGGGCCAGCCTCCTCAGAGTCATCACCTGTATAGCACAAGGGTGAGGAAGTGTGTTAGTGAAAATAACCCACTTTTGTCTTTCAGCATTCATATACATTGGCCCCCAAACTACTGACCCAGCAAAGAGATGGTGAGGAGGAAAGGAATTGACACCGATGTGAAAGAGAGCCCCACAGGCAGCTGGGTAGAGGTGGTGGACGGAGAGCCAAGAGAAGGACACCGCTCACAACTTTGTGGACAAGCTGTTTGTTGTATATTAGTTAAAGTGAAGGACATTTCAGCATGTCTTGTGTTACTACTGACTTACTAGACTGCCTAGAACTGCTTTATCACCCCCATTACAGGCTCCTTAAGTTGCATGCATGTGGCCCACACTCACTAGAGCACAGAGGTGACAGAAGGAAATAGGCACAGTTTGGTGATGGGAAAATAGGAGGGAGTAGTAGGGAAGGAAGGCCCCCCCAAAGTTGTGCCACAGTAGTAACCTACACACACCCATAGGAGCCAACTGTAAAGTATTATTCGGGGTGCTAAGGCCAGTGCACAAAACTCCACCCTGGACACCTACATGATAGTTGCTCAATATTGGGGGTGTTCAAAAACCCACAGCACCCACAGAGTGTGCTCCTACGACACACATGAATACTACCACTACTCAAATAGAGCTTACAATGTAATTAAGATGCACACACAGGACAAGTAAGAGGGAAGGTAAATGAGTACGGTAGGGATAGAGAGTAAGGGTACAGAGCAAGTAAGTAGGGGTAAGGAAGTCAGGACAGCATCATAAAGATGGTCGTTTATTCTACATATGAGCACACCCGCCTGAAACTTGCTCCCCCTCCTCCTGCCCCCCACTCCCCACCTCCCGGCCCCAACTTGTATAACACAGTTTAGTGCAGCAGAACAGATAGCCCAGCTTCATAATCGTCAACCTACCTGAGCCCTCAGGCTCTGCCGAGGTGTCAAGGGACCCTATTCCGTGGATGCCCTCCTGGGGTAGGAGGGAGTGGACCATGAGCTCCAGGGGGGTGAGGTTGTCTGTGTCATGTGGTGGGGGATGGGCACCAGCCTTGCGCCTCACATCCCCCCTCAGCTTCCGCCACTTGCGCTTGCAGTCCTCCAAGTTCCTTGCACAATGGAAGACTGCATTGACGCTGTCACGTACCGCTTCCCACTCCCGCTGTTTGGTGGTTGCAGCCAGCCTCTGCCCTGTGGGAGCAAAGAGATTTCGGTGCCGTTGCTGGATCTCCTGCACCAGTAGATCTACCTCTCCATCTGAAAAATTTCCCTTCCTGGTTGGGGGCTGATGCGGCGGCATTGTAGCAATGGGGTTTCGAAAATACGGAATGAGTGGGCGTTTAAATAGTCGCCAGGGACGCCCATTTTGGACAGGGGATATGCGTTCCAGATATGGGCGGTTTCTTTTCGATTATACACACATTTCCTAAACGTCTCCAGCTGAGGTAGCGATTAGGCCCATGTGATTTCGATTATGGGTACATTAGTATGGGCGTCCCCACCTGCCTTCCCTTTCTTCATTGCCATTTAAACCGCCATTTCCTGCGCTGGGACGCTGCCGGTTGTTCTTAACATTAGTTTACAGGGTTTTACCCTCACTTGTAATAAGATTTGTGTTTGGCAATGTATGCTTGGGTACACCTGTGTATTGTTTTGGGGGGGGGGGGGGTTGTGATTAGTGCTCCCCTCAGCCACCATGCCTTCCATTTCCACTCTTCCACATCCCATGAGCCTCCCTTACTTTCTCCCATTCTCTCTGCCTGGTTGTAGCAGGCAGTCTGTGGTGGCAAAGAAATTGCTACAATCGGCCCAAATCAAGCACCCCTCGGTAAGGGTCAGTTCACTGAGGCAGACATCCAGCTAATATTCCAGAAGATAGAAGGCGCACTACACATTCTGGAAACAGACGTTCATGGTAAGCTATCATTTGTCTGCCACCTCTTCTCTTTCTGCTCATAATCAAGGAGTGTCCATTCACTGTATGTAGTCTGCAATCAACTCTCAGCTAGCTCTCTTTTTACCAGGTTCCTGTGCACTGGTTGGAGGCCATCAGCGCTGTACTGTGTGGGGTTGGCAGGTCCTCAATGGTGTGGGCCAGCTGTTGGAGCTGCTGTATTGGTTCCCGGTAGGTTCCATCTTCCTTGTTTATGTGGTGAACCCCAGTCCCCATTTATGAAGTGGCCACCCATTGTCAAGGTCGATAGGAGGGGGAGGGGAATAATATATGCAATGGATGTGTTTAGCACATTATTGAACACCTTCCTAAAATCCTCCATAGTTAGGGAACAAGAACATTTCTAACATTTGGTAGCCTGGAAAGTAGGCTCAAGGTGGCTACAGGTACTGCCTACTGAGCCCTTAAGACGTGGTGGTGAGGGAGAGGGTTCTGTGTACAGGTCCCAACCCAAATTACCTGCAGGTGGCCACAGCCTGGTGGCTGCTTTGGCCTAGTGGTTAGAGCACCAGCCTTGTAATTACAATATGAAATATGAGCCAGCTGTATGTAGCTCCTTCGTGGGCCCCCCACCAATGTGGCTTGTGGGTAAGGATGTCTGGCCTTCAGAGAGCAAACATCGTCTATGTGCTACCTAGGGTTATGTGCAAGTTTCTACTTAGCAGATCACAAGTGCTAGACAACAAATCTCTTATTGATGCCACTCTGTGCTGTGGGTCAGTATGGTAAAGGGGGAGGGGAGGGAGAGAGGCTGACTGGGCATTTGTGTTCGTGAACAGTAATATCCATCCAGCCTCCCCGCCCCCCCCCCCCCCCCCCCCCCCCCCCGCACATATGGCCATGCAGGTTGGAATGAACAGGTGGCCTTCTGTATGGCCAACATTCTCAGACATGCATCAACTTTCTCATTCACACTGCACATTTCATGCTATGAATATTGCTGCCTCCTTCCTCTCAACAGCACCATTTGCTTATATGTAGTGCACAAGGGAGAGACACACACACACACCCTGTTATTTAAAGTGTAACAAACACCACCCCCAACCCAACAAAGCCCCACCAACATTGTGATTCCCCACCACCACCCCAACAATTCCCTCCCCCCCCACAACATTAGTCAAAGGCGAGCACGCCCTTTGAGTAATGCCCTTTGTAGCAGGGCAATGAGCAGCCCCAGCAGTACTCTCAGTGGGCCCCGGAGCTGCTTATTGCCGTGCCGTAGGGCTCTGATCTCCTGCAGCAGCTGGTGCTGGCCATCCGCAGGACGCGCATCATTGCACCAGCGCCAAGAGTTGTTGGAGCAGGCCCAGGGGAGAGCGTTATGGCAGTTGATGATGGAGGTGCCTCAGCAGATAGGGGTGGCTAAGAGAAGAGAGAGCTAAGACGGTAGTACAGGTGGAGAGGGGTTCTTCATATTGTCCTCATCAATTATGAGAACCCTCTCCTCCAAGCCCAACTCCTCCTCTTCCTACAGGTAGGTCTTCTGGCCTGGCTCTTCCTCTTGCAGGTGGCTATCCTCATTAGCCTGCTCCTTTTGCTGGCACTGGAAATCTATGTAGGTAAAAAAAAGTGTGATTGACATCAGCACATTGTAAAGACAAAACTTCTGTTCCCACTCTCTAGCAGACCTCACTGGTCTACAGCCTCTGAACAGGACTCCAAAACATCTTTTCTTAGCACCCTGAGCAATCCAACCTCAAGCTCCTGAGTCCCTTTTTCACTCAGGGTGAGCTGGTTCTCAGTATGCAAATTGTATGCAGATTAGCATGTTACCCTTTCTTGCTCAGGGTGACCTGGTTCTCCAGAGGCAAATTTAAACAGGTCTCACCAACAGCATATTCCTCAGGCAATTCTTTATTCCAGCCCCTGCGCACACTTCTTCTAGCTTAAATACTTTATACTTTCACATGTCTTCACACAGCGACTTAACCGCAACCCTGGCAAGTTTGTTAATAGCTAAACAGGACCCAGCCCATAACCGCCTGCACCTGTAGCCATCCCAGGACTCTCCCCGGTCCTAGCGACCTCCAGCTATGCACTCCCCTACTGGCACCCTCTAGTGATGCACCCGGACATTTTCCCTGGCCATTTTTAAGGGAACATCGTCATCTAGTGGCCTGCCCAGGATAGGACAGCCTCTTACTTATCACAACATACAACATGGCTTGCATAGTGCAGTAGCTGGGTGGCCTGAGGCGGGGGATGGGCCATGGTGTGGTGAGGCGTGGCCTATGCCCATGGGGAATGAGATGCATCAGATGATGTGACAAGGAACCCTGGAACCTCCTCTGACACACACCACACAGGACATGTTGGCATACCACACTCATTGCTGACCAGCATGTTTGCATTGTGAGATGCGACGAGGGGTTGATGGGCAGTTGTTGTTGGTTTTATTGGGGTGGGGGCCAGTGGGAAGGGTGTTGAGCACATAACTTTTATGTGAGTGAGGCCATGACATCCACTAAAAGTAGGGCCTCAGGCAGGTCTACCAGGACACACTATCCAGCCACCCCAGAAAGGGGGATAGTAAAGTAAGGCATGTCATCTCATTCATCTCGGGGGGATAGTCGTTGGAAGTTGCAGCCACACTCATGGGAGGGCACCTGCAACTTGCATCCTTGATCTGGGACAGATATGTTATTACTTACTAGTTGGCTATTAGCCACATGGGAATTGATATTGTACAGCACATTTGCATTATTCAATAAATACATTTCCAAATCAGTACAGGTGTCCTGTATAGAATTCTTACGGCGAGCCCTCAGGTGCCGTCGCACTGCCCGGATGGCGTCTGGGTGCTCACACTTTACCCGGCGGAACCTCCTCCTGAGGGACTCGAGGTCCCTGTGAACCCCGAAGCATCTGTAAGATATAAGTTTGTAGAGCAGGAGTCAGGGGATGGTCCTTCTTGCCCTCTACACACACATTCTTTTGTCAATCAAATAGCAGAGAGGGTCAACACTGTTGGGGGGGGGGGGGAGGGATCACTTCCATTGGTACAGATTCATAGGAGCCACCTTTTTGAAATTATTGGGGGTGCTAACCCCAGTGGGGATCACCCCTCCCTGGACACATACAAGGAATTTATTCAATATTGGGGGTGCTCGAGCACCCACAGCAGCCACCGAGTTGGCCTTATATGCAGATGATGCCATAGAGGTGGCCATGAGGCCAGAAAGTACCGTTTGTCTGCATTATAATTTATGCTTGTAAAACTACTTTATATGTGTTATCATTACCATGTTATGAATATCCTTCTGTATGCTATACATTTATTTTGTTAAATGTTTCCACTATTCATGATGTATTGTAAGCCACATTGACCCTGCAAAGAGGTGGGAAAATGTGGGATACAAATGCAAGAAATAATGAAATAACAAAATACATTATTGTAGGGATATGGGAATGGTCGTCCTTTCAAGAACATACATTTTATTAGTGATTGTGCATGTACCCATATTACTCATTATCCTTGCATGCACACTCCAGTTACTGGCTACATTGATGAGGGAGGGAGCTGTTATATGTGTAAGTACAGGAGGGGGGAGCAAACACTTACCTCTCCAGCCTCTCCCTGATGCGGGACCAGGCTCTCATGGCCTGGAGCCTGGGGGGCAGGTGGTGGTGTGTGATAAAGAGCCTGTGCTGGTGCCTAAGGCATAGCCGCACCAGCAGCAGGCTCTCCTCCTCACTGAAATTTGGCTCCCTCTGTAAATGTGCCATTTTTTCAGTGAGAATAGGTGTGGGAAAACAAGTGCCTTATATGGACGTCCTTGCGTGATGGACATCGTTTCGTGCACAGCTCCATATATGGATGACCATCCCATATATGGCCCTCTCAGCACGTGGACGCTGTCGTAAGCATAGACGTCTTTGACGTGCATGACTGGTTGTTATGCGTGCGGCCCCTTCCTGTGTGCGGAACTTGCCTTATATAGATTAGTATGAAGCACCCGACCCTTTTCACATATACACAATATGCATATAGCTGCATGTTCAGTAGGTACAGTGCATGCAGTTCCAGACATCCAGATAGGACACATATGAGGAATGTTCGGTGGATTAGCAGGATCTTTCTGTAGTTGACGCGTATAAACGTCCCTCATATTTTCCCTACCTGGATGTCCAGAACAGCATTTACTGTGGTTGTGGTAGACCTATGTACATTGTTTTACACACTTTCTGATTTGGGCGTTTTCAGCTGTGATAATCGACCGTGTTAGGGCGCCCTAGCTAGTCACGTTTATGCGGTCGTCATTTGGTCGTTTTGCAACAGGGATAATCGATTGTCGAAAAACGCCCATACTATTTTTCGATTATACCTGCCTGATTTTGGACGTTTCCGTAAGGACGTTCTAACTCGTACTTGGACGACCTTTCGATTATGCCCCTCCACATGTCTAGAATTGGATAACATTTCCACTGAACAATTTGAAGAAGGAGTGAGAATTGGGATGGAGAATGTTCCTTGAATAGATGAAGTTAAAATGTTGAGGATCATCACTGAAAATGAAGGGGTAAGACAAAGACAAGTAACTAGTGTTACTAAAATGGCTTTTTGTAAATTAAAATTGATTAGACAATAACAACCTTTTGTAGAAGTATGGGCTTTGCAGATGGCTTATTGGATTACTGCAATGTGCTGTACTTAGGGATGCCTGGAAAACTTAAAAATAAAAATTGCAGATAATACAAAATACAGCAGCAAGATTTCTGTCTGGGAAAAGCAAATGGGATAGTGCATGTCCCATTCTTAGAGAACTGCATTGGTTACAGGTTAAAGAGTGTTGTTTATTTAAACTGATGGTATTGATATTTAGACTATTTTATTTTCAAACACCATGGTATTTACTAGGAGTGATCTGTCAGTACGAACTTACTCATACACTCAGATGTTCTAAATTGCTGAAAATTCCACCTTTAGAACTTTGTTCTAGAAGGAAATGGTGCAATAAAGCTTTTAGTGTGTTAGGCCATTCTTTTTTCTTTAGCTCTTTCTTAATTATTTTTATTTTGATGTAAAGCACTTTGAATGTATTTATCCATAAAAGTGGTATAAAACCTGATGATGAATTTGATAAGGGGGCATGTCATGAGCGAAGAATGGGTGTGGAAGCATTGGTCAGCTAGTTCATTTGCATTACCACCTCCTAAATAACAGGCAGCAAATGCTCCCACATTAATATTTTGCAAGTCCCATATGCTAATGGAAAAATTAGTGCAGGACCTGCAAAATAACATAAAACAAAAAGCCCTAAATACTGCCTCATTAAACTGAGGCTTAGCGCTTGGGAAAGTCCCTCATTAAGACATACTAAACCCAGATTCTAACCCCCTTTGGTAAAAGAGTCCCTTAATGTTAATATGGAGGAGTGACTAGTGGTTAGAGCACTGGGCTTGTAATCCAGAGATGGCTGGTTCAAATCCCACTGCTGCTGCTTGTGATCTTGGGCAAGTCACTTAACCAACCATTGCCTCAAGTTCAAACTCAGACTGTGAGCCCTCCTGGGACAGAGAAATATCCACAATACCTGAATGTAACTCACCTTGAGCTACTACTGAAAAAGGTGTGAGCAAAACCTAAATAAATAGTTGCTGCTGCCACTCAGTGCAGGGCCCTTTTTACTGCAGCTCAGTAAAAGGATCCCTATATGAGGGGGTTGTTGGGATGATTATTATGATTGTTTTGCTTAATGTAAACATTTGGGGGCTAGGGGCTTGGAAGTTAATCACAAAGGCCACAAAGTTGAAGGTTCAGTCCCTATTTAAATGGCTAATGCAAAACAATTCTGGAGTATTGTAAGAATGTACAGCGCTGCGTAACCCTGGCAGCGCTATAGAAATGCTAAGTAGTAGTAGTAATGTGAAGTGGCTATATAATTACAACCAGATGGCTCAGTTTCCCTAAGTATTCTCAAAATAGGCAGGACTGCTTCTCAGCCCTCTCCAGGAGGCACACCTAGACAGTTGGATTGTAAGCATTACCACAATGAATATGCAGGAAATATATTTGCATGGGTTGGACATCCATAGTATGCAGATATCTCTCATGCATATTCATTGCTGTAATCCTGAAAACCTGACTGGCTAGCTGTACCTCCAGGAGAGGGCTGAGAAGCACTGCTTTAAAGGATCTGCTACCAATTCTGTTTAGAGGTAGACATATGTCTTCATTTACTTGTGCAAGCTATTAAAATGTGCTTTGACTCATAGGCGCCGACTCTATGGGTGCTCAAGAACCCCCAATAATTTGGGGCAGTGGCGTAAAGTGCCTGTGTTTAAGCACTACTGGCTGCCCTCCTGCTCCCTGCACCGCTCCCTGTCCTGCACCGCTGTCCTTCAATTTTCTGGGCCACTGGCAGTGTCAATGAGGTAAACACACTGCCTTTGGCGGCCCTGAAGCTTTCCCTCTGCTACAATTTCCTGTCCCGTATAGGCGGGATGGTACAAAGAGGGAGAGCTTCCGAGGCTGCCAAAGGCAGTGTGCTTACCTCACTGATGCTGCCGGCGGCCCAGAAAATTGAAGGGCAGAGCCAGAGGTACAGGGAAGGGAGCCAGAACAGATGACATTAAAAAGCTGAAGCCAAGTAGGTAACTCTACTTTTCCCTCTCCTCCGTGCAGCTGTCGGTCAAAGCAAGCAAATCTATGAGCCGCCGCTATATATCCAACCACGTTGTTGTTCTTTATTGTTGGTAACATTTTTATTTGATCTTGCTCATTTTTTCAAACATGCCGACTTTGTAGCATACGGATGTATACAGGGCAGAGGAATTATTGAGTAATTAATTCTAAATTGTAAATCATTGTGTCATCTGGGGGGGGGGGGGGCTAGTTATAGGGACTCTCTGTATTCGTGCAGAGATGTTTTCACCTAGTAAAGGGCCACCGAAACAGATATCATGTTATGAGAATTAGGAGCTTACAAATCAGACTTATTATTTATAACTACAATTAAAAAAATACAAAACATTAATTAGGTTGAAACCTGGGAACATTTAATATCTTTTTTCCTGTGCCTATATCAAAAGAAAAAGATGGCATGTGGGAACTTGCTCCTTTTTGTTTTATGGAATGCAGTGGTTATTATAAAAATGTACTTGCCTTTTTTATTACTGCTGTTTCACAGAGAGATATTGAATAATGAGGTAGGGGCTTCCTTCATGCAGAAGTTCTGTCCAGAGGCAGTCTAACTGTGCCAGCAGTTCAGCACACTGTTAGCCACCAAGTTCATACAAAGTGAATTATGTTCAGTCAAAAATAAATCTGTTGGCTCAGGCTGCCTGCTATGTGAATATTCCATTATTATTGTTACCAAGTATTACATATTAAGAGCATTTACTTTAAACGTTGTTTTAATTCATTTATCCAGCCCTTGCATGCACATGGTTTTGCTTTTTAAACCCAAAGGTGAATTCTAAGGGTGGTTGAACAATTAGATATAAACTGTGTTTATTCTGAATTAATTAATTGGAATATGTCAAGTTTTGGAAATGCACATCTCTGATGTTTTCCATTTTAGTTATCTTCTTGAGGTTTCGAGTTCAGTTCTTTTGCCTTCATAATTGATCTATGGCAGTTAGTGCTATTATGGTATGGTAATGTTCTGAGTGTATTTTTGCTCAGGTTGGTGTATACTGTTAAAAATATCTTAACAAGGTATGGTATGGTAGTGGTTAGGGTGGTGGACTTTGGTCCTGGGGAACTGAGGAACTGAGTTTGATTCCCACTTCAGGCACAGGCAGCTCCTTGTGACTCTGGGCAAGTCACTTAACCCTCCATTGCCCCATGTAAGCCGCATTGAGCCTGCCATGAGTGGGGAAAGCGCGGGGTACAAATGTAACAAAAATATAATAAATATGCAGGGTCAGTGCTTTGATGGTGTAGTAAAGTCTCAGGAATTAGGAATGGTGTGCAAGCTAAAGTTCGGGAAATGGCTAAACAGCTTCTAAAATGTTGATAAGCAGGTATTTCACAAAACAGAAATAACTCTAAAAAACAAAACAAAAGGTGAATGTAGTCTAAGACTAAGTTTGGTGGTGGCAAGTGGAGGGAGAATATTGGGTTGTGTTCATTCAGCACCCCCAATCATTTTCAAAAGTTGGCTCCTATGTTTTGACTGATATTCTTGTTAACTTTGCTTGATCAAGGGTTATACTCTTGATCATGCCCATTAAACATTTCATATATGCAGATGCCATGACAGTGATTTTACCAGTTTCTTAACTGTGGTCTGATACATTATCTCACATTAGGAGCTTGTGTTTATCCAATAGATAACTAGATTTCATTTCACAGGCTTAAATTAAATAAGAGCAAAACCAAGTTTTTTATGGTTGGGTTCTAAAACAGATCCAAGATATGTTGAAACTGTATCTTTAGGTGACTTTTAGATCACTCAATCTTATTATTCCAAACTTCATTAGTTACCAGTTGCTGAGAGAATACAGTTTAAATTAGGAATTACCACCTTTAAAATTCTTACTAGAGAAATTCCTGATTACATGTTGAATTTATTATCTCTGTTACAAGGATCTTCTTTCAGATGTAATACTTGTAATCTATTTCAGTTAAAATTTCCAATGTACAATAATTTAAAATCAATCAAACATCTTACATTGTCTATTCAGTATCATGTAACTAATTTGTGGAACCAGCATCCGTTATTTTTGAGGTCTTACACTCATTATCTTCAATTCAGAAAACATTTTAAAGCTTTTCTATTTTGTAAGGCGGGCCTATCTAATATCTAGCTATGTTATTAGCCTGTTTTAATTATATGTTAGCTCCTGGAATGATTGGTCCAGCTCTTGATTACTGTAATTTGTCTTTGAACTGAATGGGTATAGGCGGAATACAAGAACTGACAGAATAAGTTAAAAAGTGGTTTGAAAGGGAGGTCATGGATAGACCATTAAAGACTTTGGTTGTAGCTATACTTTGGCTTATACTTGGAGAGCAGGCAGTGGTGTGCTGGTAAATTTTTAACAGGCTCTCTCCCCAGTCCACCTCGGCGCGCCCCCCCCCCCCCCCCCGTCCACCTCGGCGCCCCCCCCAAAATTGCAGACCTGGCTATAGCCGGGGGGGGGGGGGGGGGCAATGCATTACTCTCTCCAGGAAAAAAAATTAAATGATCCCAGGTTCCAATCTAATTCATGTTTAATGTGGGATAAAATGCCATAAATAAGTAAATAAATATAAACTTTTAATGTTGAGCACCTGATTCTCAAAGTGAACATATTCCAAACACTATAATGAAAATAAAATGATTTTTTTTCTACCTTTGTTGTCTGGTGACTGTTTTTCTGATCATGCTGGCCCAGTATCCGATTCTGCTGCTATCTGTCCTCTTAACTCCGTTTCCATTTATTTCTTTCCTCCTTTCTTCTTCATTTCTGGTCCTCAGCTTCTGCCTATTTTCTTCATCCATGTGCAGTTTTTCTCCTCTCTTCCTTTTCCCTCATCTCATCTCCTTCCTCACTCTTCTCTCCCCTCCATCCATGTCCAGCATTTCTTCTCTCTCCCCTCCTCTCCCCTGCCCTGCATGCACCCATACCCAGCGATCCTCCTCTGCCCTGCCCTGCATTCACCCAGATGTCCAGCAGTGTACCCTCCTCTCCCCTGCCCTGCATGCACCCATACCCAGCGGCCCTCCTCTGCCCTGCATGCACCCAGATGTCCAGCAGTGACCCTCCACTCCCCTGCCCTGCATGCACCCATACCCACCGACCCTCCTCTGCCCTGCATGCACCCAGATGTCCAGCAGTGACCCTCCTCTGCCCTGCATGCACACAGATGTCCAGCAGTGACCCTCCTTTCCCCTGCCCTGCATGCACCCATGTCCAGCAGTGTACCCTCCTCTCCCCTGCCCTGCATGCACCCATACCCAGTGACCCTCCTCTGCCCTGCCCTGCATGCACCCAGATGTCCAGCAGTGACCTTCCTCTCCCCTGCATGCACCCATGTCCAGCAGTGACCCTCCTTTCCCCTGCCCTGCATGCACCCATGTCCAGTGACCCTCCTCTGCCCTGCCCTGGATGCACTCAGATATCCAGCAGTGACCCTCCTCTCCCCTGCATGCACCCATGTCCAGCAGTGTACCCTCCTCTCCCCTGCCCTGCATGCACCCATACCCAGGGACCACCTCCATCCACCCATGCCCAGCAGCGACTCCCTTTTCCCCCCTGCCATCCCCTCCCGAGTTGTTTCGTGAATTCTTCTCCTCTCTCCCGATCCGGTCCCTCACCGCCCGCTTGTTTTTTGAATTCTTCGGGGCAGGCAGTCTTGCCTGCCCGCTTCCAGCGCCGACTGTCCTCCCTTGCCGACTCGCGCTTCAAAATGGCCGCCGAGACTTCAGCCGAAGTCTCGGCGGCCATTTTTAAAGGGCGAATCGGCAAGGGAGGACAGTCAGCGCTGGAAGCGGGCAGGCAAGACTGCCTGCCCCGAAGAATTCAAAAAACAAGCGGGCGGTGAGGTGGATCCGGAGGGAGGGAGGAGGGAGGGAGGAGAGCCGAAGCCGGCTCGCTATTTTCAACAACCGGTGCGAGCCGGCTCCAGCACACCACTGAGAGCAGGTCTTGTTGGAATGTAATTGTATTTTACATGCATTGCCTGTCACCTATTATTTCTCTGTGATTACTCTGTGACCTCTGATGTGAATTACTTAGAGAGGTCACACAGCTATGCAACTTCCTGTGGGGTTTAGATGCAGCAGATGCAGCGCAGCACATGGAGCACATGGAGCTCATGATCTCTCCTAACCTGAGAGGATCTATGGTGGTGTGAGCATCCATTACCATCTAAGCACATGGAAGGAGCTGATAATACAAATGTATAGTAATATGTATATATAAGCCTGTCTGATTATAATCTAACTACAAACTGTGAGTAAACAGATGTTTTGTTACTTCAACTTTAAAGTGACTCAGCAGTGAATTATTCAGGGGTGAATGAGAGAGAGATGAAGAAAGAAATTAACATTTCTAAAGCTGAAGCTGTGTGTACTAAAATCTGCTAATTATTTACTACAAATAATCCAACAAAAGGGTTATGGGCCCAGGGTCCAGGAATTGAAAAAGAAGAGAAATATTACCAGGCAGAAAAAAAAAAGGCCACATTTTTCTCTTAAGTTTTAAAGGAAAGATTCAGTCTGTCTCTCTCTCCCCCCACACAGCAGACAGAAGGCTAAGAAAATGGCTGAGGGAGGAAATTCACCATTTTTCTATTCTCTCAAGGTGCCTAGATTAACTGAGTTTAATTATCGGCAGTGGGAACTAAGATTCATATGTCTCCTTCGAGCAAAAGGATTATATATATGCTTAGATCAAGACAGAACAGCTGAAAATATGGCTGAATGGGACAATGCAAACTATTATGTGAAGTGCATGCTTTTGGAAGCTCTCTCAGAGAAACAAGCCATATTAGTGGAGGGAAAAGATACACCAAAGGACATTTTATATAAACTGAGAACTATGTATGCAACTACATATGCAAAGCAGCAACCAATTTGGTTGGCAGAGTTGAATGAAACCAAATTAAGGGATAAAAGTAAATGTAATGATCACATTATGTATCTTATGTCTTCATTTCAAAAGCTAGAACTTTCTGGAATTCCCATGTGTGATGCATTGAAAAGAGCATTTCTTTTTACCTCACTATCAAAGAAGTTTGATGTTTTTAGGTCTGTAAATGAGGCCATTGAAGGGCAATCTTTTGAACAGGCAACATCAAAACTAAGGCAGGAATGCATAATAAATGATTCTGAGGAGATGTGTTCTCAAAGTCAGTCAGAGAGAAATGAAACAAATTTCTTGGCAAAGAACAGAGGAAGGCGGAGCTATGGGAAAACTCCACCCAAGGGCAAGCTGATTTGCTACTCATGTGGAAAGGAGGGACATGTATCTAAATGGTGTAAGGAAACACAAAACACTCCCTCTAGCTCACCTAAGCCAATGGAACTAAAGAATTTTCAAACCAGGAAATGTATGAAGGACAAAGATAAACACAAGGGCTTTCTAATGGCAGAAAAATCTTTGACTATGGTAAATAATAATTCAAATGAAAGTACTTGGATTTTGGATTCGGGGAGCACATGCCATTTAACCAATTGTAAGAATTTCTTTCAGGAAATGTGTCCAGAGGAAGGTATTCTTAAAACTGCAAACGCAGGGACTGCTAAGATCCAAGCAAAAGGTATTGGATTCTTAAAATGCAAAGTGTCTAATGAAGTTAAAGAAATTCCTGTAAGTGATGTTTTGTATATTCCCCAAGCAGTTTGCAATATGCTTAGTGTATCTACATTAGATAAGAAGGGATTTGCGATTCATTTTGAAAACAGTAAGTGCACAATCTCTAAAAATGATGAAGTGTATGCTGAAGCTTTTATGCATAATGATGTTTATAAACTGAGCATTTCAGGTGAAGCCTCACATATGGCGCAAGTAAGGAAGAATGATGGTAAATGTAGTCTGGAAATCTGGCACCGCCGCCTGGGACATCGTGATTCTAAGGTGATCCAGGATCTTTACAGTAAGCAACTGGCCACCGGCATTCAGATAAGTGCAGATGCTGGTAAAATGGAGAAATGCATAGACTGTGTTACTCAAAAAGGTGTGAGACCCTCATTTCCTGCATACACAGGAAATAGGAGTAATAAAGTGCTGGACTTAATACACAGTGACTTATGTGGACCGTTTAATATCCCATCATTGGGAAATAACAGATTTGTGCTAATATTCTTGGATGATTTCTCTAGATACTGTGTGGCCTATTTGCTGAAAGAAAAAAGTCAAGTCACAGACATGCTGAAGAAATACGTAGCCATGGTGAGCAATAAATTTGAAAGAAAACCAAAGGTTCTTCAGACCGACAATGGTGGTGAGTTCACTTCACAAAGCATGCGCACATTTCTAGAACAAGAAGGCATTCAACATATCACAACAGTAGCTTATACACCAGAGCAAAATTCTGTTGCAGAGAGAAAATTTAGGTCACTTGTGGAAATGACCAGATGTATGCTGTCAGATAGCAATCTCCCTAAAAGACTATGGGGGGAAGCCATTCTCACAGCAGTGTACCTACAAAACAGAATGCCAACTAAAGGCGCTGAGCGCACACCACATGAGACATGGCATGGTAGGAAGCCAAACCTGTCACACATAAGAACATTTGGAAGTACAGCATATGCTCATGTACCAAAACAAAGAAGGCATAAGCTGGATTCCACAACAGAAAGGGGCATTTTAGTTGGCTATGCTCCAGGACACAAAGGATATAGAATTTTAAATCTGAAAACTGGCATTGTTGGCATAAGACATGTTACATATTTTGATGAAAACAAAAGGGTTGATAAAGGCTGGATTATCCCAGATGAGCCTTATCATCCAGAATATGAAACTAGAACCATAATAGACATGCCAGTGTATATAAATGCCATACCAAGGCAGATGTCTGAAAGCAACTCACCTGTATCTAACGAGGAACAGGCAGAGGAAGCAGACACAGAAAGGATCATTGAAGAAGACAGTACAGTTGGAGAAGGGGAATCAATTGGAGAAGAACTCTCAGATTTAGAGGATGCGGAAAGGTCAGACCAACCTGTTGTCAGACGCTCATCCAGGGAAAACAAAGGTGTTCCACCCCCAAGACTGTCTTACCTAACAAAGTCAGCAGAAGCTCAAGAGCCCTTAACATGGGATGAGATTGAGAAAATGCCAGCAGAAGAAGCTGCTGAATGGCGTAAAGCTGCACAAGAAGAAATTGATGCATTGGATAAAAATAATACTTGGATTCTTACAAAATTACCTCCTGGCAAGAAAGCTATAGGATGCAAATGGGTATTCAAGTTAAAAAGGAATGCACAAGGAAAAGTGGAAAGGTATAAAGCCAGATTAGTGGCAAAGGGATATCTTCAAAAATATGGAGAAGATTTTGATGAAGTGTTTGCACCTGTAGTGAAACACACGACAATCAGAACACTTCTGAGCATTGCAGTCTCAAAAGGCATGCAAGTCAAACACATTGATGTGAAAACAGCGTTTCTTCATGGAGATATAACTGAAGACTTGTACATGGAACAGCCAACAGGTTTCATAAATACAAAACAAAGACAGCTAGTGTGTAAATTAAACAAAGGTCTTTATGGATTAAAGCAAAGTGCAAAATGTTGGAATGAAAAATTGCATGAAATATTGACAAATTTAGGATTTAAGCAAGGTGAAGCAGATAAATGCTTGTACACTAGGTGCACAAATGGACAATATGCATACATTTTAGCTTTTGTTGATGATCTGCTCATTGCAAGCAAAAGTGAGCAAGAGTACAAGGGCATTGTAAAATGTTTAAACCACAATGTTGAGATAAAAGAACTGGGTAATGTGTCATACTATCTTGGTATAGAAATTGAGAAACAAAATGATGGTTCTTATCTTCTAAGCCAGAAGCAGAAAATAAATGAGCTTATTGAAAGTTTAGGTATGCAAGATGCCCAAGTTGTAAGCACTCCCATGATCACTGATTTTCTGAAGGATGAAACAGTAAGAGAACCTTTACCAGATAACATCCAATATAGATCAGCCATAGGTAAGCTTTTATATCTAGCTACCACATACAGGGCTGATATAGCAAATGCAGTAGGAATTTTGAGCAGAAGGGTCAGCTCACCTACCAAATCAGATTGGACTGCAGTTAAAAGGATGGTAAGGTATTTAAAGGGTACCATTGATTGTAAATTAAAGATTTCAGCCAATAGTAATCCAAAACTAATATGTTACTGTGATTCAGATTGGGCAGGGGATCATTCTGATTATAAATCCACAAGTGGATATGTGTTTATGTATGGAAATGTACAAATTTCATGGGCCAGTCATAAACAAAGTATTGTGAGTTTGTCTTCTACAGAAGCTGAATACGTGGCCGTATCGGAAGCGTGCAGAGAACTGATGTGGATTGAAAAACTTTTGCTGGATTTCGGAATAGCTGAAAAGAGACCAATCCAGATAATGGAAGATAATCAGAGCTGCATCCGACTGTCACAGAATGACAAGGTTCAGTCACGCACCAAGCACATCGCAACGAAATACCACAACGTGCGAGAGTTGGCGAAAGAAGGGGTCATCAGTCTACACTATTGTCACACCAGTGAGATGACAGCTGACATCATGACCAAACCGTTACCCAGAGAACATTTTGTGAATCTGCGTATAAAGCTTGGACTTTGTATGAATAAATAATTGCATGACAGTTATGCATGAGAAGGGGTTTGTTGGAATGTAATTGTATTTTACATGCATTGCCTGTCACCTATTATTTCTCTGTGATTACTCTGTGACCTCTGATGTGAATTACTTAGAGAGGTCACACAGCTATGCAACTTCCTGTGGGGTTTAGATGCAGCAGATGCAGCGCAGCACATGGAGCACATGGAGCTCATGATCTCTCCTAACCTGAGAGGATCTATGGTGGTGTGAGCATCCATTACCATCTAAGCACATGGAAGGAGCTGATAATACAAATGTATAGTAATATGTATATATAAGCCTGTCTGATTATAATCTAACTACAAACTGTGAGTAAACAGATGTTTTGTTACTTCAACTTTAAAGTGACTCAGCAGTGAATTATTCAGGGGTGAATGAGAGAGAGATGAAGAAAGAAATTAACATTTCTAAAGCTGAAGCTGTGTGTACTAAAATCTGCTAATTATTTACTACAAATAATCCAACAGGTCTTTATGTCGTCTTGTACTGACATTACTGGAGAGGTTCCTGGCATTGAGTTTCTGATGCACCCTTCTCCATTCTCTGGTTCTTTGTAATGTTTTTATGTTATTAGATTTCTTGATATAATGCATTTCCATGGTACAACCAAAGCAGTGTACATATTACAAACAGATCCTTCTCTGTTCCTAGAGGCCCACAATTTAAGTTGAGCTTTAAGAGACTTGCTCAGGATCACAAGGAACCACAGTGTGAATTGAACTGGCTCCCCTGGTTCTCAGTTCACTATGCTATTAGGCTTCTCCTTGTCTTAATATTGTTTACTTATGATCCAAATAATCCACTCCTATTACCCTACCAATCATGTCTTCTGCTTACATCCTCTGTGATCATTGTATTTGAATGTAGATGCCAGTCTTCCTCCTCTGCTTTGGATCTTTATTACACTATTGTTGGTGCTGTTTCAGTGGTGCCACAAGGATCTTCTTTCCTTTATGGTACAGTGAGGAAATAATGGCCGTACCTCCTAGGCCCCAACATCAAGTCTCCTCCACTATAACATTTCGTAAGGCTTACAAATTTTGAGAAACCAAATAGATTAGGAGGCCCTGAGAACAGATGCCACTCAGAATGCAGACCTGTCCACTGGACCCCCAAAAGAAAAATCTTTGGGAATCATCTTTCACCCCACTACATGCAAGTTCCAAACTTTTTTGTCCTCATTGCCTTGGGGGTCTTTCTGTCAGTGTTGGTGTTCCTTTACCCATCTCTTTGGGGTCTCTATGCCAAAGTTGGTACTGCTTTAGCTTTTTCTTAGTGCCTTTGAGTGTCTATGCCAGTGTCAGTGCTACTTTGCCCCTTCTGTAGTGTATTTGGCTCTTTCTGTCAATGTTGGTGCTGCTTGCCCCTCTTCCCATGCCTTGGTGTCTCTATTGCATTATATCTGCTGCTTTGGCCCTTTCAAAGTGGTTTGGAAGCTTCATGCCTCTGTTAGTGCCCTTTGCCCCTCTTTCCTTGGGGTCTTCATACCACTCTTGATGTATTCGAGTGCTATTGCCTCTCTGGCAGATGCCTTTGCAAGATGTTTTAAGTATGTTTCAATAAAAATGGATATAAAACCTCCACCCTTAGAGTACAAATTTAAAAGCCTGATTGACTTTATTGGATCTTATTGAAATGAAGGAAACAAAGTTTTCATAATCTGAAAATGAACCACAAGGCTGATTTGTTTAACACACATCGAAAAACTTTGCAGGCATTACTGCTAAATATTTGGGAAATGCGGAATAAGATAAGAGGGGGAAACTCAATGTGTTACACTTGAGAGAGTTTAAGAGCATGATTTGAGAAACATGCTTTCTTGGGTTGCTGTGAGAGAATTTTTGGACTGAAGTCTGCAGGGCATTGTTATCAGCAGTGGTCACTCAATCTTTATATTATGTAGCTCACAGAACATTATGGACTCCTTCAAAAGTGGCAAAAGTGATTGATGGGGGTTCTAACAAATGTTGGTCCTGTAGGATCTGCTGAGGGAACTTCATCTCCTACGTTTTTTGCCTGTTTGAACGTAAAACAGTTCTAGGTTCCAGTGTAGAATTATAAAAGTGCTAGGTGTTCAGGCTGAATTCAGTTATAAAATTGTTATTTTGAGATCAGTAGCTTTATCCCATTTATAAAGTGACAAAAAAGGCTATTTGAAGTGCTCATGGCTACAGCTATACAGATTATCATGTATGAGTAGAAAGATAACACAGTTTTGACTGTGAGTACATGGTGGAATGTTATATGTCTCACTAGGAAATATGAAGAAATTGCTGCAATTAAGAAAACTTCCCAATGTTAAAAAAAAAATCTCAGCTCCTCTAGATTTGTTTTGTCAATATGCAGATGCATAATAAGGAATGACATCTCAGTTCTTGTAATGGTAAAACACATATCAAACATTGATCTAAACTTCAAATTCCAAATATAATCATTTTATTCAAACATTACAACTTCTTTTATAAAATCAAATATTCACCCCACAGAGCCCCTAGAGTATGTTCATTAGTGTATTCCTTTCTATCCCACTTCCACAGTCCGTTAGTCTCGGCAAGAGTCTCACACTTAAACCATTTTTTCACTTTCAATGAAGCTGTGTGAAATATTCAAAACCTTTACAGTTCTCTTCACCAGGATGAGCCACTGTCACCTACTAACACTTCAAGTAGTTCCCACAGGATTTAATGCAAAGTTTGAAAACTTCAATGAAAAATCCTCTGTTAGAAAAAACCTGTCACGTGAGCTCAAGAGACTCCCCTCTGCAGGAGGAGCAGCCTAGAGGTTATAACAGGGAAGCAAGGACTGAAATCCTACTTTTTCCTCCCACTGATGCTCCTTGTGACCCCAGGGTTATTTCATTCTCTATTGCCTTAGATATAGCTTACATAATAGACTCTCTTAGGCAAGGACTCTCACCCCTATAGGTGGACCATGCACTGAGCTCAGATTTTGGAAAAGAGAATAAATCAAATCTAAGAATTCCAAATGCTATTGAATCTCCAAGTAACTCTGAAAAATCTGTTTCTCTCCTTGTGCTTGTTAGTTTTGTCCTTGGCTTAACCTTCACTACTACTACTACTATTTAGCATTTCTATAGCGCTACAAAGCGTACGCAATGCTGCACAAACATAGAAGAAAGACAGTCCCTGCTCAAAGAGCTTACAATCTAATAGACAAAAAAATAAAGCAAACAAATCAATTAATGTGTAGAGGAAAGAGGAGAGGAGGGTAGGTGGAGGCGAGTGGATACAAGTGGTTACGAGTCCAAAGCAATGTTAAAGAGGTGGGCTTTCAATCTAGATTTAAAGATGGTCAAGGATGGGGCAAGACGTAGAGGCATAGGAAGTCTATTCCAGGCATAGGGCGCAGCAAGACAGAAATGTAATTTGGTTATAGAGTTACACAAATATTTAACAAACGTTTTTTTACTCATTCCTCAAGAGAGAAAAATAACCACAGTAAGTTTACTGCTGGAATAATTTTTGAATCTTTTGCCTTCTCCAGGGACCTGATCTAATATATATATATATCAGCTGGAACTTGAAACCGGTTCTATTTAATATGGCAACTTTTCTTATATGACATGCTTGTTAGCCATTGATACCCAGTATTCCGGACTTGTTACCAAACACAATTAACATTCTTAGTAAACATAGTAGATGACGGCGGCACAGATCATATAAGTCTGCCCAGCACTATCCTCGCCTCCCAACTACCAGTCCCGCCTCCCACCACCAGCTCTGGCACAGATCGTATAAGTCTGCCCAGCACTATCCCTGCCTCCCACCACCGGCTCTGGCACAGACTGTATAAGTCTGTCCAGCACTAGTCCTGCCTCCCAATTAACATTCTTAGTAGTTTTTAATCTTAAATTTTGCTCTTTATTTTCCTTTTGAAGTACTTTTATACTTACAGAGGCAGAAGTAGGCTGCATGACACCTCCGTTCATACTTGCTGCTGAGTTGTTTCGGTACAGCTGGTGGTTTTATTGCTAGGGTGGGCACAACTGGGCCTCAGTAAGAGGGAGCAAGAAAAGTCTACAGATTAGATAACTTTTTTCTGTTTTTGATGTAGAGAAGAGTCTTCTAGGCCTCAGTCTATTAGAGACCCTTAATCAAGGTGAAAGAAGAAGAGAGAAACTGGAGTATAAGAGGAAAGAAGAAAAGCTAAAAAAAGATAAGCATAGAAAAGGTGTTAACAATAATGAGTATGAATGTAAATGACTCTCTAAGGCACGTAACAGTTATAGTGTACCTGTTTACTTCATGTTTTGATGTTACTGAATGTTTCTTTTAGTCGATTTTTTTTTTTTGGGGGGGGGGGGTTGTTGGCTTAACAGTTTCCTCCTCTTTCTTTGTACTTTCAGCTATGAGGCTTCATATGTAACTACCCAGGAATATTTTCCCTTTCCAATCAATCCTATGTTTAATGCAGACTAGTTCTGGGCTCCTCCTGGAACCCAAGTTCTAGGCCCTGAATCCAGTCAGCAGGGATCACTCTTAAGCAGATACTATGACCCCCCTCTCTCCCAGGGGCAGCGCGAACTGCCACTGTAGCTTCACAAGCCCCATCCAGCTTGGCGTGTGGAAGGTCTGACTTGGGAACCAAACTGGGAACCTTCCACATGGCGGTGTATAGAACTTACCACCCAAGCCACCCTTGAATGTATTTTTTTATTTTTTGTCTTACTGCAGCTATGAATTACTGGCGAGCCCATATTAACATCGTAACATCGTGAGTACTGCCTTATTTATATCATTTCTTTTCATTAACTTCTTTCACCTTGACCTTACTTTGCCAACTGAGCCCATTTTTAAAATTAGGGATGAAAGCGCAGCATAGCCATGCCAGATGATCAGTAACTGGAGAAATAATATGCAAATGAAAGGCACATATACCTCCTGGGCCATCTGCATGCAGACTGTGCAATGTGGAGTAGTTTTGCAATAAATTACTGCTTTTGCTATACCACTGATCTACAAACTGTTCATCTCGATTTGATTTAGGTGCCAGGCGTAAGTCTTGGCATCTTATTTTAGTCACGGGAATCAGCGCTACGTGCTATTCTTTAAAGGATGCTCATCCCAGAGTGCCCTTTATAGAATAGCACTGAGTGCCGGTTTTTCCTGGCACCCAAATTTGGGCCTCATTTACTGAATCTAGCCTGGCACATTGGCATGATCACGTAACTGGGGGTAATAAATCTGTCTGGCAAACTGCTTCACCCTCTTGAGATGAAGTGCAGATGGTTTTGTGCTAACAGTGTCCTTGGTCAGCAAGACAATCTATAGCGGAAAGAGAAACAGGAAATGTCCAAGCAGCCATCTTACTGTTGTTCACATAGATGATTCACGTTCAGGCCTGTATATGGACATAGGCCTCAGTTGCACACAGGGTGACACACACATGGGCCACTTCTACAGGGGTAGGGGGAGAAAGAATGGATACAGAGACAAGCTACAGGAGGAAGAAAGTACACTGTTTCTCAGAAAAATGAGGCCCCTCTTATTTTTCTCTATATCCAACAAATAGCTGTGTGTACAATAATAGTGGAGTGGAGTAGCCTAATGATTAGCACAGTGGGCTTTGCTCCTGGCGACATCGGTTCAATTCCCACTGCAGTTCCTTGTGACCCTCCATTGCCCCAGGTACAAAAACTTAGATTGTGAGCCCTCTAGGGACAGAGAAAATACCTGAATATAATATATACAGTACTGAATATAGCTAGTAGCGCTATAGAAATGATTAGTAATAGTAGCAGAACTTGGCTCACAAACAGGTGCTTAGCCAGACACCCAATTATTTTGTGGGCCTGGGCCCAAGATGGGTGGGCAGAAGAACCCTGCCCCATCCTACAGGTGATATTTGGTATCTCCTTTTCTCACCAACATGCCATATGATCTCTCAAACATCCCCCCTCTCCCGCATACCTTTTAAATAGCAGATTTTTACCGGCAGCAAGCAGCAACTAATATACGCTGCTCATGTTGGCCTCACATCCTTCCCACTGATGCAACTTGCTGTTTCCACACAGGCAGTAATACATCCAGGGGTGTGCTGGTAAATTTTTAACAATGGGCTCTCTCTCTCTCTGGGCATAGCCAGCCCTGCAATTTGGGGGGGGGGGGCATGGGTGGACTGGGGGGATAATGCATGCCCATCTCTCTCCACCTCAGATAGGCATGCTATGGACTGCCACCACACCCCACTGCTTGTTTCTGGCTCTGAGCAGCAAGCTGGGACTTCTTGCACATGCAGGAGAAGTCCCAGCCTGCTGCTCAGAGCTGGAAATCAGGAGCGGGGAGCAGCAGCAGTCTATTCACTTGGCTGGCGAAGCTCAGCATTCCCACCAGCAAAGTAAAAGAGAATTGAGGTGGGGGCCCGAGCCCACATTTTGGGAGCCAGTGGTTAAAGTAGTCATGGAGGGCCTGCTTTAACAACCGGCTCCCAAAATTCTTCAAAATTTAACAAACGGCTCTCGCGAGCCCGTGAGAGCCTGCTCCAGCACACCACTGAATACGTCAGAGGGAAGGCTGTGGGGCTGGTGCGAACAGTATGTATCACTCGCTGCAGATGAAGATCTGCTATTTACAAGGTATGCAGGAGGGACAGTTGTTGGGAGTTTTCAGCTGGTGGGGCTTGGGGATCTCTGCCAGCCACATCATAGGTGTGCTGCTACTGGGTGAGCCTGAGCCCAAAGTGGGTGGGTCTGGACCCGCCCGGGCCCACCCTTGGCTACGCCACTGCTCACAAATAGGGTTATAAAAAATAAATATGTAATAGGATAATCATGTCATGATTTGTAAAGAATATTTATGACTTCATTATTTACAGTTGGTCAACATGGGTGTTCTGATAGAAGATAAGTGCCTAATAAAATTTATGAGACAAACAAAACACTGTGGAGCAAAGAAGTTTCTAAAAATGTTTTCTGAAAATCAATGGTCATTTGGAACTAGATTCTACATATGATGCCTAAAAAATCGGCACCGAACCAAAATACACTTAGGTGTATTCTATAAAGTATGCCTAAATTTAGGTGTACTTAATAGAATATGCCTAAAGTTCTGCACAGTTTATAGAATACGCCAAGTGTCCGTCTACATGACTAAATTTAGTTGCAGGCAGTTACGCCAAGTAGAACCTGGTGTAAATGCTGACATCTAAATACAAGCAGACCGGGTATATTCTATAACCACGCATAGATTTTAGAAATGCCCATGACTGGCCCATTCCACACCCCCTTTTCAACTACATGACTTAGAATTTACACACATCACATTATAGAATTTGTTTAGGCAGTTCTGCATGTAAATCTAATTAATGCCAATTAGTGTCAATAATTGCTTATTAAGTGGCAATTATCAGTACTGATTAGCTTGTTAACAAAGTTGCTATATAGAATCCTGAAAAAAATCTTATTTGCAAAATTGATATTACCGGTGATTTCAAATGCTGCCCCAGTCGCAGTCAGTGCTGAAGTGCACACACCGCTGATGTCATTGACCAAATTGAAGGATGTAGTATTAAATCAGGAGGAAACTGCAGACCTACTACACATAAAGACATTTCAAACATGCACTTTAAATTGTCAGTGCAAATAACTTTCCAGCAAATTGATTTTGAGCATAACATGCTACATGAAGTAGAGAAGAGGAAAATGACTGAAGATGGGGGACTACAGATAAGGAAAAGAATAAATGAGTGTAGTAGATAGGCAAACTGAGAACTCTCGTGGTTTGATGCAGGTCATCAGAATTTGCTGCTTTCTGGGCAGTTCCAGAGTCTTTGATCTTGATGGAATTATTATTTGTCTTTGCATAGTTTCATAACATAACTGAACCACTACTTTTGATTTTGTTAGGTTAGAGCTGGTAGAAGAAAATAGCGTCTTATTGTCCTCTTCCACCGACTGCACGGTCCGTCTGTGGAGTATGAATGGAGAGTTCATAGGTAATTTTCAAAAGTAATAAATTAAGTTATAAGAGCTGTGATACACACTACTGTACCACTGTTATGAAAATGCAGTGTTTTATCATGCAATGACGGTCTAGAACACCAGCACTAAGAGCAGCCTTTGAGCACTACAGAAAATTGCTACCAGAGGTGTTTACTCTTCAGTGGACCAACCAAAACCTCATAAAATCACATTGGTGGCACCAGCTCAGTTGACCTGATATCACCTTATGGACAGTGAAGAGTAAACCTTTGAGGGACTTGCAGTTTTATACCTTTAGGCAGAAGATGTTGCTCTGGTAATTTTTTGTATGTTAAACTCTAGTGCTAAAAGAATGCAATTAATGCATTTCTAATAATCTATTATTTCAGTTAACATTATAAAAAAAAAAAAGAATGCAAGCTCCTCCTGAAATGAGTTTCTACCACCAGTTTCTTTTGGACTATTGATATTCTGTTAACAAATCTTCTTGTATTGATGTTGGCATTTTGCTATTCGAAGGGACATTTGGCCAGAGAGAACCTTGGGAAATTTTTACCCCTGCCTCTTGGAAGCACCCCATGGTTCCCTTTGAAATTCTGATTGACCCAGAAAGCATGCCTGTCCACCCAGTACTGCAGTGTAATGCATCAGTTCTGCAGATCATCAACTCAAATCAAAAGGACACTTCAAAGGAAAAATCCAGTACAACGGTTTGTATACTGCTTACAACAGTGGCTTTCAAACTTTATTTTTCAGCAACCAGTGGAAGACTATATTATTCCTATAGTCTAAAAAAGAATCTTCAAATTTGAGTTTACATAAAATCAAAGAAGCAGAAAATTAGGCAAGTAGGTTACAGGTGAAAAGTGTTAAAAAAATTATAACTATGACATATCTAGCTACATGTTTTATAAACCACACACCTATTTGTGACACCACCCAAAGTACATCCCACATATGCCTATGCAAAGGTCACATAAAAATATGTGCCTTGTCACCTCACTTGGCTCTAAAAATGCCTCAACATGGCATATTCTCCACCCACAGTATGCAAGTGTGTTGTGTCAGTCATGTCTCACTGCCCTACCAGTGCACAGGGATTGAGCTGGAGCTTTGACACAAGCCATTTCCATTTTTAATTTCATTTTCTGCAGCTGGAATTCATGCTCTTCACGCCACAGCTGGTCTAACCGCTATCGCTCTAAGACGTAGGTCTGCTGGACCTCAGCTGCTGTGGCATCCGGCCCTGCCAATTCACAAGCTTCTGCCCACAAAGGGTCTGCTCTCACCCCAGGAGAACTCTGCACAGGCCTGTCCAGCTACTCCTCCCCACTGAGGTTATCCAGTTGCTCTTGTGTTAAGTCAGGCATCTCTGATGTCTGCTGGCTGCTGCCAGTCACCATCAGCATGCTGCTAATCTAACACTACAAAAAAAAAAAAAAACTGAAGGGGGAAAGGACCCTGTTACTGCTGCACTTGTTCACTGTGCTCTGTGTCTGGAGGTGACAGATTAAAAACTCTGAACCACTCAGTGGATGGTGATCCTCCCTCCATGCACTGAGCCTGACAATCCCACCAAGCTGTCACCAAAAAAGGAAGATGAAGGTTTGTCACAAAACGCCTAGCCATCCGTCTGGGGCTACCCTGTGGCCACTTAGAGGGTCTATCCACAAGCACAGCTCAAGTCCACCTGCACTTGCCACTTGTGTTTTACACTAGCACCCTCCTCCCACCGACTGGGTCACAACCACCTCTGCTCTCAAATTATCCCATGATTTCTAGGTTACTGGATGCCACACTCCCAGTGGTCCCACAGTTCCCATAAAGCACTCACAGACCCAACACACAAACCACCAGGATTCTTTATCAGTCTAGACAACTAAATTGTTTATTGTCTGAAAAATTAGAACAATGAACAAAAAAGGTACAATCAGCAAACAGTAACAGGTAACTGAAATATGGATCAATTATAACACTAACTAAACATTTGTTTACTGTTTAAGTAGTACCTGGGGAGATCAGGACATGTAGCTGCTCACACGTTTTCACATATAACTTTTCACAGGGCTTCAGCAAAGAGCTCTCTCTCTCTCTCTCTCTCTCTCTCTCTCTCTCTCTCTCTTTTTTCCCTGGTTGAAACTGGGGCAAAAGCCAGTATACTCCAAATGAAATTGAGCACCTGGGCCAATTAAAGCCCAGAACAACAAGTTTGAAAGTATACTGCGGGATGCCTTTCGAAGCCTTAAACAAAGAAAACAGCTTTGGTTCTGCAGCAGTTTCAAAACATAAACATGCACCACCTGCTGGCCAAACTAGAGAAATACACTTCAGGAAATACCCACTACACTTTACAGGCTTAACACACACTGTTCTGTCACACCAATCTTACAATGTTATTATATTAGTAAGAGATTCTGTACAAAGCAGGTGAGTGTGAGATTGTTGCTCATGCAGTTGATGAACAGAGGTAATAATAAAACTTTATTTATAACCCGCTATATCTTTAAAAGTCTAAGTGGTGAAACTAGACTGTATGGTCACACATTTACTTTATTATCAGCAGCATTCGTCTCACTTATTACACAACTAGGCATTACAATAAAAATATTATTAAAATCAGTAAACAATACAGCACATTAAAAAAAATTCAAATTCAGGCTTATAAACATGGAAGTTAAAGGAATGGACTCAAGTCTGAGAGTAAGAGCCATAGGGAGAAGGAAGTTTCCAACATACCAAGCTCTCTGCACCCTTCACTTTAAGATGTTCACTTTTCCATCTAGTGAAGGTATTCCTCTGAATAAGTACAATTTATATTAAAGCTATGGGCATTAATGTTTTAAAGGATGAATACAAGGTATTACAAAGTTATAAAACACCAGTGATGCAAAAAAGCATAGCAAGCATCTCTTCATTCACTACTACATTTAAAGTGTGATGCTTTCTCACATCCAGATTTGCTTTCAGGTTGAAATGAACTATAGTCCAAGAGTACCTGAAATTATGATCACAGATGATGATATCAAGGAAGAACTTAGCAAGCGGTTCTACTCCCATGCTTTCGGCAGAAGGTAAGCCTGATGAAGGGCAGGTTATGGGAAGATACTACACCTAATTTTAATAATAATTTTCCATATGGCATAGAAGTGTTTTAAAGTCCAACTAGTGAACCAGTCCAATGGCACAGAGGCACTACTGTGTGTTGCAATGTAGAGCATCAGAGTTTGATTCCCAACTCAGGCTTTTTTGTCTTCCCAAATCAGCCAGCACTGGGGATGGTGCAGAGGCTGGAAGTACAAAATTACCCCACCTTCCCCCCAGTGCAGTCCTCCTGGCGATTTGAAATGTGCTGTGTAGTCCTGCATGAGATGTTTGGAACCCTCTGCTCTATTTTCTCCTTCTTTCTTAACCTGACCTTCATGTACAACTTCTACAGCTCATCCTGCCTAGGAAATTAAATTTAGTTATTTCTGAAATTATAATGAGCAACTATATTAATGTTTTCTTTACACAGGTTGCAACATGAGAGATACACAAATTTAAACAAACCACCTAATCATGGAGGTCCAAGCACTTTTCATACACTCCAGTATTTTGAAATTTTCAATGATCAAATCACCTGTGAAAAACCAAATGTGTCTGCCATTGTTGCAGACCCTTTTATGGAACATTGTAAGGACAAAAATGCATCAATAGCTAAGAAGAAATGAAGTTTTCAAATGCTCAATATCCGACCTATGAATCAGTGCAATTCTGATCACTTTTTTCAATGCTCTAAATCAGGAAGTTAAACATTCTGATCATCATTCATCATAACACAAATATAGTAACATAGATTATGGCAGATAAGGCTTGTCTTTCTGCTTCTTTATCACTTTTGACTGATAGGCACATAATTCCCCAAACCAATCCTAATTCCTCCACTATCCTTTTTGCCTAAGCTCTCAATCCTCTTCCAACTGCTGCCCTCTATAACTGTTCACAGACACACCCAAACTCTTCCACAGTACCACCTCTGCTTGTAGGTCATTCCAAACAAGAAGGGCCTACTGAAATTAAAAGAATATTTTGTTGCACTCTTTAAACCTTTCCATGTAAGCCCAGCCAAAAGACAATATGCAAGTTTTACAGCAATGACCATCTATTCAAGCACAGTTCTATCCACAAGGGAGGAAAATAGTCTGTCATAGTGAATCAAGGAGGTTAGATTGAGACAGGAGATGGCATCACATCAAAAAGCTGAAGCCAAAGAGGTTTGTCTCCCCTTCCCTCTGCCCTGCACAGCCACCTAGCAGCTGCTGAATCCACATTGTCGATCTTTATTTGATCTCATATATTTTCAAACATGCCGGTTTGTTCAGCATAAGAATGTACACAGAGGATGTATTGGTTTCATCGCTTACAGCAGTAATTAGTTCTAAATCGTAATCATTGTGTCAGTTGGAGGAGCTGGTAATAGGGATTCCCTGCGTTCGTGCAAAGATGTTTTCACCTAGTAAGGGAAGAAGAAAACAAGCGGGAAGTCAACCGTGGAGTCTTTGTATCAATAAATCTTCTTTAAAGTATCAAGGTTGTCCTTCTTGGTTCTGGAGTCCACGGTTGACTTCCCACTTGTTTTCTTCTGCTTCTTTTTCACATGGGCATTTCAGAGGTCTCCGCTTTTGTGGATTTCTGCTGGAGTCACCTAAACAGACGTTATGAAAATCAGGTGCTCAACAATCACTTACTATTAAAGTACAAAGTTTTAAAAAAAAAACATTAATTTGAAACCTAGGACCATTTAACATTTTTTTCTGTGCGTTAGTGCTGTCCGATTCGGTCAAAAGATTTTTTATTCAATTCACTCCTATAAATCATTTTTTCAGTTTGATTCACTCATATGAATCAATTTTTCAACTGATTCAGTCATTTAGTGCTATCAAATAGCAAACAAAATTAATTTTCCTACCTTTGTCTGGCTTTTAATTTTTGTAATTATGTCTCTAGTTTCCACTTTCCTCTGTCTTCTCTCAACTCTTTTGCCAGGGTCTTCTGATCCATTTGTCATTTCTTCTCTGTCCTCTTTCCATTTAGCCTTTGCCCTCCCCCCCCCCCCCCCCCCCACACCTCTTCTATGCAGCCATTGTCCAATCTCTGTAACCACCAATCCAGCATCTACCCTTCTTTTCTGTCCCTTTCTATCCAGCCTTTGCCCTCTATCACCCCCACCTCTTCCATCCAGCCACTGTCCCATCTCTGTAACCCCTAATCCAGAAGCTGCCTCCTCTCTGTGCTCCCTCTTACACTGACACCTCTGATGCTGGTGCTTCTCTAGAGCAACAGCGGTGTGGTATCAAAAGAAAATAAACTCACCACAGGGCCGGACTCTCCACTGGGGCTGCTGCTGGTCTCGAGCCCCTGTGGGGCAGAGCAGGCAGCCTTCACCAAAAGAGAAACCAGCAGTGTGGTGAGTTTATCTTCTTTTGCTGCCGCTGCTGCTGAGGAAAGCAGCAACAGCGGCTTGGGTGACAGTGGGAGGGAGGTGGGGAAGTCCTGGATTGGGACACCTGATTTTGTTTCTGAAACAAATCGATGCACCCACAATGAATCAGCAAATCGACTCAAATCTTGAATTGGATATGTACATCAAAAGAAAAAGATAGTATGTGGGCACATGCTCCTTTTGCTTTGTGGAATGCAGTGCTATATTATAAAAATGAACTTGCTTTTTTTTTTAATTACTACTATTTCACATAGAGGTATTGAATAATGAGGGAAGAGCTTCCTTTGTGCAGAAGTTCTGTTCAGAGTCAGTCTAAATGTGTCAACATTGTCCAGTTCAGCACACTACTAACTGCCAAATTCATACAAAGTTAATTATGTTCAGTTGGAAATAAATCTGTTGGCTGAGTGCTGTGTGAATATTCCACCACTGTTTCATTACTGCTACCAAGTATTACATATTATGGGCACTTGCTTTAAACTTTGATTGTTTTAATTAATTTATCCACACCTTACATGCACATGGTATTGTTTTTTAAAGCCAAAGTTGAATCCCTAAGGGTGGTTGAACAATTAGGTATAAACCAGGTGCATAACCAGACCTCAATTTTAGGGTGGGCACATTTTGCCCTGCCTCCCCACTACTCTCCATCCCCACCGCAACTCCACATGTCTGGACTGGTCCGGGGGGGGGGGGGGGGCGTTCTCAAGCCCTGCCAGCAGAAGCCTTCCTCCAGCACTGTTTACTGCCATGCCGCCTGCCCTGCTTCCCCCGGTAGCACACATGCTCAGTTTTTAATTAAATTGAGCATGCAAAGCCTCGAGCATGCTCAGCGAGCAGGGGGAGGGCAGGCATCACAGTGGCAAATAGCACTGGAGGAAGGCTTCTGCTGGTGGGGCTTGGGGACCCACACCAACCAAACCAGCAGAACTTAGGGGTAGATGCACTAAGGTCCTCGGAAGAGCCGTTCCCTTACTGATTCCATAGCGAATTGGTAGGGAACGGCCATGCATCAAGGAAATGGAATGCAAATGAGCTGCTCGTTGTAGCTCACTTGCATTCTCTATTCCCTCGGAAACCAGTCGGCCGATTGAGCACGCGCAGAGCAGCCAAGCGTTAAGCTGGCTGCTCTGCGCATGCCAAAGACGTCCAAAAGGATGTTCCTGACGAGCACTTGTCAGAGCCGTGGGCCGGAGCGCAAGCTGCAGCCGCCGGTACAGCCGGTGATCCCTGCCGCCCCACTCTCGGAAGAAGGGGGTGGATTGCGGCTGACTGTGCAGACCCTCCTCCCCGGGAACGCGCATCTCTGGGGGCGATGGGGGGTGAGAGTTGCCCCAAATGACCACCGCCGGCATTGGGACATGCGAGGACGTCCCAAAACAACTATTTGGATGTCCCTTTCGATTATGCCCCCCCTTCAGGTCTCTCTCAGCCAATCACAGCGCGCTTAGCTGACACCGGTGACAGCTAAACACGCTGTGATTGGCTGAGAGAGACCTGGAGGAGGGGCATAATCGAAAGAGATGTCCAAATAGTTTTTTGATTTGGACATCCTCGCAGAAGAACACCCATCACAAATAAATCTTGGGAAAAACGTCCAAGTGCTTGTCAATGAAGGATGTCAATGTTAGGCACTTTAGGATGGCCCTGACGAGCACTTGGACGTGGCTAGGCAGTGAAGGACGTCCATAACGGACGGCCCTGACGAGCACTTGGACGTTTTTTCCCCCGATTTTTTTTTTTTGTTACATTTATAGAAGTTTTGAAATCCCGCGCAGCCCCAACGAGAGGTACAGACCTCCGGTTAGATTTTCCATGGTTAGGCAATTGGAAAATGGTAGTACATCTCTCTACACATAATACTATTTGCTCATCTGCATTCCGTTTTCATTAGCTGCTACCGTGATTGGACAATGCCCTTTTGTGCATGAACTGGTTTACTACTTGCACGTTAAACTGGCTAGAACCAGTTTAAAACCCACGTTAATGGCTCATTAAGTTTAGTGCATCTGGCCCTTAGGGGGCCCCGAATGTAATTTTGTGGGGCCTAGGTCCCCCCCCCCCGCCCCCCCCCCCCCCCCCCCCCCCCCCCCCGTGGCTAAGCCACATGTATAAACTGCATTGTTTCTGACTTGACTTGTTTTGGAGTTGGACTGCTTTGAGTCCTACTGATCTGTATATTCTGCGGTCTAGAATTTTGGAAGATGGAAATGAGGAAATAAAAATTAAGTTTTGGATGTACTCCATAGAAGTTATTGTTTACTTTTGCAATGTGTATGGATGCCTGTATGCATGTGATAATGTTTGAATAACTAACTATACTTATGGATATGATTTCTGAACATGCAGAAACATTACAGGACAGATTTTTAAATGCCTGCTGATCTCAACTTTGTTAAATGTTTCAGACATCTGCTTGCTCCGATGATATTACTGAATTCTATTATTCTGTCTCACTGTATTTTCAAATGTATGTCACACTGAACCCGAGTTTGCTTGGGATAATGTAGAATATAAGTGTTAAAAAAATAAAATCCTTTACTCTCCACCTTTTAAGGCACTGCCTATCCAGCTCGATGGTGATGACACCAGGAAAGCAAATTTGGTCCAGAGAAGAATAACTCAAAATAACCTGTTCTTTAGCTGGGCTCTAATATTACCATATTAAAAATGCAACCACGCAATGCCTTTGTGGTTATGTTCCACTAATAATTTAAACAATTAACTGGCTTTCTTGAAAGGATTATGGGGCTCATTTTCAAAACACTTAGACTTACAAAGTTCCACACGTTACTATGAGGCTCATTTTCAAAGCACTTACGTGCTTTGAAAATGAGCCCCGTGTAACTTTGTAAGTCTAAGTGCTTTGAAAATACACTTCTATATAACCTTTGGATGCATGACTAAGAACACAACCATACACTTATTCAATATCATAATTCATCATGTACAGTAAAAAAAACAACCTTTTAGGGTGGATAGTGATCACAATGAGCTCCTTTTATTATCGACCAGATAGAAGACATAAGAGTTTTCAGTTTTGGCACAGTATAAGTCATCACAAGAACAAAATATAAGAAAACCAATGAACCATATTAGGGGCTTGTTGCCCATTTGAGAGATCTGCATGAAACAAAACATTTATTATTATTATTTTGACTTATAAAACCACTTGTCCATGAAACATGATCAAAACAGAATAATCCATTTGTGTATCTAAAATATAAACCTAAACTTCTACAAAACAGATGAGGTGAAGATGTGATTCCTGTGCCCCAATGAAAGGAGAGTTTAATTTTACTTCCATTTAATTATAATATATTCCATCTTTTTAACACCAGGCTTTCCGAGGCAGAATATAACAGTTAAGATGAACTTATCAGGAAACAGGATAGCCTCACTTAAATTTGTTATATTCTATAGAACAGTGTAGAAAATTGAGCACAAAATACAGTTTATTATTGCTGGTTGTACCAGCTACAATAATTTTTTTTAGCTTTTTTAGTAATATTCAATTTTATTTCATGATATGTATCTAGATATGAGAAGCTTTCAAATAAGTAAAAAAAATATATCTTTTATCTCCACCTTTTAAGGCACTGCCTATCCAACTGGAACAGCTTTAGACTTTTTACAGACGGGCCATGCATAGGCAGTCCATTATTTCTAATAATCTTTTGCTATTGTTTTGTGGGAACTAAAATACCAACAAGCTCCACCTACTGGATTCAGCCCACATAATAGACTAGATAGGCTCATGCCATCTCCTGTCTCAATCTAACCTCCTTGTAGTGAATACATGTAGTTTTGTCCTATGGGTGGACCTGTACATTGCAGAAACCCAATTGGCTTATCCAGTCTGCCTGGTTATTCCTATCATACTCTACAAGAGATATATACCAGCCATCAGTCAAAGAAAGCTTAACTACAAGGTACTGCTTCTTATCTACATCATTTTTTGCCATCTTCCTCTTTGCTTTTTACTAGTCCTCTGCTTAACATACATGCTTTCTCACATTTCTTACCCCCAATCTAAGCGATTCTAGTCAGCAATTAAAACAAACTATTGTCTGAACATCAGCACATATCATGGCAACTTTCATCAGGACTGGATTATAAGTCTACAACTGCATTTGAAGGGGAAAAACAATTAGCCATTGCAAAAATGTATAACATTTCCACACTTGTCAAATGACTTAGTTGCTGGAGAGAGACCTTAGCGGCTAGCCCAAACCTGGCTTTTTGAAATTCCCTAAAATATAGTCTGGTACATGCCACACTGATTTTGAATGAATGAAACAAGACTATAACTGCTCAGGGCACTCAACAACCAGGGACACTCAGAAGTCTTCCTCCATAAACAAAGAGTTTTGTTTTGTAAGGTTACCAGGTAGCTCTATTGTTTTACTATGCTCATTGAATCTTAGCTGTACCTCATTGCAGGCATATATTTCCTTAAGACAAGTAAGAATGCCAGACTGCATGCTATGGAGTAAAAACCAGAACTTGAACAACCTACTGGTTAAAATTATTGTATTAGAGGAAACAGGAGTGTCTTCCTTTCTGAGGCTGGAGGTTTCTCTCTCACCTCTTCATACCAACCCTCCGCCCATGTCCAGCGGCTGTTCCTGCTGCGTGTGGGGGTTCAGGATAGAGAAGGCGTTTCTTCGACCTCAACAAAGAGGCTACTGGTTTGGAGAAAAAGTTGACTGTGAAGACCATTGAAGGGCTTGGAGGTTTTCCACTGCCCTCCAAGGGGGTAACTTTGGAGCACATCTGGAAAGGCCTTCATTCCTTAAACACTGTTGCTGAAATCTACTAAAGAAGTAAAATCTTTATCTATTAAAGTACAAGATTTGGCATCTGCTTATGGATATGCAAATCAGTTTCAACATTTGAAAGAAGTAAAAGATTTACAAGGCTTTAAAACAGAAATAGCTAAAGATAAATTATTTCTTCACAGGAAGATAGAACAGCTTAAAATCTATAATAGGAGGTTAAACCTCCATCTTCTGAGTTTTCCTAAGCCAACTGGTATGCTCCCTGAGGACTTATTCAGGAAATATTTAACTGAAGTTTAACTGAAATATTTAACTATACCCCTCTGGAATAAAAATGTACTTCATTCCTACTACTTCTAAAGAACCAGGAAATGGTGGACCAGAGGCTCTTCCAATTACAGAAGGCGGTTTAGATTTGAATAATTTGTCAGCTATATTAGAGAAATTGGTATCAGATGCAGCAGAGAGTCACTTTGATCATATCTTTTGTATTTGAACAACACCTTAATAATGTGATGAGAATGAGATTCTACTTTCAGAATGCTAGGACTCTGTTTCTTGGTCAAAAATATACATATATCCTGATGTAACCAAATGTACTCAAGATAGAAGGAAGGCTTTTCTTGCCCTGACACAAGAGACTAAAGATACTGGAGCATATTTTTTTTTTGTTATATTATCCATGTAAGCAGAGTGTATGCTGGGATACGATCCACCTTATAATTGAAAGAGAAAAACGCCTAGATTTCGTCCCAAATCGGGAGATAGACGTTTATCTCACAAAAACGAATAAATCGGTATAATGGAAAGGCGATTTTGGACGTTTTCAACTGCACTCCATCGCGGAAGCGTACAAAGTTGACGGGGGCGTGTCGGAGGCATGGCGAAGGTGGAACTGGGACGTGGTTATTGGCCGAGGAGAGATGGGCACCTTTCGCCGATAATGGAAAAAAAGTATGCGTTTGTATCTAGAATTTAGGGCACTTTTCCTGGACCCTGTTTTTTCACGAATAAGGCCCCAAAAAGTGCCCTAAATGACCAGATTACCCCCAGAGGGAATCGGGGATGACCTCCCCTGACTCCCTAAGTGGTCACTAACCCCCTCCCACCACAAAAAATGATGTTTCACAACTTTTTATTTTCACCATCAAATGTCATACCCACCTCCCTGGCAGCAGTATGCAGGTCCCTGGAGCAGTTGTTAGGGGGTGCAGTGGACTTCAGGCAGGTGGACCCAGGCCCATCCCCCCCCCTACCTGTTACAATTGTGCTGCTTAATGCTTATTAGTCGTCCAACCCCCCAAACCCACTGTACCCACATGTAGGTGCCCCTCTTCACCCCTTAGGGCTATAGTAATGGTGTAGACTTGTGGGCAGTGGGTTTTGAGGGGGATTTGGGGGGCTCAACACACAAGGGAAGGGTGCTATGCACCTGGGAGCTCTTTTACCTTTTTTTTTTTTTTTTGTAAAAGTGCCCCCTAGCGTGCCTGGTTGGTGTCCTGGCATGTGAAGGGGACCAGTGCACTACGAATCCTGGCCCCTCACATGAACAAATGCCTTGGATTTATTCGTTTTTGAGCTGGGCGCTTTCATTTTCCATTATCACTTAAAAACAAAAACGCCCAGCTCACAAATTGTCGAATAAAACATGGACTTCTATTTTTTTCGAAAATACGGTTCGGTCCGCCCCTTCACGGACCCGTTCTCGGAGATAAACGCCCATGGAGATAGACGTTTTCGTTCAATTATGCCCCTCGATATGTTTTCTTTAGCCCATAACAATTGTTGTCCTTTTTAGAGGGGAAGTGAGCTCCAGGTCAGAAGATTCAGGTTCAAGTTGAACAATTCCCCCCCCCCCCCCCCCCCATTGTGGTCAAAGGCGGCTTATTCTTTTTTTTCTTCTCCTTTCTTTTCTTTTTATACTGTGAAGACTCTTTACTGTATATAAAATGTTTTAATTTTATTTCTGGTTATATTTAATTTGTTTCATTTTCCTTAGAGAGTCCTCATAATTAATAATTTGTAAGCAGTTTCTCATATACAAGTGGATACTTTGAAAGTTATAAATAAATGTTTTTTAAATTGTAAAAAAAAAAAAAAAAAAGTAGAGCAACATGTAAACCAACAAACCTAATCACAGGGGTTCTCAACCTAAATCTTAGGACACACCTAGCTAATCCAGTTTTCAGGATGTCAATAATGAACATGCATGAGTTAGATTTGCATATAGGTACCCAAATGGTACCCAAATTTATGTATTGAAAAAGAGTGTTAAGAGCTATTCTATAAATGACACTCAGTTGGGTGCCGTTTAGAGAACAGCATTTAGCACTGGGATCTACATCCAAAAGGATTTACACTGATGGAAGTCTAGTGTAAATCCCAATGCCTAAATTAGGCATGGACCAGATTCTATAATAGCGTGTGCATCTTTATTGAACATCCCTGACCCTCCCATGCCCCTCTCATAGCCATGCCCCCTTTTCAGATGTGTGCTAAAAAATTTACATGCACATCTTTATAGAATAGTGCCTAGCTAGATGCACATGTAAATTCAAATTGTTCCCAATTAGCACCAATTGCTTATTAACACTTATTATTGGTACTAATTGGCTCATTTATTTGATAAATTGCAAGCGCAAACTGGGCGCATGCCCAAATTTGCGTATGCAATTTTGAGCGCCCTTTTATATAATTTCGGGGATAATATAAGTGTATGGAAATGTCTGTCATTCATATTCATGGTGGAGATCCTGAAAACCTGACTGGTTGGTTGTGTCCCAAGTATTGGGGTGAGAACCACTGCTTTTTCATGTACAGTATGAAGAATCATAAAATTGATCAACCCTAGCTTTCCAATCAGGTTTTATATTTCATGTGCATAAAATATGCAAAATATAATATGCAGATGTGCTTAATGTTTAAACTATTCAGCATTTCAAATTAAGGACACAAGAAGATCTGATGAATATTGATTTCTAAATCACCAATATTAAGGACTGTTTTGAACTACAGGAAAGAGGGATCAAGAGCTGGTTCAATCATAATATCCATTAAGAATGTTGTTGGATGGTTTGGACCCTGATCTTCCACTGGACAACACAGAAAAAGTGGCAAGTTCTGAATAATAAAATGGACAGCGGAATGAATGGTAGGAATTAAACTGAGACAGATAGTAGCAACCAGAAGTGGTCTAATTTCTGACCTTAAATTTAATCCAGAAGATAACAGGGAAAATAGAGCTACTTACCAGTAACGGTATTTCTCCCCAGACTAAAGATCTCATAGCCACACAGGTGAAGTGACGTCACGGTGATGTTATGAACCCAGCCATTTAAAGCTCAGAAGAGAGCTCTCTGTGCATGACCCTGGGCTCAAACCCTACTGTAGCTACTATATATACTGCACCTAAGTGATTCCCGCCTCAGTTATTCCTTAAGCTGGCAACAACTCTGGGTGGGAGGGCAGGTCTGTGTGGCTATGAGATCTTCAGTCCGCAGAGAAGTACTTTTACTGGTAATTAAGCATTTTCTCCCCTGGACTTTCAGATCTCATAGCCACACAGAAGACGACACCCAAGCTGAAAAACAGGGAACAGTCCTAGCAATAATGCCTAAAAAAATAACTTTGAATATTCTTATTGACTGTTTCCTGGTACAGGAGGAGAATTGATGCCTCACAGGAAAGAAACAAGTCAAGTCAAAGGAAGCAGCGTCTATCACAAAAGCTTTGTAAATGCATGTAAAGAAGCAAACTTTACTGGTTTGCAGAAATGTACTGGAGAAGCTCTGTAAAGATGAAGTGTTGTAGTGGCTGAAGATTGAAAACAATGTGTAAGAACTTGAGAAATGTGTAAAATGTTATTGAGTTATTTGCTGATAATAAAATGAATACCTGCAGCTACCCACTTAAAGTCAAAGACAGAAATATATATGACTTAATCTAGTGTAATATCATGTAATGGCACGGTATAAAAAGATTGACTAATTTGAAAAAGAGAGCACATGAGGGAGAAAATGTCATGTGCGGACAAAAAACAGAACCTTGTCCAATAAATTTTTGTAACATAGTTGATAATGAACCAGTGTCTGAACCTCCGCGATACACTAAGCTGATCTGATGGTAATTAGAAAAACTGTTACCTAGCTAGGAAGCTAGGTTGTACCAATTGGATACTTTCATATGGATGAATAATGAAGACTGTTTGTACCAGATTCCAATTCCACAGTAATGGATAAGGTTAAAAGAGAGGGTAAAAATGTATATCAAACCCCTGAAAAAATGTTTTGTTAGAGGACGCTTGAAACAGGTATAATAGAAGATGTACTTGTACTGTTGAAAAAGACAATCTAGTATTAGATAAAAAGAATAAATGATCTGTTTGTGTAACGTTTCTAAGATACACACACACACAAAAAAAACCCCACTAAAACACTTGCAGAAAATAGCTTATCTTTATGTGGAAAGGACACAAAAGGCAGTCTACTAAAATCAAGGACTGAAGGTGGCCTTGATTCTGCATGTTCAAAGCAGGCTCTTTCAACCATAAAAAATTAATGGAGGAATAGCCCTGTCATGCACTATTCTTCTGGCCATGGCCACCGCCTTGTCACATTGTTTCTTCACCTTCAGATCCTCTGACACAATCACCCCAAGGTCCCTCTCCTGAATTGAGCTTACCAGTCTCTCCCCACCTAACCGGTCTCTCTCTTTTGGGTTTCTGCACCCCAAATGTATCACTCTTCACTTCTTGGCATTAAATGTTAACTGCCAGACCCTTGACCATTCTTCTAACACTTGGAAATCCCATCTCATGGTTTCTACTCCTTCCATAGTATCCACTCTATTGGCTATCTTCATGTCATCTGCAAAAAGGCAAACCTTTCCTTCTAACCCTTCAGAAATATCTCTCACAAATATATTAAACAGAATCGGCCCCAGCACCGACCCATGAGGCACTCCACTGTTCACCTTCCTTTCCTCCAAGCGGATTCCATTTACCATCACCCTCTATCAGCTGTCGGTCAATCAGTTTCATATCCATGTCACCACTTTGGATGCTAAGTTCAGCCCTCTCAGCTTATTCACAAGTCTTCTGTGAGGGGCAGTATCAAAGGCTTTGCTGAAATTGAAGCAGATTACATCTAGCGCATGTCCATCATCCAGTTCTTTAGTCATGTGGTCAAAGAAGTCAATAAGATTCATTTGGCAGGATTTTCCTTTGCTAAAGCCACGTTGCCTTGGATCCTGTAACCCGTTGGCTTCTAGAAAGTTAATTATCCTTTCTTTCAACAGCAACTCCATTAATTTTCCTACCACCGACATAAGACTTACCAAGGCGCTGAGCTGGTGGCTGAGGACAGACAAGTTGTCTGCAGGAATGCCTCTTGTGACCCCGGAGTGGATTGTCGTCACGACGGACGCCTCTTTGACGGGCTGGGGAGCCCACTGCTTGGGAAGGACAGCGCAGGGGCTCTGGTCTCCTGCAGAGGCAAAGTGTTCTATCAACCTCTTGGAACTCAGAGCCATTCGGTTGGCGCTTTGGGAGTTCCTCCCGGTACTGGCGTTGAAGCCAGTACGGGTCCTGTCGGACAATGCCACGGCTGTGGCCTATGTCAACCGCCAGGGAGGTACCAAGAGCGCCCCTGTAGCCAAGGAGGCCATGAATCTATGCCAGTGGGCGGAAGCGAACCTGGAACAGCTGTCGGCGGCCCACATTGCCGGAGTCATGTAGTCTCACTTACTTCTCTTCAGTGTTCACGGAAGAAAATTCTGGGGAAGGACCGCAGTTGGCTGCCTAGGGAATATCTGGGAATGGAGTGGATGTTGCACTGTTCATGGAGGAAAGCATTTATAAACAGCTTGAGAATGTGAAGGTAGACAAAGCTATGGAGCCGGATGGGATACATCCCAGGATACTGATGGAGCTTGGAGAAGTCCTGGCAGGACCTCTTAAAAGATTTACTTAATAGATCTTTACAGATGGGAGAGATTCTGCGGGATTGGAGACGAGCGGACAGGGTCCCTCTTCACAAAAGCGGACACAGGGAAGAAGTGGGAGACTACAGGCTGGTAAGTCTTATGTCGGTGGTAGGAAAATTAATGGAGTTGCTGTTGAAAGAAATTGTTCAGCATATTCGCTTTATCCTCATCACTCTCCACATAGCCATTTTCAGTATCTTTCAGTCTTGCAATTTCATTCCTATCTTTTCTCCTTTCCCCAATATATCTGAAAAAGGTCTTATCTCGTTACATTTTTAGTAATTTTTTTCCACCCGCGCTTTCACTAGCCATATTTCCATCTTTGCTTCTATGAATTTAATCTGATAATCTTTTCCGTGATCCTGTCGTCACGTTCTTCTTGAACAAAACTTCTTTTACTCTTATTTTTTCAGCCACTTGTCTGGAGAACCATATAGGCTTCCTGTTTCTCTGGTTTTTGTTTACTTTTCTTGCATAAAGATCAGTTGCCATATTTATAACAGCTTTCAGCTTGGATCACTGATTTTCCACTTCACCTACCCATGCCATCAGTTTCTTCTTCAGGTATTGCCCCATTTTACCAAAATCAGTATGTCTGAAATCCAGTACTTTGAGTTTTGTGCGGCCGCACTCCACCTTTGCCCTTATTATCAAACCATATCGTGTGCTGATCACTATTACATAGGTGAGCACCCACCCGGATATTGGAAACAATTCCTTTATTTGTAAGCACTAGATCCAGCACCAACCCTTCTCCAGTGTGTTCCATCATCATTTGTCTGAGAAAGGCATTTTGACAGGCATCCATGATCTCCCTACTTCTTTACGATTCTGCCGAGGGGACATTCCAATCCACACCAGGCAAGTTGAAATCTCCCTAAAGTAGCACCTCCCCTTTTATACAAAGGTTTTGAATATCTTCTATCAGATATTTGTTCAGCTTCTCCATTTGTGCTGGAGGTCTGTAGATAGCACCCATGTGGATACAGGTTCCATCTTCTCTCTCTAGGATGATTCATAAAGCTTCTTCCTTTCCCCCATTTCCCCACTATTCAGCTGCTTTGATATTGTTTCTCACATACAGTGCCACTCCTTCACCACTTCAGCCCTCCCTATCCTTCCTAAAATGATTGTAGCCCAGTATGTTCACATCCCATTCATGGGAATCAATTGAAACACTTCTCTGTAATAGCAACAATATCTAGGTTTTCCTCAAACATCAGGGCTTGTAGATCTTGAACCTTTTTACTTAGATTACGAGCATTTATGCTTGTTGCTTTCCATGTGCTATGTGAGTTTGGGTGTTTTTCTATATTTAGATGACCTTTCCTTCTGCAATCATGTTTATTTTCTGGGGATGACTTTATGATTTCCCTTGTTTCCTTTTGTTACCCCCACCCTCTAGCTTAAATGTCTAGAAACTGTCTGAATTTGTCTCCAAGGATCCTTAATCCTGTCACAGAAAGATGTAGTCCATCATTACCATACAGCCTGTTATTTTTCCATGTATTATCCCATAAAACCTTCTTCTTTACACCAAGATTCAAGCCACTTATTGAATTCCACTGTTTTACATAGTTTCTCTCATTTCCCACATGTAGAAATTACTTCAGAAAAAGCCACAGTCTGAACCAAAGACCAGTCCCTCCCACAGCTTCTGGAATGCTCTCTGTACTGTAAACTTGCTGTTGTTGGACAGGTCATTTGTCCCCAGGTGGATTGCAATCTTTGCTCTATTCTCAGATCACATTCAGTATTTGGTCAGTACTTCTGGTAGCTCAGGATCCTGGAAGGCATTTCACTATGTTGGAAGTCTTGAACTCCCAAGCTAATGCCTCTGTGTGATGAAACATCTTGCCACCCACCTGGGGTTACCCCGCAGCCACTTAGAGGGTCTATCCTCAGCACAGCTCAGGTCTGCCTGTGCTCTACACTAGCAACCTCCTCCCACCAACTGGGTCACAACCGCCTCTTGGCGAGTATCCTGTTCTCCAATAATCCCCAGTTATTTCTAGGTTACTAGAGCCACACTCCCAGTGGTCCCAGTTCCCAGAAAGCACTCACAGACCCAACACACAAACCACCAGGATTCTTTCAGTCCAGATATGCAGAATGAACAATTGTATTTATTCTCAGAACTTGGAACAGTGAACAAAAATATGCAATTGGCAAACAATAACAGGTAACAAAAATATGGATCAATTATATCACTAACTAAACATATATACAGTGGGGGAAATAAGTATTTGATCCCTTGCTGATTTTGTAAGTTTGCCCACTGACAAAGACATGAGCAGCCCATAATTGAAGGGTAGGTTATTGGTAACAGTGAGAGATAGCACATCACAAATTAAATCCGGAAAATCACATTGTGGAAAGTATATGAATTTATTTGCATTCTGCAGAGGGAAATAAGTATTTAATCCCTCTGGCAAACAAGACCTAATACTTGGTGGCAAAACCCTTGTTGGCAAGCACAGCGGTCAGACGTCTTCTGTAGTTGATGATGAGGTTTGCACACATGTCAGGAGGAATTTTGGTCCACTCCTCTTTGCAGATCATCTCTAAATCATTAAGAGTTCTGGGCTGTCGCTTGGCAACTCGCATCTTCAGCTCCCTCCATAAGTTTTCAATGGGATTAAGGTCTGGTGACTGGCTAGGCCACTCCATGACCCTAATGTGCTTCTTCCTGAGCCACTCCTTTGTTGCCTTGGCTGTATGTTTTGGGTCATTGTCGTGCTGGAAGACCCAGCCACGACCCATTTTTAAGGCCCTGGCGGAGGGAAGGAGGTTGTCACTCAGAATTGTACGGTACATGGCCCCATCCATTCTCCCATTGATGCGGTGAAGTAGTCCTGTGCCCTTAGCAGAGAAACACCCCCAAAACATAACATTTCCACCTCCATGCTTGACAGTGGGGACGGTGTTCTTTGGGTCATAGGCAGCATTTCTCTTCCTCCAAACACGGCGAGTTGAGTTCATGCCAAAGAGCTCAATTTTTGTCTCATCTGACCACAGCACCTTCTCCCAATCACTCTCGGCATCATCCAGGTGTTCACTGGCAAACTTCAGACGGGCCGTCACATGTGCCTTCCGGAGCAGGGGGACCTTGCGGGCACTGCAGGATTGCAATCCGTTATGTCGTAATGTGTTACCAATGGTTTTCGTGGTGACAGTGGTCCCAGCTGCCTTGAGATCATTGACAAGTTCCCCCCTTGTAGTTGTAGGCTGATTTCTAACCTTCCTCATGATCAAGGATACCCCACGAGGTGAGATTTTGCGTGGAGCCCCAGATCTTTGTCGATTGACAGTCATTTTGTACTTCTTCCATTTTCTTACTATGGCACCAACAGTTGTCTCCTTCTCGCCCAGCGTCTTACTGATGGTTTTGTAGCCCATTCCAGCCTTGTGCAGGTGTATGATCTTGTCCCTGACATCCTTAGACAGCTCCTTGCTCTTGGCCATTTTGTAGAGGTTAGAGTCTGACTGATTCACTGAGTCTGTGGACAGGTGTCTTTCATACAGGTGACCATTGCCGACAGCTGTCTGTCATGCAGGTAACGAGTTGATTTGGAGCATCTACCTGGTCTGTAGGGGCCAGATCTCTTACTGGTTGGTGGGGGATCAAATACTTATTTCCCTCTGCAGAATGCAAATAAATTCATATACTTTCCACAATGTGATTTTCCGGATTTAATTTGTGATGTGCTATCTCTCACTGTTACCAATAACCTACCCTTCAATTATGGGCTGCTCATGTCTTTGTCAGTGGGCAAACTTACAAAATCAGCAAGGGATCAAATACTTATTTCCCCCACTGTATATATATACTGTCTAAGTACCTGGGAAGATCAGGACATATAATTCACCAAGCCTCAGCAAAGAGATCTGTGGGTGTGTCTCTCTCTCTTCCTAAGAATGAAGCAACAGCCAGTACTACTGGGTAATTTTTCAAAACTCCAGGCCAATCAGAGCCCAGTCAAAAAGTTTTAAATGTATACTGCTGCTTGCTTCCAGCTTGTATTAAAGAAAAATAACACACAGTTCCTTATAAAAGCTTTAAGCATAAACATGCACCATCTGCTGGCCAAATAGGAGAAATACACTTCAGCCATAATTAAAACAGGGAAATAACCAATACATTTTACAGGCTTAAAACACACTGTTTCTTCACACTCTGATAATGGAGTCTCCTAGCAGTAAGAATTTTCTGCTTTGGACCAATCTGTCATTGTTTGGGGATTGTTTCTTGGATTGTGTTACCTTCCTTGCTTCTGGTTCCACCTCAGCACTTCTTTTCTCAGCATCAGTGGCGTTCCTAGGGGGGCTGACACCCGGGGCGGATCGTCGATGCGCCCCGCCCCCACCCGGGTGCAGCGCCCCCCCGGAACAGCGTGACACCCCCCCCAGCAAAAGAACCCTCGATCCCCCGGTGAAAGAACCCCCCCCGGGTGCACGCCGCTGGGGGGGGGGGTGCCGCGTGCCTGCCGTCTCTTCGTTGTCATGCTCCCTCTGCCCCGGAACAGGAAGTAACCTGTTCCGGGGCAAAGGGAGCATAAAAACGAAGAGCCGACAGGCGCATGGCACCCCCCCCCCAGCGGTGTGCACCCGGGGCGGAACGCCCCCACCGCCCCCCCCCCCCTTGGTACGTCACTGCTCAGCATCAAAATGATCCAATGCAGCAAATGAATTATACAGTCAAAGGGTGGGAGGGTGAATGTTTTTGTGTCACAGGTTTTAATCTGCCTGAGCCTACTGTGACCCATCTATTCCTTTGTTGCTTCATTCTCTGTGACAGTGGTGTTTCTATGGATTGTGCACAGGTTAACTATAAGGGATAAATTAAACTAAAGAGCCTGGTTTTACTCTCCAATGGGAAAGCAAAGTTGCATACCAGTTAACAGGGATTTTCTACAGACAGCAGGCTAATGCAGACACTTGGCATGCAGGCTGAATAGTAAGAGCCCTGAAGCTTGCTGAATAAGTTTAGACCAATCCTCAACAGGCAGGCTTCCCGTTCAGCTGACATCAGCGTCATGTACCTTAGTCCATACCAAGCTGAATGTTAGCTCAACACGTTCAAAAACACTCATAGAAAGTTAATCAACACTGAATTTCTTGAACGATATACAAAACAATTAGTTTCCAAATGTCATAAATAAATGTCTCTCTGCTGTCATCTTTGTGTTTCTCTTTCATTTTATTTATTTTTTAAGAGGAGACGAGAGGGAATGCATTACCCTACTGTCCATGGAGAACCCCCATTACAGGTAAGCAACTTCATTTTCTCCATGGACAGAGGGATAATGCAGCCACATTTGGTAACTCCCAAGCTGAGGGTTGTGAATAGTGTTCCAAAATGAAAAATGCAACTGGAGTAGAAGAGGGTGGTGGAATAGCAAGTCTTTTTATGAGAAAAGGTTATGACAATTAGCTTGACCAAAGCATCCATCTGATTTGGCAGCAGCTTGGTGAAAGTGTGCAATGAGGACCAAGTTATCGTATTGCATATATCTGGGAGTGGACTACCACATAGGTGTGCTAATGAAGTGGACATTGATCTAAGATGAGCTCCAATTCTTCCTGTTTTGTTTTAAATTTCTTTATTATTTTTATCACATCCATAAATGAACGCAATAAACCAAATAAGAAAGACTAATATGTAAAGAAATATACAATAATTCTTAGACCACAACATGTGGGATCCAAGAGTCAGAAAATAGTCTTAATAATAATAACTAAGTTAAATAATTATCCTAGAACAGAAGCTATCACAACGATACAATCAGACAGCAGTAGTAAATCTGGTAGACTACACAGCAGGGTTTCTCATACTTTCGTTAGCAATTACAAATTCTTGAAGTTTCTTGGGATCAGTGAAGACAATTATTTGTTTCATAAGATATTAAGCATTTACATGGAAACTTAATAAAGAAGGATGCCCCTAGGGCTATGACTCTTGACTTTAAAGCCAAGAGTTCTTTCCTCCTTAACTGAGTTTCTTTAGACAAATCAGGAAAAATGCTTATCTTTCCCCCCAGGAATACTTCATTCATGTGACAAAAATATAAACGTAGAACATTGATCTTATCTAGTTCAAAGGCGAAGGAAACTAACAAAGTTGCTCTTTCTGTTTCCACAGATGTTTCCAAAATGTCCGTAATATTTAAAGTTTTTTTTAGGTAGTAATTTGCGACATCTCTCGGACTGGTTCAGAGGAACAAATCATTTTTCTTGTACAGAGATAGAAACCGGTTTGTTATATCCACATCACTTTAGTTCGTGGCTACATGCACTACTGAGGGAACTGAACACGCCGTGGATTGCAGGCCCGATGTTGTTGCCTTTAAGAAAGACCTGGAGGTGGATTTGTAGATTTATGGACTATCAGCTGTTTGCTCACCTTTATTGCCGTTGGGGGGAAATCCGCGTTTTGCTCCTGGTACTTCTTCGGCCACTTTTGCGAACTGGATTCGTCATGGTATAAAGTATCTCCATCAATTTTATACAGAAGTAGGACTTTTGAGGAATTAACATTGGAGTTTGGAGCATTGAAGAGGGACTTCTTTGCAGCTCTTCAGTTACGTCATTATTTGAAGTCACTCCCTCCCTCTTCTATGAGACCGACAGTGTGGGATAGGCTGTTAGCTATATTGGCCTTGGATGCTCAGTTGGCAGTCCCCCTAAAATATTTTCATGCTTGTCTTAGAGAACAACTGGGGGAGTTTGACTACACCCAGCTGGCAGTTCAGTGGAACGGGGAGTTAAGGGTGGGTGTCCAAGCAGAGCAAATAAAGGCGCCCGGACTCCATATATCTCTAGGGTAGATTGGCATAAGGTGGGGTTCACAACCGGTCCCGAGGAGGCAGGGGTCCCGGTTTTCCCCTCTCTCTTCCCCCTGCTTAAGGGACAGGCTGAATCGCCAAAAAACACTCAGGGTGGAGGAGCTCTCAGAACGCACCTCTGTTCACCTGCGCCATCTTGGATCCATTTATCGCGCCAATTCTTCCTGGTGGCTCTACATTTGCTTGGTGGAAACAGAACTCTATGGAGTCCACAATACAGATAGAAAGAGTATATTTGTTAACTGGAAAACCTATGTGCTGAAGGTGAAACGAAATGAAAAGCTGTGAAGATTTCCAGAGCAGCTAGGTTATGAAGTGAAGAATCAGCTGCATGAACACAAGGCTTTGAAAAAAATACCAGTAAAATATCTTGGTTGAAATGGAAATGGGACACTACTTTAAGCAAAAATTTGGGATGGGTACGCAGATGAACTCTGTTTGAAAAAAAAAAAAAACCTAGTGTGTGTGTTTTATTTGGGGGGGGGGGGGAGAATAGGAAGCTAGAGCTTGAATGTCACATTCTTCTAGCTGAAGTGCTAAGCAATGAAAAAGTGAAGATACTTACTTGTAGCAGGTATTCTCTGAGGACAGCAGGCTCCACATTCTCACAAGTGGATAGACAATCCACGTCGCCAGGGTCAGCATAACAACATGCAAAAATGTTTGCAAGAGCCTTCTAGAGCGCCCCAGTGCACATGTGCAGAGTGCCTTCATGCCCGCAGCGCCTGTTTAGTTAAGTACAACAGCATGAAAAATAGAAACAAAAAGTGAAGAACAACTCCAAGGGGAGGAGGGTAGGAATTGTAGGAATATGAAGCCTGCTGTCCTCAGAGAATGTCTGCTACAGGTAAGTATCTTTGCTTTCTCTGAGTACAATCAGGCTTACATTTTCACAAGTGGGAAATCCCTAGCATCCAGGCTCATCGAAAACAACAAACATTGGTCAATTGGGCCTCGCAATAGAGAAGACAACGGAGATCAACCTGAAAACAATATAAAACTAGATAAGGGTGCAGCCTGGAACACAACAAAATGGGCCTAGGAGGGTGGAGTTGGATTCTAGACCCCAGAAAGATTCTGCAACACTGATTGCCAAAACAGACTATCACGTCGGGAATCCTGCTGAATGCAGTAATGAGATGTGAATGTGTGAACTGAAGAACACATCTCAGCCTTACAAATCTCCTCAGGGGAGACTAAGTGGGCCACTGACGCAGCCATGACAACATTATGAGCCATGCCATGACCCTCCAAAGTCAGTCCAGCTTGGAAAAAAAGCATAAGAAATGCAATCTGCTAACCAATTGGAAATGGTGCGTTTACAGTTGGCGACTCTCCCCTCCTGTTGGGATTAAAAATCAAACTGGGTGAACTGCAGGGGCGTAGCCAGACACCCAATTTTGGGTGGGCCTGGGCCCAAGATGGGCGGGCAGAACTCTGCCTTGTCCCACAAGTGATTTGGTCTCTCCGTCTCTCATCTGCATGGCATATGGTCTCTCAAATATCCCCCTCCCCCGCATACCTATGAAATAGCACATTTTCACTGGCAGCAAGCAGCAACTAATACACACTGCTCATGTTGGCCCCACAGCCTTCTCTCTGATACAAATTCTTGTTTACACATAGGCGGGAATACATCAGAGGGAAAGCTGTGGGGCCGGTGAAAGCAGTATCAGTCGCTGCTTGCTGCAGATGAAGATATGCTATTTAAAAGATATGCAGGAGGGACAGTTGTTGGGAGTTTTCGGCTGGTGGGGCTTGGGGATCCCTGTCAGCCACATCACAGGTGTGCTGCTACTGAGTGGACCAGAGCTCAAAGAGGATGGGCCTAGGCCCACCCTTGGCTACGCCACTGGCGAACTGGCTGAAGGGCTTTGTCCGCTCCATGTAAAAGGCCAATGCTCTGGCAGTCCAAGGTGGGCAAGCTGCTTTCGCCAGGATAGGCATGAGGATAGGGAAAGAATGCTGTCAAGACAATCGACTGGTTCAGATGGAACTCCGACACCACCTTCGGCAGGAACTTAGGGTGCGTGTGGTGGACTACTTTGCTATGATGAAACTTAGTATAAAGTGCATCCACTACTAAGGCCTGAAGCTCACTGACTCTACGAACTGAATTAACAGCCACCAAGAAAACAACCTTCCAGGTCAAGTACTTCAGATGGCAGGAATTCAGTGGCTCAAAAGGAGCTTTTATCAGCTGGGTGAGAACAATGTTGAGATCCCATGATACAGTTGGAGATTTGACAGGAGGCTTTGACAAAACAAACCTCCCATGAAGCAAACAACTAGAGGCTGTCCAGAGATAGGCTTACCCTCTACATGTTGATGATAAGAACTAAATGCACCAAGGTGAACCCATACTGAGTTGGTCTTGAGACCAGACTCTAATAAGTGTAGAAGGTATTCAAGCAGAGTCTGTGTAGGACAAGAAAGGGGATCTATAGCCTTGCTGTCACACCAGATAGCAAACCTCCTCTATTTAAAATAATAATACCTCTTACTGGAATCTTTCCTGGAAACCAGCAAGACCTGGGAGACACCCTTCAAAAGACTCAAGGAAGTGAATTCTAGGCTCTCAACATACAGACAGTAAGAGCCAGAGACTGGAGGTTGGTATGTAGAAGCGACCCCTCGTTCTGTGTGATAACGGTTGGAAAACACTCCAAGCTTCATGGTTCTTTGGAGGACAATTCCAGAAGAAGAGGGAACCAAATCTGCTGCAGCTAGTAGGGTGCAATCAGAATCATGGTTCCGCAGTCTTGCTTGAGTTTCAACAAAGTTTTTCCCACTAGAAGTATTGGAGGATACGCATACAGAAGGCCTGGCCCCCAATGTAGAAGAAAGGCATCTGACGCTAATCCGTCGTGGGCCTGAAGCCTAGAACAGAACCGAGGCATCCCAGAGCTCCCGGCACCGTGCGAAGGAGATCAGTGTCGGTGCTTTTTGGACTTCACTTAATGCACTCACCCAAGCTTCTCGGTGCCGACAAGGACGACATCGAATCCTCACTTCTCCTTGAGGTCAGGTTCGATGATGGATGGTCCCGGGGGGAATAAACAGCAGGAGACCTCAAGGCAGGTGGAGACCCACTCGATGCCTCACTGCTCCCAGTGTTTCTAGGTCTCTCAGCAGCCATTCCTACCTCGACTTCCTATGTCGATGCCTCCCTTGACGTCACCGACCTCAATGCCGACGTCGAAGAACCAGACTGAGCTCCAAAAAGTTTCTCACATTGAGCTTCTCGGGAAATTTGGGTCCTCTTCTTCATACGGAGACAAAGGACACGATTTACCGGGCTATGGTCGGGCTCCAGACACTAATACACCAAGAGTGTGTATCAGTACCCGAGATGGTCCGGCTGCACAGAGTACAATGCTGGAAGCCACTGGGAGTCATGACATTGAAGGAAAAATGGTTTCGGCAATATCAAAAGTCGTGATTGTGCCTGAAAAAAAGAAAAAGGCACAGAAAAGAAGGGAGACCAATCGGAGCAGGCTTGAAAAATGGCCTGCACTGAAAAAAGAAAGAAAACTTAAATGCGGGCCAGAAAAACTAAGAAATAAGGGAATTTTTTTTAAACTAAAGAGAAATAATGAAAAATAAAATGAAAAATAGCGCCAAGGTACGAAAACAGGCTCTTTCCCGGGCACGTGTGAGGAGCGACAAGAACACCGCCGTTCCATCCTCACGCAAAGGAATAAAGAACTAAAGAGGTGCGGTCGTGCTGCGGGTGGGAAGGCACTCTGCGCATGCGCAGTGGGGTGATCCTCATACTCCAGAAGGCTCTCGTAAACTTTTTTGCCGGCTATCATGCCGTCCTGGGCGACGCATATCGCCTACCCACTTGTGCGATATGCGTCGCCCAGGACGGCATGATAGCCGGCAAAAAAGTTTACGAGAGCCTTCTGGAGTGTGAGGATCACCCCACTGCGCATGCGCAGAGTGCCTTCCCACCCGCAGCACGACCGCACCTTTAGTTCTTTATTCCTTTGCGTGAGGAACGGCGGTGTTCTTGTCACTCCTCACACGTGCCCGGGAAAGAGCCTGTTTTCGTACCTTGGCGCTATTTTTCATTTTATTTTTCATTATTTCTCTTTAGTTTAAAAAAAATTCCCTTATTTCTTAGTTTTTCTGGCCCGCATTTAAGTTTAAGGAAGCAGTTGCTAGAGACTCAAAAGAAGGCTGAAGGAGCTGAGATAGGACCACATTAAGATCCCAAATAGAACTGGAGATTGAATCAGTGGATGGATATTCATTAATCCTTTCATAAAATGCTGAATTACAGGATTAGAAAGAAAGAGGTTTTCCCTGCAACAGGCTGTGGAAAGCTGCAATTGCTGCTAAATCTACTCTGACTGATGGTTTTAAGACCATGACCAGAAAGGTGCACAAGGTATTGAAGGGCAGAAGCTGAACATACAAATTGGATCTAGCCTGTGTGAACCACAACATATAGAAAAACTCTTCCACTCAAGTGAATATGATTTTTGGGTAGGTTTCATTGCTGTAGTGATGACATGAGTATCAGCTAGCATGTGTCCTATTGCTCACCCTCTGAGTCACCAAACTATTAAGGACAAGGTTTTTGAGTACAGGGTGAAAGAAATGTCTTTTGCACTAAGAAGTCTCGGCCGAGATCCCAATGAGAGAGGTTGGTCTATGGAGAGCACACAGCCATGGAAACCATGGTTGTCAGGGCCAATATGGGGCTACAAGGTTCAGGTTTGTGTTTGCCATTATTGGCATACGCCAGAGATGAAAAATTGAATAGATTGCCATTTCCGAGAGAGACCACTCAGAGCTGAAGAATACAGCTTGAGTTTGTCTGCTAGGCTGTTTTGCAAGCCCAGAAAATAAGCGGCACCAAGTAACATTCTGAAGCTGATCATTAATTTCCAAACTCTGCAAGCCTCCCTACAGGAAATCCCATGCCTCCCTGCTTGTTTAGGTAGAACACTGCCACTTGATTGTCCATTCATGCTAGTAGTGTTGTGTTTTATAACCGTTTTTGAAAAGTGGATTGCATAAATACCTGAGCTCTAAAACATTTATGTAGTGGTTGTGCTCTTTGATAAACATCAGACAAAAAAAAAGAGAGGGTTCAAAGCACAGAACAAAGTACTAGGAGTCTTCAAAAGCAGGACAAATCCTTTAATTGCACAGCATGAGTCTTGTATATCAATCTTCTACCATTTACCCGACATGGCCTGTGTTTCGGCACACAGCGCCTGCGTCACAGGTCTATGTTAAACAAATGTACTTAGGAATCATATACTGTAAACCAAATACTGTAACTGTATAATCTTGGACTTTCCAGAAATGTTTCTATCTTTTGCTTTAATACTATCATTTAACCCAAAACTCTGTTAATAATAAATGTATGTTCCCTTCCAATTCCCATATCCACGATGAATTGTAAGCCACATTGAGCCTGCAAAAAAGTTGGGATAATGTGGGATACAAATGCAATAAATATATAAATAAATAAAAAGATGACATCACAAGAAAAAAAAACTTTAAGAACCAATACACATGTATAATGTGGACATGCATAAAGAGCAATCGCAGGTATACATGAAACAACATCTCACAAGTGAAACATTAAGAACTTGAATGTTAAATGACCTTGTAGTAATTTTGATAGTGCCAAAATAGTTTTACTGTGATTATTCTTATATTAATCAGACATTAAATGAAAATGTGTAAAGCTAAATATAGTGAATGTAAAAGATAAAAATAACCAGATGTAAGAGTGCCATAATTCAGGTAAAGCAGCAAAGAGCTGTCAATTAGTGGAATAAAAAGTCCATATAAAAAAGTGATTGCACGATACCAGAATTATAAGAAATGTCAAAATTAGGATCAGGTGACAAAGAACTTAAACTCGCTATTCAATCTCTGTTTAGTATGAGAAAGCCAGCTATAAGCTGAATGCACAGCACACGGGACACATAAAAACATGAAAGATAAGATCACTAGACAACAAAACATATCAAATGCAAATTATTATAACTGACCAGTCCTGATAAACTAACAAGTGTTACAACTAGCCCATCAGACTTAAAATCTTACTTAAAATATAGACTCTTAACTTTTCCAGATATCGATTTAAAAAAAATGCATTGCATTAAGTGCTACTCTAACCACATAAAAAGCGCCAACTTGGAATGCATCCGAATTACAAGTTCTTGTCCATTGCCAACTGTTTATTTTCAATTCCAAAGTGATTGTAACTAACGCATTAGTGTTAGAGAGACGTGCAACTTTCCTCTTGCTTCAAATCAAACAGTATATAATTTGAAAAAAGTACTTACTAGTAATTCTTTTTTAAATGACATCAAAAACCTATGAGCGACAATATTGCATCTGTTTAAAAATACAAAAACTAAAGTCCCAATATTAAAGATAAAAGCACAATCCATTCTTCTAAGCTCAATATGTTTTTAATGCATGTGGCGGAAAGCCAATAAAAGCGATATTAGAAGAAAATGGAAAACTACCACGCACAATATAGGCAAAATGTTCCTGCTAGTTCCGCACAATGGGAGCAGGATGACCCTCTTACTCCAAACGTAATCTAGCAAAAAAATGGCATTTCTTTACACAATACAAATAGTGGCGAACTAGCTGAAGTCATCATGACATTTGGCGTTACTCATTCCAAAAGATGCTTGCCTAAGTTCAAAGTAATGACTCGTGATTCAACTCAAATGAAATTGTAAAAACCAATCGTGACAAACAAAATCAATATGTTATCACAGTGCAAACCGTATGAGATTGATGGTTATATACATTCCTATGCCAAAAATAGCGGTGTATGCATTATTTTCTAGGTGAAATATGAATGTTATGCAATCAGCGCTGTAATGAAATCCTATGAATACAATGTCTGAAAACATATGTGCATTAATGTGATAGACCAGAGGCCTTGAGTTTGAAGAAAAAAAAAAGTGGTGAGTCCACCAGTCTAAGGCTTTTTAGATAGGCTTTGTGATTTTTAAAAAAAAATCTTTGCAGAGTGGACGGTTGTGCTGATTCCACTGAAAATTCAGTTCCCACTGAATAGGTCTCGTGAAGTTTGATGACATGGCCATGTGGCCCAGAAGTCTGAGAACAGATTTTGCTGTGCATTTGTGCATTGAGGAAAGACAAGTGACAAGCTCCCAAATAATAGCTCTGGTGAGTGGTAAAAATGCTCTGCTTAAGAGACTTGAGTTGAAGGTGGGATTTATCCATATTTACGATGAAACCTAGAGAACAGAGAAATGTTCATGGTCTTCGATAGAGATTCTAGCACCGTTTGCTTCAATGAATCAGAAATCACCCAGTCGTTCCAAGTACGGAAAGACAAAGATCTCACATTTTCTGAGATATGCTGCTACCATTACGAGGCACTTTGTAAAGATTCTGGTAGCTGCAGATAGGTCTAAAGGCAGGATTTTGTACTGTAACAATGGTTGTGAACTGAGATATTTCCAATAGCCTTGATGAATGCGAATGTAAACATCCTTGAGGTCTAAAGACACTAGCCAACTTTTTGGGTAATGAGTGGTAGAATGGTCTAAGGATAGCATTCGGAACTTTTCTTTCTTTGAGTTGCCTGAGATTCAGTATGGGGCATAATCACCCCAATTTCTTTGGAATTAAAAAACAGGAATAAATTTCCTGGATTTAAAGGAGAGGATAGAATGAGCTTGCAGTAATGCTTGGCCATCTTCTTTGAGGATCTGGGTCCTTGATTCAAGGGGTACCGATTTTGAGAAGGTGGTAACTGCAGATGTCGTTTGAAATTGAGCTTGTAAACCTGAGATATTAAGTATCAAAAGCTAGGGTTAGTCTTTGCAAAAGCAGAAGAGGTAGCAGGCTGCATCTTCCTCTCTCTAGGTCTGGATCATTGACAATTAGGTTGAGAGACTAAACTAGATTGTGGTTGGTAGGAGTATGGTTGAAATCTTCACTTGTAATAAGATCAATTGTAAGGTTGAAATCAACAGTGATGTAGATAGTAGTAACCTGTTTTTCTGTAAGATGGTGTGGTATCCATTACAGGCCAGAAAGTTCTTTCATTGTAGAGCAGTAATCCTTTGTCTCCAAATAGTCACCTAGGCAAAGTGCATCAGTAAAACGGTCATGATCTTCACAATGACTTGAGACCCTTAACCAGGCTTTCTGCAGGCTGCAATGGCGATTGCAACTATTCTTGAAGTAGTGTCATACAACTCATATGTATTCCATATGAGATATTCCGCTATATCTGGGATTGATGTAGATGAGGAAGCATCTTGATTCACCTGTAAATGCAAAATTTAAAGTTCATAAACTAATATTCCAGGTCCTAACATGGCTTCGAGGTAAACTTTTCTGCCAATAGTATCCAGTATTTTTGGATCCTTGCCAGGTAGATGTGATCTAAGATTTTGTAGATTTTTTTTTTTTTTTTTTTTTTTTTAGGAGAGCGCTGATTCAAGGACAGATGTGGCAATTGTGGCTTATCATGGCTGAAATTTATAATCTACATCAAGTCTTTTTGGAGATGGGTTGCACAGACTGAGGATTCTTCCAAATTTTCATCTGTAAACCTTGTAATAAATACAGAGCGTACAGTTACGCCATTGGCCCTTTCGAGGCATCTATGGCTTTCATAATGGCTTCCAAGTCTTTTTGTCGATAGAAATATCCTCCCCTCCCAAGGCTAAGAATTTTAGAATCTTTTTCATAAATTTTAAATGTATCCTGTAGATTATCATCCTATTTCTTTTCTATAGAAGCAGGGTGAAAGGGAGTGGGGGTTGGAGAATAGGAGCTTCCTGAGGAATAAAAGGTGAGATTTTAAAATGGTCTGTAGGAAAAGTGTATTTGCGTTGTGGATGGTGGAAGGTAAAATTATGTATAATCATACCTGATAATTTTCTTTCCATTAATCATAGCTGATCAATCCATAGACTGGTGGGTTGTGTCCATCTACCAGCAGGTGGAGATAGAGAGCAAACTTTTGCCTCCCTATATGTGGTCATGTGCTGCCGGAAACTCCTCAGTATGTCGATATCAAAGCTCCATCCGCAGGACTCAGCACTTAGAGAATTACACCCACGAAGGGACACTCTGCCCAGCTCACCACCGCCGAAACGGGGGAGGGGAATTAACCCAGCTCATCCCCACACAAGTGGGGGAGGGGAATCCATCCAGCTCATCCCCGCGGAGCGGGGGAGGAACACCACACCCGCCGATGCGGGGGGATCTGGCTTATCCTGCAACCGCAACCGCGGGAGGAGCTGACTGACCCTAACACCGCCGAAGCGGGAGGGGTACAAAGCTGCCCTACAGCCGCACGAAGCGGGAGGGAGTGCCGGCAGAATTTATGTCTCAATCCAGCCCCGTAAAACGGAGGGGAGAGGAATGCAGCAGCTCACTGTAACACAAACTCGTCTCAACTCTTGAAGAATCCAAGTGAAAGAACTTGAACACGAAGTCTTTCTGAAATAACTGAAGACTAAACTTGAACCTGAAATGCAACCAGAATAAAAACAGAACAGATATCTGGGAGGGGCTATGGATTGATCAGCTATGATTAATGGAAAGAAAATTATCAGGTATGATTATACATAATTTTACCTTCCATATCATCAAGCTGATCAATCCATAGACTGGTGGGATGTACCGAAGCAGTACTCACCCAGGGCGGGACATTGAAATCCCTGACCTCAACACTGAAGCTCCAAACCGGGCCTCCGCCTGTGCAGCCACAGTCAAACGGTAATGCTTGGAGAATGTATGAGCCGAAGCCCAAGTTGCCGCCTTGCATATCTCTTCCAAGGAGACGGATCCGGCCTCTGCCATCGAGGCCGCCTGAGCTCTCGTGGAGTGAGCCTTCAGCTGGATAGGCGGCACCTTCCCCGCGGCCACATAAGCCGCTGCAATGGCTTCCTTGACCCATCTTGCCACTGTAGGCTTAGCAGCCTGCAGACCCTTACGAGGACCTGCAAACAGGACAAACAGATGATCCGATTTCCGGAAATCATTGGTCACTTCCAAGTATCTGAAGATGACTCGTCTCACATCCAGATATTTAAGAGCAGAGTACTCCTCTGGGTAGTCCTCCCTACGAAAGGAAGGGAGACAGAGCTGCTGATTCACATGGAAGCGAGAAACAATCTTGGGCAGGAAGGAAGGCACTGTGCGAATAGACACTCCTGCCTCAGTGAACTGCAGAAAAGGCTCTCGACATGAGAGCGCCTGGAGCTCGGAAACTCTTCTGGCTGAAGTGATAGCCACCAAAAAGACTGCTTTCAACGTCAGGTCTTTCAGAGATGCCCTCGACAAGGGTTCAAAAGGCGGCTTCTGCAATGCTCTTAGCACCAGGTTGAGATTCCACGCAGGCACCACTGAGTGCAGAGGAGGGCGCAGGTGATTAACTCCCTTGAGAAAGCGCACCACATCTGGCTGCGAAGCCAGGGAAGCACCCTTCAGGCGGCCCCTGAAGCACGCCAGAGCCGCTACCTGGACTTTAAGGGAACTGAGCGACAGGCCTTTCTCCAGACCTTCTTGCAGGAACGCCAACACTGAAGAAATTGGAGCAGTGAAGGGAGAAAGTGAGCCTGCTTCACACCATGCTGCAAAGATACGCCAAACCCTGGCGTAAGCAGTAGAAGTAGAGCGTTTCCTCGCTCTCAGCATAGTGGCGATGACCTTGTCTGAGAAGCCCTTCTTCCTCAGACGCTGCCGCTCAATAGCCAGGCCGTAAGACCAAAGGGAGAGGGATCCTCCATCACCACGGGACCCTGATGTAACCGGCCCTGCTCCACTGACAGCCGCAGAGGATCGTCGACTGAGAGCCTGATCAAGTCCGCATACCAGGGACGTCTGGGCCAATCCGGACCCACCAGGATTACCCTGCCGGGATGCTTTGCCACCCGGTCTAGCACCCTGCCCAACATGGGCCAGGGCGGGAACACATAGAGGAGCTCTTGTGTCGGCCACTGTTGGAGAAGAGCATCTACTCCCAGGGATCGAGGGTCCCGTCCTCTGCTGAAAAAGCGCGGCACTTGGCAATTGGCCGATGACGCCATCAGATCTAGGCTCGGCTGGCCCCAGCGCTTCGTGATGTCCAAGAACGCCTGAGCAGATAGTTGCCACTCTCCGGGCTCCAAGGTATGGCGACTGAGAAAGTCCACCTTGACATTCATGACTCCGGCAATGTGGGCCGCTGAAAGCTGCTCCAGGTTCGCTTCCGCCCACTGGCAAAGACTCATAGCCTCCTTGGCTAGAGGGGCGCTCTTGGTACCTCCCTGGCGGTTGATATAGGCCACAGCCGTGGCATTGTCCGACAGGACCCGTACCGGCTACAACACCAGTACCGGGATGAACTCCAATAACACCAACCGAATGGCTCTGAGTTCCAGGAGGTTGATAGACCACTTGCCTCTGCAGGAGACTAGAGCCCCTGCGCTGTCCTTCCCAAGCAGTGGGCTCCCCAGCCCATCAAAGAGGCGTCTGTCGTGACGACAATCCACTCCGGGGTCACCAGAGGCAATCCTGCAGACAACTTGTCTGTCTGCGTCCACCAGCTCAGCGCCTTGCGCACTGCTGGGTCCACGGGAAGGCACACAGCATAATCCTCCGACATCGGAGTCCAGCGCAGCAGCAGAGATAGCTGTAGTGGTCTCATATGAGCCCTGGCCCAGGGCACTACTTCCATCGTGGCCGTCATAGAGCCCAACAGCTGCACGTAGTCCCAAGCCCGAACAGGAGAGGCTACTAGGAACTAGTCCACCTGAGCCTGAAGCTTGACAATCCGATTGTCTGGCAGGAACACTCTGCCCACTTGGGTGTCGAATCGAACTCCCAGATACTCCAGGGACTGAGTCGGGCGCAGCTGGCTCTTCTTCCAGTTGATGATCCATCCCAGGGAGCTCACAAGAGCAACTACCCGGTCCATAGCTTTGCCGCACTCTGCATAAGAGGGGGCTCGGATCAACCAGTCGTCCAGATAAGGATGGACTTGTACTCCTTCCTTTAGCAGGAAGGCCGCTATGACCCCCATTACTTTGGAAAAGGTCCGCGGAGCAGTAGCCAACCCGAAAGGGAGGGCTCTGAACTGGAAGTGTCGTCTCAGGACTGTAAAACGCAGAAAGCGTTGGAGAGGAGGCCAGATGGGAATATGCAGGTACGCTTCCTTGATGTCCAAGGAAGCCAAGAACTCTCCTGCCTTCACTGCCGCTATAACAGAGCGGAGAGTCTCCATGCGAAAGTGCCTCACTTTCCAGGCCCGATTGACCCCTTTGAGGTCGAGGATAGGCCGGACAGAACCTCCTTTCTTTGGAACCACAAAGTAAATGGAGTAACGTCCCTTGCCAATCTGATTTTTTGGCACCGGAACGACCGCACCCAGGCGGATCAGGTTGTCCAAGGTCTGCTGCACTGCCACAGCTTGACCGGAGACTTGCAGGGAGAGAGTACAAACCCGTCTCTTAAGGGTTGGCAGAACTCTAGCTTGTAGCCGTCTCTGATGACTTCCAGCACCCACGCGTCTGAAGTTATAGTGGTCCACTCGCCCAGAAACGAGGACAGCCGTCCTCCAATCTGCACTGGGGCGTGGACCAAGGCCCCGTCATTGGGTACGAGACCCTGGGGGAGGACCGGAGGGAGCACCTCCGGGACGGCGGTCTCTGCGAAAGGAATGCTGCTTGGGGGAGAAATTCCTCTTGAAGGAAGAGGGGGCAGAGGAACCCGACTTGCCCGGGCGGTACCGACGGGCTTCCAGCAACCGTCCTCTGGAGGTACTGGGACGAGTACTAGCCCGAGCCCTGACCTCTGGTAATTTCTTGCCCTTAGACGTGCCGAGATCGGTCACGATTTTGTCCAGCTCGACCCCAAAGAGCAGCTTGCCTTTAAAAGGCAATCTAGCCAGGCGGGAATTAGAGGCGTGGTCAGCAGACCAATGTTTCAGCCAAAGCCACCGCCGCGCAGAGACTGTCTGAGCCATGCCTTTAGCTGAGGCTCTCAAGACATCATACAGCAAGTCTGCCAAATAGGCTAAGCCCGATTCCAGGGCCGGCCAATCAGCCCTCAAGGAAAGATCCGAGGGGGAAGCCCGCTGCACCATAGTCAGGCACGCCCTGGCCACATAGGAGCCGCAAACTGAGGCCTGCAAACTTAAAGCAGCTGCCTCAAAGGACGACCTTAAGGCCGCCTCCAATCTTCTGTCTTGAGCGTCCTTTAGGGCCGTGCCACCTTCCACCGGCAACGCCGTTTTCTTAGTCACCGCAGTGATTAAAGAATCCACGGTAGGCCCCAGATAGGCCTCACGTTCACTCACAGCCAAAGGATAGAGGCGGGACATAGCCCTAGCCACTTTAAGGCTCGTTTCCGGGACATCCCATTGAGCCGCAATTAAGGTGTGCATGGCATCATGCACGTAGAAGGATCTAGGCGGGCGCTTCGTCCCCAGCATAATGGCAGAGCCAACAGGGGCTGAGGGAGAGACGTCCTCCGGAGAGGAAATCTTCAAAGTGTCCATGGCCTGTAAAAACAGGTTGGGCAAATCCTCTGGGCTAAAAAGCCGCGCTGCAGAGGGGTCATCCGCTCCATCCGAGCGGGGATCTATCTCCTCCAAGGAATCCGCAAAGGACCGTTGGGAGACCTCAGACATGCTGCCCTCATCTACATCGGAGGAGACAAAGTCCTCCAAGGCCTGGAAATCAACCCGAGGGCGTTTACCTCTGGGAACCTCAACCTCTTTATCAGAAGAGGGAGCAGGGGCAGCGTTTTGCATGAGGAAAGCCTGATGCAGCAGCAAAACAAACTCGGGGGAGAAACCCCCCAGACTGTGCACTTCTGCAGCCTGGGCAACAGCCCTAGACGCACTCTCAACCGGCGCTCGCAATAGCGGGGGAGAGACATGCTGCGCATCCAAAATGGCGTCCGGCGCGAAACTCCGCGAAGGAGCCGCGCGGGAAGAACGGCGCTTAACTTTAGCCGCTTGTGCCGTCGCCCAAATTAAGGGCGTTCATGGCATTAATGTCTCCAACCTCAAGGGCGGCCCACGAAGAAGCCGTCCGAGCCGCGTGGCCGGCCAAGATGGCGGAGGCGAGGAGCGGGGGATGGGCGTTTATGGCGGGAAAAAACCGCCACGCCGGAGGAACGACCGGGACATTCATCGGTCACTAAACCGTCACCCATCAAGGGCGAATCAGGTTGTAAAACCCCCGCATCCCCTCTAGAAGCGCTCCAGCGATCCGGGGAGCGACCCTTTGCGCCCTCGCCCTCCGACGCCATATGCCACGAGGAGAAGAATCGGGGAACCCCCTGCCCGCTATAAAAAGGTAAAATTACCTGCTTGCCGCTCCGAGCTGTAACGAACTGGTGTCCCAGTGAGTAGCTGCAATGAACGTTTAAAGAAACGTCGAATTAAACGCCTTTAAAGACGTTTAAATTTTTTTTTTTTTTTTTTAAACGGAGCCAGCGGGAGGGGGGAGAAAAGGAGGGACCTGGCGCCACCAGGTTTGCACTTGCTCAAGAAGAGCCCTCAACCCCAGGCACTTAACAAAACCTAAAAATTAGGCTTGGAGGCCTAGCCAGAGCTGCTGCTGTGTGTGACCACCACCTGCTGAGATAGAGAACATACTGAGGAGTTTCCGGCAGCACATGACCACATATAGGGAGGCAAAAGTTTGCTCTCTATCTCCACCTGCTGGTAGATGGACACAACCCACCAGTCTATGGATTGATCAGCTTGATGATATGGAATTGTCTGTTTGATAAGTAGGAGCGTTGTGAGGCATTGGTCACCATAAAACTTCCTGGAAAAGCTGCCCTAGTTGCAGTACTGCGTCTTGTATACTCAGAGGGGCAAAGCCTGGGAAAACGTTAGAAGCAGAAAAACCCCTGAGAGGTTGAAAGAGAACATTTACATAATACATTTGGAGAGGATGGCCCCAAGGAAGCAGTTTTATAGAGGCTTTTGAACTATGGCTCCTTTATGAGATTTTTTTTTTTTAAACCTAGCTGCCTCGCTGCCAGCTGAAAATGCTCTCCTGCTGGAGAGATTGAGCACTCTCCATCCCAAATAGCAATTAGCACTGCCAGGAGACCAAGGGAGGAATCTAGGGGGAAGGACCCAGTACACCCAGGTGTAGCACCCCTGAGGCTGACTGAGCACAACACCCTCAGCCGCTAAAATCAAATTTCCCTGGGGCACAGAACACAAACTAAACTTTTCTTTTTAGGTAATAGAAAAAAAAAAGAAACTAGAGAAATAAAGAAATAATCCCTAGGAAAGATTGAAGGACTCACCTCCTTCTACCGGATGGAGTCTGAGAATAAATACTGAATCTTGGGCTAGATGGCCAGGGCTCTTATTGGCTCTCTAGAGTCAGCGTTCTCAGTCTCCACCTGCTGGAAGGAGTGCAAAACCCATCAGTCAGTTACTGGGCCAGTCCAGAGGGACACTAAGGAAATGATTTGCACAGTGCTTGGGGAAGGGGTGCTGATTCGAGACAGGAGTAGCGTAAAGTACCTGAAGAATGCCTATTAGCAGAGGCAGTTAATTGGTGCTCTGACACTTGAGGAAGCCCAGGAATCAGAGTTCACTAAACATTTCTTGTAGTGGGGTCTTCTGAGAGCTTAAGTATTTTTACAGCATGCGCTGACCAGGAGTAAACGCTAGCCATTTGTGTGTTTTTTTTTTTCACTCAGAAGCTGAAGACTTCAGAATTGTGCTCAAACTTGCTCATACTCTACCTGAGCCCAAAGGGTCTGAAGCACACTTAGCAATGAATTCATTAGAACCTTTAGGTACCTGTAGTAGTTGCAAAAAACCTCAGAAAGGCGATATATAAAGTCCCATTTCCCTTTTGGGCCAGCACTTGGAGTGTCTTTTGTAGACATTAGAAGCTGGTTGTTAGTGCTCTCTTTTTTGGGGTGCAACCTCTGTGGAACTGAGAGGGCAAACGTTCATTTTTAGCACAGAGAAAATTAAAGACTGAGGTACACTCCGAGTATTCAGCCTGCATACCAAGTGTGGCTGCATTATCTTCTGTCCATGGAGAAAAAACATTTATGGAGAATGAGCAGCTTAAACCTATGACTGTTATCCTTAGTCTAGGACAGTATTTCCCGAGTCCTGGAGTACTCCTTGCCAGTCAGGTTTTCAGGATATCCACAGTATGCTTGAACTTGATTTGCATACACTGCCTCAATTATATGCAAATCTCTTCCATGCATATTCATTGTGCATATCCTGAAAGTCTGGCTGGCAAGAGGGACTCCAGGACCAGGCTTGGGAAACACTGGTCTAGGAGAAGGGATTCGCTCTCATTCTGTTTTTTTTTCTTCTCAGAAATAGTTTATAGTTAGCTTTATGTGAGGTAAGTGCACAATATAAAAAATCTGTCTCCATTCTCTTCAGAAAGATCCTATGACAAGAACAAATTTGAACAGAAAACCATGAAAATCACTGTAGTTTTGTAGCCATTTTAAAACCTCAGTTAAGATGCTTCAGAGAGCTGAACCCGCATTGTCATTTTTCTGTCTCAACTGTTTCACAATGCTTCTATTTTTCTGCCTGTCCATTCAGATTTCACTTACTATCCAGTTTTTTTTTTTTTTTAATTTCTGGAAGATTTTATTGAACATTGACATTTATATATTTTTTTCACTGCCATCTATAGGAGCCAACTTTTCAAAATTATTGGGGGTGCTAAGCCCAATGGAAATAACCCCTTCCCAGACACATACATGGAATGTTCCAATATTGGGGGTGCTCAAGCACCCACAGAGCCAGCTCCTATGCTGCCATCTACCTACAACTTTACTATTTTTGCCCTCTTCCTCCACCATCTAGCATCATCCTGTCTCTCCTCTCCCTCCATCCAGCTCACCCTTTTGCTGACATCCTGGATCAGCAGCAGCAAAATGAGAATACGAGATCATTTTCCTGCACCAGGGTTGCCAGGTAGAAATTTTTTTTCCAGCCCAATCCGGGCCAGAAACCAGCCCAAAACCCGCCCAAACACAAACCCCGCCCCTGACACCCCCACCCCCGCGTCACCGGCCCCGCCCCCGCCGTCACCGGCCCCGCCTCCCACGTCATCGGACCCGCCTCCCCGTCATCAGCCCCGCCTCCCACATCATCGGGCCCGCCTCCCCGTCATCAGCCCCGCCTCCCCGTCATCAGCCCCGCCTCCCATGTCATCGGCCCCGCCTCCCACGTCATCGGCCCCGCCCAAAACGTCACTAACCCCGCCCAAAAACGTCACTAACCCCGCCCCCCGCGGCCGAAAAAAATCAAAAAGCCGCCCGGAAGCCCAAAAAACCGCAACCCGCCGCGGGCAAAAATTTCCCGCGGCAGGGCGCGGAAAACCGCCCAATTGGGCGGTAAAACCGCCCACCTGGCAACACTGTCCTGCACATGTAGCTAGCTTTGCTGGCCCCACCTGTCCAACACAGGAAGTTTACATCAGAGGAGGTGGGACCAGCAGAGCTAGCAGCACCAAGCAAAGAAATTATCTAACATATACTTCTAGTTTTTATGCTGCCACTGAAGCAGGAGAGGAAGGGGAGGTTAGTTTATGCTGAGGAAGCTTAGTCTCTCCAAGCATCTTATACGGAGTGCGTATGGAACTAACCCATTAGTGCCCAATGTTTCCACATTTGTTCCCATATATGGGAACATTGGACACTAATGGGTTAAAAACATGGCAACACATTCACTTCAGCAGCTTTCTAGAGCCACAGGAACATGTCCCCATCACATGAAATGCAATATGAGACCACTGCTGTGTTCTCATGCAGTGGGTCCCGCACATTTTGCCAACCGGCTTTGCAAAACACAGGGCCTGCTGTGCTCTTAGCAGCATTGACTGGGCAAACCTCCCCCTGCCCCTGGAAATGAAGAAATGGCCACCTTAAGGAAAGACCAAAATGGCCTGCCTCAATTAGGAACCTGGCTGTGGCTAACCCCTGAGATGAACTGTCCCCAGTAAGATGTCAACCACTAGCCAAGAGTTGTAGCACAAGGCCTGGGGGAGTCTAGCTCACCAGAATAAAATGAGAGTCTGCTGCACCAGTCAACCTGCACTATCTGCTGGAGACGGAGAAATTCTGGAAGGTTCCTGGATGCACCCTTCTTATAGCCATGTCTTTCTGCCTTCTTCTGCAGGTAAGGAGATGCAACCTATAGGTCTGGATTGGTCTAGCACAGGGGTTCTCAACCCAGTCCATGGGTTACACTAATTCAGGATACCCACAATGACTATGCATGAGAATTTGCATAGAATAGAGATTCATTCAAGTTTCTCATGCATACTGATTGTGGATTGAGAACTCCTGGTCTAGCAGAATAAGGAATTACTTATAAGCAATTATTTCCTCATTTGGGTTGTGGATGCTGTTCCTACACTATCCATAGCTGGGGAGCCAGGCCAAGTTCTGAGAAATCAAAGTCAAGTCTCCTGCACAGTAGCATTACTGGGCTAAGCAGGCACTCTTTCAAAACTTCCTTAGAGTAAGTCTAAGGGTAGAGCAATGGGATTCTAGGCTCAAATACTACTGTTGCTCCTGGTGATCTTGGGCAAATCACTTTACCCTCCACTGCCATCAGGTACAGATTTTAAGCCCTCTGGGAACAGGAAAACATTTGCTGTACCTGAACATGAGTCACCTTGAGCTGCTCCTGGGAGGAAAAAAAAGGTGTAAACTAAATCCAAATACTTTTTGTTACAAGCAAGACCTTTCAAAAAATATCAAGCTTTATGCACCAGGACTCTTGAGAAAAACACAAAAACATGGATCCTTAAGGTTTTATTAAGTGTTGTATTATATATATATATATATATATATATATATATATATGAATAAAGAAAATGTGCTACACACCAGCCTTTTAGAAACCATACTTTTTACTTAGAACTTTATTAGCTGAAGTTTGACAAAGGTTCTACAAAGTCAGTCAACAGTTTTGGCATGCCTTTCCCTCTGGTCTCCTCTAAGATGACTTTACAAAAACAGTACTATTTGCTTGCCATTTGACAATTACTTCATTTAAAATTAAAAAAGATGTGAAGAGGATAAAAGTGAATTTTGAAAGATGAACAGTGGTCATCGTGGAAGGCCCTTGCACAGACGCTGCAATTACTGACCTATTATATTTAATTGAATGGGCTAACTGAAAACTGCCTTGGCATGCAAAACTGCTTACCAGGGCCCCACTCTAACCTTATAAAGCAGCAATGAGAATGCCTCAGAGGATTCAATATCCTCAATGCTGTCAATGATCAAGTACTTAACAGAAGCCCAATATGATTTCACTAGGTTACCAAGGCAATTTTCCTTTTAGGATTATCAGTAACCTGCAGCTTAGTCACATTCTATTAATGTAGTAACAAAAAAACAAACAAAAAAAAGTGTTTCAAACACAAATTACAACCCTTCCACCCCAAAGAGAACAGAAAAAAAGCTAAACAAAAATAAACAGTCCTACAAAATTGCATCGGCCTTTGTTTGGTCACATACTACAAAGCAATACAAGGTTTTCCTTGTAAAAAAATTATCCCGATGTAACAAAGTTAGTCCAAGTCCATATCAAATGTGGTGTTTTCATTGGGGTGGCAATCTCCATTTTCCTGAGGGATTTCGGTATTATTTTTTAAGTTATCTCTCATGTCTTCATCTTTATGAATATCATTACTGTTTACAGTCTTTTCTTCCTTGGGGGATTCCACTTTAGGTTTTGGCTGTGTCACAATGCTGGTGCAGTTACTGTCCAACTCCTGCATGAAAATAAAGACAGCAACTCGAGTTTTGCACAGTTCCACCTACTGCACAGAAAGTGGAGACTATACTAGGCAGACAACACATATACTAAGGGGCCCTTTTACTGATGGTTGATACTGATGGCAGTTGGGGTCAAAATGGGTTCAAAGTGCTTAAGCAGTTAGGGAGTATTTTGATAATTGGGTGCCTAAGTGCCCTGAGGCTCCATTAATACTAGTGTAACTGGGTATTGGTACACCCAAATGAAGCAAGGATGCATGTAAATGCTAATATGTTCCCCTAAGCACTATTCTGTAAATATGTGCTAAGCTTACATAGCATGCATACTTCGGGGGGGGGGGGGGGGAGCACGGGAAGTTCCTAGGCAGGGATCCCTCAGAGTATTTTGCTTCTCATTCAGAATCTCAATTTTTCCCATGTTTGAACTAGTATATGCACCCTTTATAGCTATGCCCCATTTTCAGAACAGTTCGTAAGAATAGCCTTGCCTGTTTATGGTGTACTCAAGAGTACTGAAGTAATGCTATAGAGAATGAAGACATGCTATGTACAGTATCTAGACTGCAGCAAATTGAGTAGGTAGGGTAGTCTTTCCAAAAACATAAAAATAAAATTTATTTTGCTGCAGTGAGCTAATACCCCAAATTATCTTCTGATGATTGAAGAAATCATTTTTCAAGATTTGCCACATTATATATATGGGTCAATCAAACTAAGATAGACAAGCTTTTAGTCATGAAAACCCAATGAAGTTCAGCAATGACAGATCAATTAGACTACACATGCTCCTAAAAATCCTGTCCAGCACTTACAATTTGTTTGCTTTTGATTTCACTTGTTCGTACAACTGGATCCTGATAAGGACACAGTTTAGCCTGGGCATTCATAGCATTATTCATCCATTCCATTGCTTCACTGACACATTTCTCCACCTTCTCCATTTCAGCTGCATCTATATGGTTGTATTTCTCATCCTATAGGGAAATAATATCTCGATCAAACAGATAAGAAGCAAAAGCAGCAACTTCAAAAACTCAGGTATTAAAAAACAAAAAACCTGTCTACGGAAAGAGCCAAAACACAGAGTTCGTAAGACTAGCCTTGCCTGTTTATGGTGTACTCAAGAGTACTGAAGTAATGCTATAGAGAATTACTCACTGTTCTTCAATACACCATACATCCACTTCTAATCTCTCATCCCCCATAATCTCACATCACTCACACACCTACTCACAGAAATATGTACACCATACGTCATTGTGTCTTAACTCTGCCCTTTAAGCTTCCTACTGTCTCCTTCCAATGTTTCATTGTTTATGTCCCATTGTTATATTCCTAACGACACTTCGATTGTCTCGCACAACTGTGCACAATGTAATCCATAACCAAGTTGTACCATATTATATTTCCATTATTCATATCTTATTGTAAGCCACACTGAGCCCGCAAAGAGGTGGGAAAATGTGGGATACAAATGCAATAAATAAATAAATAAATAAATAAATAAATAAATAAAACAAAAATTCAAGACTAGTCTTGGGATTCTGCTCATGTTTACTAAGTATCTCCCTAAATTCTGAGTTTATACTTATTACAACTCTCAAGCATCACAGCACTCAGTTCAATCAACTTTACAAATTTTAGAATTAAAAATTAATTAAATGCAAAAGCTTTATGTTTCTCCAGACATCACAGATATCAGAACAGAGTCCAACCCTCTCAACTTAAAGGCATAATTTATGCACCATTTAGCTTAACCTCCAAAAATATTTGCTGAACTGTACTAAATCTAGAAGACATGTTAAAAGACCTGAGGCACCTCACTTAACTTGCTAGATTTAGGCATCCAAGTTTCCCCATACTGATATTTAAAGGCTAATTTCTACTACAACCCCTATTTACTAACATATCCTAAGAATTTGCATCAACACTGCAGGAGTTAAGATATATTAGATGCAAAACCTCTGTATCTGTTGGGGGGAGTTTTTAGCATTACTTGAAGGACTGCCCTGCAGTTAATGAGAAAAGTTCACTACAGTACTATGTATTAACTATATCGAAGATAATGCAGAACACAGTCAGATACACTTCAAGTGTAGTCACTGTACCACATTAGTACTTCAATATGAGGTAAAGGCCTCTACATTAACTGTAAAAGGCATTCTGCTCATTCCATACCCCAAAACACATTTTCTACATTAACTGTTTAATATGGCAATTGACATGCGTAGCAGTTAATGCACTGTGTGCTGTCAAACTGCAGTAATTCCCAGGTTAAACAGATTAACGCAACTTAGCAAATAGGGGCTTAAGTGCTAGATGCCACAAGTCAGTATAAAGAAATTGGTGTTTCTTAAAAACGTATATATATTTTTTAACGTACACCGCACTGACCTGCAAGACAGGTAATGCAGTAAATCAAATTTTGATAACAAACATAAGCGAGTAGAACGCTAAAATACCAGATCTTAACATTTTAAACTATTTTCACAAAATATATATATATAATTTTTTTTTTTTTAAAGACCAGCCTCAGACAACCTTACCTTGTTTCTGTAGTCTCCAAGTATTTTTGCATACTGTTGCAGTCTGTGTCCAAGTTGTTCAAACATTCTCGGTCGTTCCTCTGACTCTTGGTACCTCACCTGAATAGGATTACCTAGTTTCTAAAGTTAAAGATCAAATAAAAATCAATGTTGCTTAAAAAAAAAAGTGTACATGGCTTGTTGTGTACCTTACTTGAAATTCATTGATATACCTTATGAACATGACATGGCTAAACAGGTTTTTAAAAAAATCTTATTTGGCCATGTAGCCCTTATCTGCCATTATGTTTCTGAGATGGCAGTTTTTTACTGTTCCCTTGGAAATCCAGCACAAATAGAAACTAGATAATTGGGTTATAGCAATACAAATCTTCAGTGCACCATCCCTGTGGCATTCCCCAACACAAAAAACGGCAATTCCTCAACCTAATCCAGCCTCTACTCTACACAGTAAAGGTCCTTGACAAGGACCACAGTTTCTTCCATGGCCAGTCCAAGGCCAGCTCCCAGAGGTTAAGGCTGTGCTACATATGCAGTCCAAATCGACTGACCTGAACCCAGCTGATAGTAAGCACCACTGTCAGGAAGATAGGCAGAAAGGTTACTGAAGAATGAAATGCACAAACCACTGACTTTCGGCCACAAGAGAACTATATGGCACACCATGAACTAAAAAAAGGGAGGAAAATACCAGGAGAATATCAAAAAATGCAAGGACCTCTATTGTAGCAGTCATATAAAGGGACCTGACATGGCCGTGTTTCAGCACATGGGCCTGCTTCAAGGGTCAACAAGCCTAGTAATAAAATAGCATAAATACAAAATATATGCCTACATAATCACTTACATAAAAATAAATCAATGTGTCATACATCAATAATATAGATAAAAAGTTATACACACAGAACCATAAATAAGGTAAGGTAAAAAATAAAGTAAAATGAAAAGATAATACATATATTGCATAAGAAAGTAACAGCAGGTGTTCTCCTGAAAATATCAACATATAAACTCATACCAACAGTGTATTAAAAATGTCATTGTAAAGTGTGATATTCCATGAACTAGCCATGAACCTGGAACAGGTCCCCAAAGTAAATGTTACTCAAAAAAAAAATCAGACTCAGAAGGTAAATAAGTTAATATCCTAAAATACAGAAGTGTGTGTAAACTTATAAGCCAGACAGAAACCCACTCAAGTTAGTGCCTATCACTGTTGATCTGAAAATATTAAATTCAAATCACATCTGTTATGGAAAAAACATCAACCATTAAATTTGCTGCTTACATAGCAGCAGAAAACCTTTGCTTTTTGCCTAGTTTCTGCTGTGGTAAGCAGATTACAAAAAAATGGGTGATAATAGGGAGTTTGAAAAACAGTCTCAAATCACATCTACCATGCTGTGGAGGATGACAGCAGGAAGAAATTACCACGCTGCTTTTTTTTTTTTACAACTTTATGAAATTTTCACTTAGAAATCACTATCAATAAATGTTGCAATACTTCAACATATTACATAAAGCAAAGTTACTCACCTGTAGCAGGTGTTCTGAGGACAGCAGGCCAATTATTCTCACAGCTGGGTGCCTTTCTAGTTGCATTCCACCACACATACACTGGTACCTTCCTGCCTGACACATGATGCAGGCCCTTCAGTCCTTCTGATTAGCTAAAGACAACTCCAAGGGGAGGGAGGTGGGTGTGTGAGAATACTTGGCCTGCAGTCCTCGAACACCTGGTAAAGGTGAGTATGCTTTCTCCAAGGACAAGAACACCTGGTAAAGGTGAGTAACTGTTTTCTCCAAGGACAAGCAGGCCATCATATTCTTGTAGCTCGAAATCTTTAGCTACCAGGCTCACCGAAAATGCTAGGACAATAGGGACTCAATGTTGAAGCTTGTTATTCAATCAACCTAAAACAATTTGTGTACTATGTGGAGGTGCAGCTGGAACAGAAGAAAACTGTGGAGTTGGATTTTCAACACCAAACAAATTCTCTAAGACTGCTTGCCTGAACCGGTTGTCTCATCAGATATCCCGATCAAGGCAGTAATGAGATGTAAATGTGTGCACAGATGACCACGTTGCAGCTTTGCAAATCTCCTCTGTGGAGGCTGACCTATAGTGGACTACTGACGTAGCCATGGCTCTGACATAATGAGCCTTCACATGTCCCTCTAGAGTCAGTTCAGCCTGGGCATAAATAAAGGAGATGCAATCTGCTAGCCAACTGGAAATTGTGTTTCCCCTAATGGCTACCCTCATCCTCTTTGGGTCAAAAGAAACAAAAAGCTAGGTGGACTAAGGACTTTAGTCCACTCCAGAAAAAAGGTTAAGGCTTGCCTGCAATTCAAGGTATGCAGTACAATCTCGCCAGGATGGGAATGTGATTTTGGGAAAAATGTTAAGATGGAGCTCTGACACTAAACATAACATAAAAGCAGCCATACTGAGTCAGACCAATGGTCTATCTAGCCCAGTATCCTGTTTTCCAAATAGTGGCCGTCAGGTCACAAGTACATGGCAGAAACCCAAATTGTGGCAACACACCATACTACAAATCCCAGGGCAAGCAGTTGCTTCCCATGTCTGTCTCAATAGCAGACTATAGAATTTTCCTCCAGGAATTTGTCCAAACCTTTTTAAACCCAGATACGCTAACCAATGATACCACATCCTCCAGCAAAGGGTTCCAAAAGCTTAACTATTCGTTGAGTGAAACAATATTTCCTCCTATTTGTTTTAAAAGCATTTCCATGTAACTTCCTCGAGTGTCCCCTAGTCTTTGTACTTTTGGAACGAGTAAAAAAAAAATCAATTTACTTCTACTCGTTCTATACCACTCAGGATTTTGTAGACCTCAATTATATCTCCCCTCATTTTCCAAGTTGAAGAGACCCAACCTCTTTTGCCTTTCCTCATACGAGAGGAGTTCCATCCCCTTTATCATTTTGGTCGCCCTACTTTGAACCTTTTCTAATTCCACTATATCTTTTCTTTTTTTAGATACGGCGACCAGAGCTGAACGCAATACAAAGGCATTCATTTTTCTTATTCACCATCCCTTTCCTAATAATTCTTAGCATCCTGTTTGCTTTTTTGGCTGCCGCCACACACTAAGCAGAAGATTTCAGCATATTATCTACGACGACACCCAGATTTTTTTCTTGAGCACTGACCCTCAAGGTGGACTCTAGCATCAGTAACTACGATTTGGATTATTCTTTCCGATGTGCATCACTTTGCATTTGTCCACATTAAATTTTATTTGCCATTTGGATGCCCAGTCTTCCTATTTCCTAAGGTGTTCCTGCAATATTTCACAGTCCGCAAATGTTTTAACAACCTTGAATAGTTTTGTATCTACAAATTTGAGCACTTCACTCGTCATTCCAATTTCCATATCATTTATAAGTTAAATAGCACAGGTCCCAGTACTGATCCCTGCAGCAATGCACTGTTCACCCTCCTCCATTGAGAGAAATGATCATCTAACCCTATCCCTCTGTTTTCTGTCCTAAGCTACATCAGAACCTTGCCTCCTGTCCCATGAGTCTAATTTTCTCAGGAGTCTCATGAGGAACTTTATCAAAAGCTTTCTGAAAATCTAGATACACTACATCAACCGGCTCACTTTTATCCACATGTTTATTCACGCCTTCAAAGAAATGAAGCAAATTGGTGAGGTAGGACTTCCTTCGGCTGAACCCATGCTGACTCTCTCCCATTAAACCATGGGTCTCTAGGTGTTCTGTAATTTTATTCTTTATAATAGTTTTCACTATTTTGCCCTGCACCAATGTCAGGCTTACCGGTCTAATTTCCTGGATCACCCCTAGAACTCTTTAAAAATCAGCATCACGTTGGCCACCCTCCAATCTTCAGGTACTACAGACGATTTTAACAAAAGGTTACATATTACTAACAGCAGATCAGCAATTTCATGCTTGAGTTCTTTGAGTACCCTTGGATGTATGCCATCCGATCCAGGTGATTTACTACTCTTTAATTTGTCAATTTGGCTCAGTACATCTTCTAGGTTCACCGAGATTTCTTTCAGTTTCTCCGCTATAGCCTTGTCCTCCCTGAGTGACCCTTTTGCTCCTTCATGATCTAACCATCCCATGGATTCCCTCACAGGCTGCTTCTGATGTACCTGAAAAAGTTGTTACTGTGAGTTTTAGCCTCTGCAGCAAGTTTTTCTTCATATTCTCTTTTAGCCTTCTTCATTAACACTTTGCATCTGACTTGCCAGTGCTTATGTTGCTTCTTATTTTCTTTGGTATTTTTTTCCATTCTTTGAAGGACAATCTTTTAGCCTCTTTTACTTCACCTTTTAACCATGTTGTCTGGCGTTTTCTCTTTTCACCTTTGCAAATACATGGAATGCATCTGGTCTGGGCTTCCAAGATGGTATTTTTGAATAGGGTACATGCCTGATTTAATGTCCTAAACTTTACAGCCAATCCTTTTAGCTTCTTTTTAACCATTTTCCTCATTTTATTATAGTCGCCCTTTCGAAAATTAAATGCAGCTACAGCAGATTTCCTTTGCAGGTTCATCCCAGATAGTAGCTCAAACTTAACATGATGAAGAATCCTGAAAGGGAACTTTAAAACAATACAGGAATGCAAGACCTTTGAAGTCAGAATGATTAAATATTTTGACACCCACCAGACAAGACAAAGATCTGGGTTTTCTAGCCCATTATAAACCATAAAATTGTACTGCTTTGTCACCCTCCTATCTCTATGCATATCTCCCTGTCCCTCATCCAACCAACTCTTCCTGTTAGACTGTCACAAATGCTTTGATGTTTCATTTATATATACTGTCATCTACCAACCTTTGCTCATTTCCAATCTAAGGGCAACGTTTGAAAACTAATCAAGAATACACTCTCTTGGTATTTTCATCCCCCTTTAATATTACCACATTTATAGCTTTACTTACAGAAAAATGTTATACCAAATGATCTCCTACTATTGTTTTGTTGCCCTATCAGTTTCCAGTTGTCTCTTTCCATTGTTCCATTGTTCTTTTCCCTCAACGATACTCTGACTTTGTCTTCGCATAACTCCTCACAATGTAATCCATAACAGAGTTGTAACAAATTGTATCTCCATCATTTACAATGTATTGTAAGCCACACTGAACCCGCAAATAGGTGGGAAAATGTGGGATACAAATGCAATAAATAAATATTACGTTATGTCCAAAAAAAAAAAAAAAGTATCATCTTATTTTCTTTTCCATGTTTTATTTTGTTTTTGATTACCTAAGAGCCTAAATTTGGCTTCCAGAACTTCCCTCATGAAATGAATGTAGTGGCTTGCGGCCACTATATTCATTTACTCTGTCCAACTAACTTCAGGAGCAAGACTGATTAGAAGCGATTTTTCTAAGAAGACATGCTTTGAAGTTATAGAAAAAGTGGAATACTGGCAGAAATGTAAATAGAAGAACTTACCTTTAATTCATCCAATTTCTCTACATACACCTGTTTAGGCTGGTCTTCCCCTTCTTCATACAACCAATCCTCTGTCTTTGTTAAAAGACTTGAAAATCTACTGGAATCCTAGAGAAAGGAAAAATGCTTCACTGGCGAACCTGGATCCACTTAAATCCATATTTGATTTTCAGCTACAAAACTTCATCTTTGAGATTCTGATGAAGCACTCAAATCATTACATACTTCAGAGCAGAAGACAATTATAAAAAGCTACGATCTCTTTTAAAGATGTGTGAAGCCTCCAGAATAGGCTTGTCCAGACTCAGTCCTTGAGGGCCACAATCCAGTTGGGTTTCAGAATTTTCCCAATGAATATGCATGAGATCTATTTGCATGCACTGCCTCCATTGTATGCAAATAAATCTTATGAATATTCATTGCAGAAATCATGAAAACCCAACCCAGCGAGAGTCGAGGTTAGACACCCCTGCTCTAGAACCTATGCACTCCTAAAATACATTAAGGAAAAAAATAGGTTTTATCCCCCCCTCCCCAGTCCATACAACAGCAGAGAGAATTGTTTGACACTACCCTATATAGGGGACTGTGTGGGGCTCAGTCATGCAATATTCCACAGTATCAAAACACCACATCTCCAATAAAGAAGAAGATTTTAAACCAGTTAGCCAAGTCAGTCCTAGTCCCAATGCTCTTAATTCAAAACTGACCTAATTTGGTATCTTAAAGGATGAATGCTATACAGATGAACAAGTAAGTAGGCTGAAGATTCATTAGAGCAAGTGCCAGAGTGCAAAATGCAAAGAAAATTAGCCTGCCTAACTTCTCCTTCTTTGTCCTCAAGACCAGTCCATAAACTTAGGATGTACCCAAGCTTCATCCTACTAGGGTGAGATGGCATGGCAGGCAGCATTGAGGAAAGCAGAAGTTGTTTGGAGGCCAGGGATGTGAGAGATAAAGGCAAGAGCTTAGTCCTGCATGGAGTGCCCAATTTTTTAAATCAGGGGTGGCCAACCTGCAGCAAGAAGGCCAAACACAGCCCACCATTGAATTCTGAGGCCCCCGAGATTATGGGAAGTATACTGTGAAGAAACAGTGTGTTTTAAGCCTGTAAAATGTATTGGATATTTTCCTGTCTTAAATATGCCTGAAGTGCATTTCTCCTGTTTGGCCAGTAGATGGTGCATGTTTATATTTAAAGCTGTTACAGAGGACCGACTTTTTCTTTTTGGCACACAAACAGGAAGTGCCTGTAGTAATGTAACCAGTTTTTATTTGAAACTTGACTGTTCTGGGCTCTGATTGGACTGGAGTTTTGAAATTACCCAGCAGTGGCTGGCTGTTGCTTCAGTTTCTGCCTGGGAGAAGGAGAGATCAATCTCTTTTGCTGAAGCTCTGTGAACAGATATACGCTCTGATCTCCCCAGGTACTTTCTAGGAAGTATGCAAGTGTTTAGTGTTATGATTGATCCTTATTTCACTTACCTGTTAATGTTTGCCAAGGTGAAATTAGGCCTTACCTGCTAATTTTCTTTCCTCTAGATCCTCCAGACCATTCAAGACGCTTGGGTTATGCACTCCTACCAGCAGAGGGAGACTGAGAACAATAAAACTTCTTATACAAGTAGCCTGTGCAGACCTTCTACTAACCAGTAAAACAATAAAAGCAGAGGAACAAAACACCTCCACCTAAACCAAACCACTGAATCCACACTCAGATCTCCTCCCATGGGGGAATTCAACTGCAGATGGGCACAAATGGTACCACAAACTGCCCTTAGTAAAACTCCAGGACCCAAATCACAGGAGTTACTAGAAATATCAGCAACTGAAGTCTAAAGAAAATATCATACTGAACTGTCCGATACACTGGGTAGGCTCTTGAACGGTCTGGAGGATCTAGAGGAAAGAAAAATTAGCAGGTAAGGCCTAATTTCACCTTCCTCAGCAATCCTCCAGACCGTTTTTAAGACGCTTGGGACGTACCAAAGCAGTAAACACATCTAAGGGTGGGACCTGCGAAGCCCAGAGGACAGGACTGCAGCTCCAAAACTGGCATCCTCCCTTGCCTGTACATTTGACAAAAGAATGCAGGGAGGACCACACCGTCGCTCTACAAATGTCCACCGGTGGAACAAAACTACTCTCTGCCCAAGAAGCCGCCATCCCCCTAGTGGAATGTGCCTTGAGCCCCACTGGCACCGTACGGCCATGCAATATGTAAGCCAAGAGCTGGCATCCTTCAACCACCGAGCTATAGATGCCTTAGAAGCAGCTGCTCCCTTCTTGGGCCCCCCCATGAAGGACAAATAACCTGTCCGAAGACCTGAATTCCTCCGACCTGCGCAAGTAAACCTTCAACACTCTGCGCACATCCAATTTCACCAAACGACACTGAGAAGCATCCCCCGTCCGGTCCCCCAAGACCGGCAAGGAAATCACCTGATTGACATGAAAGGAGGATACCACCTTAGGCAAAAACGAAGGGACTGGACGCAGCGAAACCTTTTCCTTAGAAAACCACAGAAACGGAGGCCTACATGAAAGACCCTGAAGTTCCGAAATCCTGCGAGCCGACAATATAGTTACCAAAAAGACCACCTTCATAGTAAGGTCTTTTATTGAACAAGACTCCAAGGGCTCAAAAGGAGAACCCGCCAAAGAGTCAAGAACGATATTAAGATCCCACTGAGGAACTACCGGCCGCTGAGGAGGACGAAGCAACTTCACCCCCCTCAAAAAATGGACCACATCTGGGGAAGACGCAACCGACCTGCCCTGCACCTTACCCCAAAAACACGCCAAAGCAGCCAGCTGCACCTTCAAAGATGACAATGAAAGGCCCTTCTCAAAACCATCCTGCAAGAAATCTAAAATGCACAACACAGAAGCTGTCGAAAGGACACACGCCCGGTCCCCACACCAATCTTCAAATATGTGCCACACATGCACATAGGCCAAAGACGAACGTTTGCAAGACTGCAGCATCGTCTGAATCACCTGAGGAGAAAACCCTTTCCTTCTCAACCGTTCTCTCTCAAGGGCCACACCGTAAGAGAGAACCGAGCTGGATCCGGCATGACAACTGGACCCTGACACAACAGCACCGAGCCCCCCAGCCGCAGAGGTTCGCCTTCTAACAGGCGCATCAGATCCCCGAACCACGGCCGACGCAGCCAATTTGGAGCCACCAACAACACCGGACCCGCATGGCATTCTACCCTCTGTAGGACTCGACCTATCAAGGGCCATGGGGGAAACACGTACAGCAACACCCACTGAGGCCACGGAAGGACCAACTCATCGATCCTTTCCGCTCGCGGATCCCGACGCCGACTGAAATACCGAGTAACCTGAGCATTCTGTGCAGACGCCATGAGATCCACTACTGGCATTCCCCACTTTAGAACTATCTGGTCGAACACCGACCGGTGCAGAGACCATTCTCCGGGGTCCAACATGTGTCTGCTTAGAAAATCTGCGTTCACGTTGTCCACCCCGGCCACGTGTGCCGCCGAAATCTGCACTAGATGCCTTTCCGCCCAACTCATGAGCGGAGCCATCTTGATTGCCAACCGCAGACTCTTTGTACTGCCCTGCCGGTTGACATACGCTACCCGCTGTCGCGTTGTCGGACATGACTCTTACCGCCTTTCCGACCACACTTGAGCGAAACGCCAACAGAGCTAGCCGAATCGCCCTTGTCTCCAACCGGTTGATAGACTTCCTCCGTCGACCACCACAAAGTAAATGGAATAACAACCCATTCCCTGCTCGTGCCGAGGAACGGGTACCACAGCTACCAACTGGATTAAGCCACCCAGAGTCTCTTGAATAGCCTTTAACTTGACTCGAGAACGACCTCCAGCACCCACTGATCTGAAGTAATTTGGGTCCACCCCTGATAAAACAGATGAAAAGTCGCGCCCCAACCTTCACATGGAGGACTTAGTACCATTTCCGGCACCTCCGGAGGAGTCCCAACCTCCTCGACAACCCCCTTGAAAGGACTGCGTCCACTGGAAAAACCGGCTTTTAGAAGGAGATACAAATCTGCCCGGCCTGTACCGCCTTGCGTCCTTAAACCGACCTCCAGCCGAACCCCCTCCACTAGCCAACTTAAGCCGTAACTCCGGCAACCGTGAAACCTTGGTATCCCCAAGACCACTCATCAGTTTATCCAAGTCCTCTCCAAACATAGAACCTTTGAAAGGTAGAGAACATAACTTTGCTTTAGAGGCCGCATCTGCCACCCAGCCCCTAAGCCAAAGAGCCCTGCGAGCCGTCACCACCAGAGCCATATTCTTAGCTGAAACCCTTAGCAAATCATAAAGGGTGTCTGCCAAAAACTAAGACCCCATCTCCAATTTGGCCAGCTCCTGAACCAAACCAGTCCTATCTAACGCAGGCTCATCCAAGAGCTTCTCCGCCCAACGGAAACAAGCTCTGGCTACCAAGCCCCCCACACACAGAGGCTTGCAAGGCCAAAGCCGACAAATCAAAGCTGCGCTTCAGAAAGGACTCTAGCTTCCTACCTGAGGATCCCGTAAGGCTGTACTGCCATCCACCGGAATGGCTGTAGCCTTAGTAACCGCCGTAACCACAGCATCCACTGTAGGTGGTTTCAGCAGGGCCAAATCTTCCGGAGGCAAGGGATACAGCCGCGCCATAGCCCTAGACACCTTACAAGCAGCCTCCGGCACAGACCATTCCCGAAAAACCATCTCTAATGTCTGAATTCATGGGAAAGGAACGGGAGGCTCTCCGAATCCCCTTAACCAAGGGATCTACCTGGGGTCCCTCCGCAGAGGGAGTGGCCGCCGGAGCAAACTTCAAAGTAGAGATCACCTGATCAATGAGCTCTAACTCCTCCTCATAAAAAATGTGAACCACTGAAGAATCTTCCCCAGGCCTTAGCCCATCCTGATCCTCCTCTCCTGGGTCACTCCAAACCTCTGACCCAGGCAGAGAAAGTATCTCCATAGGCTCCGAAATATCCACCCGCGGGCACTTAACTCCCACTGAGCTAGCAGCCTCCGGGGAACAAACCGCCTGAGAGGGGCCAGCTCTCCAGGCATTATACAGAGACCAAACAAACTCAGGCGGGAAACCAGACCCCCCCCCCCCCCCGACGCTGCTGAAGCCCCAACACTTCCCGCAGTCTCCGCGACGGACTCCCCTCACTCCCGAGGCGGCAGGTCCATCGCGTGATCCGCGGCTAAACTAGGCGCGCTTCCCGCCACACACGGGTCCCCCGGCGCCGGTACGGAATGCGTGGCCAAAAGGGCTGCGCTTCCCGCCAAAAACAGCTCCGTCGAGGCCGACCCGGGACACGCAGCAAAAATGGCCGTGTTTCCAGCCAAAACCAGCCCCGCCGTTGCCGGCCCGGAATGTGCGGTCAAATCGCCGCCCAACACCTCCGTCGACTCAGGGGAAAACATGGGGGGCAAGAGCGCTGACAACGTAGGCTCCCTACAAAATTTACATTGGCCACCTTTCACTTCAACGCTGCGCTTCGCGCAAAACTGACACCTCGCCGGCTTAAACATAATGGCCGCGAACACAATAAAAACAAACAGTTGCTTTGTGCTCTGACAGACTAATAGGCAAAACCGCCTAAGGCAAGAACGCCCTTGAAGACGTTTTATCTCTGGACTGCCACAAGAACGGCCAAAATAGCTGCCTTTTAAAAACGTTTATTTTTTATTTATTTTTTTAAACCTCGTTGCTGATGCCTAAACGCCTCAGAGGTACAGAACGAGGTCTGTAGCCGATGTCAAGCAGTCCTCCAGAGGAAGAGCACAGGGGGAGGGACCCGGCCACCCGGGTGTGACACCCCATAGGGAATAAGAAGCCCCTTAGGACTTACACCCTGTAATAGAGATCCAAGTGCGGGTTCTCTAACATTTACAACCCAACCTAGAAACCCCAAACGCGCCTACCAGACTGAGTACACTGCACAGGCTGCACACATCTACCCTCTGCTGAGACTGAGAAAATACTGGTTAGTAGAAGGTCTGCACAGGCTACTTGTATAAGAAATTTTAGGGTTCTCAGTCTCCCTCTGCTGGTAGGAGTGCATAACCCAAGCGTCTTGAACTATTTTTTAAGAGAACATAACTGTTTGCCCTGTTTGTCTGGACTGATAAAGAATCCTGGTGGTTTGTGTGTTGGGTCTGTGAGGTCTTTCTGGGAACTGTGGGGCCATTGGGAATGTGGCTCTAGTAACCCAGAAATCACTGTGGGTAATTTGAGAGTGGGAGACTCGCTCACAGGCGGTTGTGACCCAGTCGGTGGGAGGAGGGTGCAGGTGTAGAGAACTAACGGCAGGTGCAGGCGAACCTGAGCTGTGCTGGGGACAGACCCTCTAAGTAGCCACAGGGTAACTCCAAGCAGGTGGCTATGCGTTTCGTGACATATACATAGAAAGCATCGTTATTCAGAGTTTTGGTGATTTTTAAATAGCATATTTTGCAAATATTTTCAGAATAGCCGTTCTAGGAAACTGTTTCCATAATTTTTAGTAAAATTTTTATCACAAGATCTATGGAGGGATTTTTTCTGCATTTCTGGTTCTGACATTATACAATTTTGTGGCTCACTAAGTTTGTACTGACATTCATACAACCCTCTGTGTATAAAGATTGCCCTCCCATCTTAGTCTAATAGGATGATAGTGCTGATTAAAGCTTACTGAAAAGGACACATGCTGAGAAGGCTGCTGGAAGTGGTTTAAAGTGGTAGGAATCAAAAGCCACATCCTCCTTAGCGTGCGTGTTCAGCCTATAATACTTTACAAAAGAATGCAGGACTGCACTGTAGATCTCTTACAGAAGCATCAAGATATGCTTCACCTAAGACATTATCTAAGCTATAGCAGAATGTGCACAAAGATCCTTAAATATGTATACACATGCAAGGTAAAATTATGTATCATACCTGATAATTTTCTTTCCATTAATCATAGCTGATCAATCCATAGACTGGTGGGTTGTGTCCATCTACCAGCAGGTGGAGATAGAGAGCAATCCTTTTGCCTCCCTATGTGTGGTCATGTGCTGCCGGAAACTCCTCAGTATGTCGATATCCAAGCTCCATCCGCAGGACTCAGCACTTAGAGAATTACACCCACAAAGGGACACTCTGCCCAGCTCACCACCGCCGAAACGGGGGAGGGGAATTAGCCCAGCTCATCCCCGCGGAGCGGGTGAGGGACACCACCCCGCCGATGCGGGGGGATCTGGCTTATCCTGCAACCGCAACCGCTGGAGGAGCTGACTGACCCTAACACCGCCGAAGCGGGAGGGGTACAAAGCTGCCCTACAGCCGCACGAAGCGGGAGGGAGCGCCGGCAGAATTTATGTCTCAATCCAGCCCCGTAAAACGGAGGGGAGAGGAATGCAGCAGCTCACTGTAACACAAACTCGTCTCAACTCTTGAAGAATCCAATTGAAAAAACTTGAACACGAAGTCCTCCTGAACAGGAACTGAAGACTAAACTTGAATCTGAAATGCAACCAGAATATAAACAGTACAGATATCTGGGAGGGGCTATGGATTGATCAGCTATGATTAATGGAAAGAAAATTATCAGGTATGATACATAATTTTACCTTCCATATCATCATGCTGATCAATCCGTAGACTGGTGGGATGTACTGAAGCAGTACTCACCCAGGGCGGGACATTGAAATCCCTGACCGCAACACTGAAGCTCCAAACCGGGCCTCCGCCCGAGCAGCCACAGTCAAGTGGCAATGCCTGGAGAAGGTATGGGCCGATGCCCAAGTTGCCGCCTTGCAAATCTCTTCCAAGGAGACGGACCCGGCCTCTGCCATCGAGGCCGCCTGAGCTCTAGTGGAGTGAGCCTTCAGCTGAATAGGCGGCACCTTCCCCGCGGCCACATAAGCCGCTGCAATGGCTTCCTTGACCCATCTTGCCACTGTAGGCTTAGCAGCCTGCAGACCCTTACGAGGACCTGCAAACAGGACAAACAGATGATCCAATTTCCGGAAATCATTGGTCACTTCCAAGTATCTGATGATGACTCGTCTCACATCCAGATATTTGAGAGCAGAGTATTCCTCTGGGTAGTCCTCCCTACGAAAGGAAGGGAGACAGAGCTGCTGATTCACATGGAAGCGAGAAACAATCTTGGGCAGGAAGGAAGGCACTGTGCGAATAGTCACTCCTGCCTCAGTGAAATGCAGAAAAGGCTCTCGACATGAGAGTGCCTGGAGCTCGGAAACTCTTCTGGCTGAAGTGATAGCCACCAAAAAGACTGCTTTCAACGTCAAGTCTTTCAGAGATGCCCTCAACAAGGGTTCAAAAGGCGGCTTCTGCAAGGCTCTTAGCACCAGGTTGAGATTCCACGCAGGCACCACTGAGTGCAGAGGAGGGCGTAGGTGATTAACTCCCTTGAGAAAACGTACCACATCTGGCTGCGAAGCCAGGGAAGCATCCTTCAGGCGGCTCCTGAAGCAAGCCAGAGCCGCTACCTGGACTTTAAGGGAACTGAGCGACAGGCCTTTCTCCAGACCTTCTTGCAGGAACGCCAGCACTGAAGAAATTGGAGCAGTGAAGGTAGAAAGTGATCCTGCTTCACACCACGCTGCAAAGGTATGCCAAACCCTGGCGTAAGCAGTAGAAGTAGAGCGCTTCCTCGCTCTCAGCATAGTGGCGATGACCTTGTCTGAGAAGCCCTTCTTCCTCAGATGCTGCCGCTCAATAGCCAGGCCGTAAGACCAAAGGGGGAGGGATCCTCCATCACCACGGGACCCTGATGCAACAGGCCCTGCTCCACTGGCAGCCGCAGAGGGTCGTCCACTGAGAGCCTGATCAAGTCCGCATACCAGGGACGTCTGGGCCAGTCCGGACCCACCAGGATTATCCGGCCCGGATGTTTTGCCACCCGGTCTAGTACCCTGCCCAACATGGGCCAGGGCGGGAACACATAGAGAAGCTCTTGTGTCGGCCACTGTTGGAGAAGAGCATCTACTCCCAGAGATCGAGGGTCCCGTCCTCTGCTGAAAAAGCGCGGCAATTGGCAATTGGCCGATGACGCCATCAGATCTAGGCTCGGCTGGCCCCAGCGCTTCGTGATGTCCAAGAACGCCTGAGCCGATAACTGCCACTCTCCGGGATCCAAGGTATGGCGACTGAGAAAGTCCGCCTTGACATTCATGACTCCGGCAATGTGGGCAGCTGACAGCTGTTCCAGGTTCGCTTCCGCCCACTGGCATAGATTCATGGCTTCCTTGGCTAGAGGGGCGCTCTTGGTACCTCCCTGGCGGTTGACATAGGCCACAGCCGTGGCATTGTCCGACAGGACCCGTACTGGCTTCAACGCCAGTACCGGGAGGAACTCCAAAAGCGCCAACCGAATGGCTCTGAGTTCCAGGAGGTTGATAGACCACTTTGCCTCTGCAGGAGACCAGAGCCCCTGCGCTGTCCTTCCCAAGCAGTGGGCTCCCCAGCCCGTCAAAGAGGCGTCCGTCGTGACGACAATCCACTCCGGGGTCACAAGAGGCATCCCTGCAGACAACTTGTCTGTCTTCAGCCACCAGCTCAGCGCCTTGCGCACTGCTGGGTCCAAGGGAAGGCGCACAGCATAATCCTCCGACACCGGAGTCCAGCGCTGCAGCAGAGAGTGTTGTAGTGGTCTCATATGAGCCCTGGCCCAGGGCACTACTTCCATCGTGGCCGTCATAGAGCCCAACAGCTGCACATAGTCCCAAGCCCGAAGCGGAGAGGCTACTAGGAACTGGTCCACCTGAGCCTGAAGTTTGACAATCCGATTGTCCGGCAGGAACACTCTGCCCACTTGGGTGTCGAATCGAACTCCCATATACTCCAGGGACTGAGTCGGGCGCAGCTGGCGTTTCTCCCAGTTGATGATCCACCCCAGGGAGCTCAAAAGAGCAATCACCCGGTCCACAGCTTTGCCGCACTCTGCATAAGAGGGGGGCTCGGATCAACCAGTCGTCCAGATAAGGATGGACTTGTACTCCTTCCTTTTGCAGGAAGGCCGCTATGACCACCATTACTTTGGAGAAGGTCCGCGGAGCAGTAGCTAACCCGAACGGGAGGGCTCTGAACTGGAAGTGTCGGCCCAGGACTGCAAAACGCAGAAAGCGTTGATGAGGAGGCCAGATGGGAATATGCAAGTACGCTTCCTTGATGTCCAAGGAAGCCAGGAACTCCCCTGTCTTCACTGCCGCTATAACAGAGCGGAGAGTCTCCATGCGAAAGTGCCGAACTTTCAAGGCCCGATTGACCCCTTTGAGGTCGAGGATAGGCCGTACAGAACCTCCTTTCTTTGGTACCACAAAGTAAATGGAGTAACGTCCCTTGCCAAGCTGATTTTCTGGCACCGGAACGACCGCACCCAGGCGGATCAGATTGTCCAAGGTCTGCTGCACTGCCACAGCTTTGACCGGAGACTTGCAGGGAGAGAGTACAAAGCCGTCTCCTCTTAAGGGTCGGCAGAACTCTAGCTTGTAGCCGTCTCTGATGACTTCCAGCACCCAAGCGTCTGAAGTTACCCTGGTCCACTCGCCCAGAAACAAGGACAGGCGTCCTCCAATCTGCACTGGACCATGGACCAGGACCCCGTCATTGGGTACGAGACCCTGGGGGAGGACCGGAGGGCGCACCTCCGGGACGGCGGTCTCTGCGAAAGGAATGCTGCTTGGGGGAGAAATTCCTCTTGAAGGAAGAGGGGGCAGAGGAGCCCGACTTGCCCGGGTGGTACCGACGGGCTTCCTGAAACCGTCCTCTGGAGATACCGGGGTGAGCACTGGCCCGAGCACTGACCTCTGGTAACCTCTTGCCCTTAGACGTGCCGAGATCGGTCACAATTTTGTCCAGCTCGACCCCAAAGAGCAGCTTGCCTTTAAAAGGCAACTTAGCCAGGCGGGACTTAGAGGCGTGGTCAGCAGACCAATGTTTCAGCCAAAGCCATCGCCGCGCAGAGACTGTCTGAGCCATACCTTTAGCCGAGGCTCTCAAGACATCATATAGCAAGTCTGCCAAATAAGCCAAGCCCGATTCCAGGGCCGGCCAATCAGCCCTCAAGGAAGGATCCGAGGGGGAAGCCCGCTGCACAATCGTCAGGCACGCCCTGGCCACATAGGAGCCGCAAACTGAGGCCTGCAAACTTAAGGCAGCCGCCTTGAAGGACGACCTTAAGTCCGCCTCCCTTGGGCGTCCTTTAGGGCCGTGCCACCTTCCACCGGCAATGCCGTTTTCTTAGTCACCGCAGTGATTAAAGAATCCACGGTAGGCCAAAGAAAGGCCTCCCGTTCACTTTCAGGCAACAGATAGAGGCGGGACATAGCCCTAGCCACTTTGAGGCTCGCTTCCGGGACATCCCATTGAGCCGAAATTAAGGTGTGCATGGCATCATGCACGTGGAAGGTTCTAGGCGGGCGCTTCGTCCCCCAGCATAATGGCGGAGCCAACAGGGGCTGAGGGAGAGACGTCCTCTGGAGAGGAAATCTTCAAAATGCTCATGGCCTGCACTAACAGGTTGGGCAAATCCTCTGAGCGAAAGATCCGCGCTGCAGAGGGGTCATCCGCTCCATCCGAGCAGGGATCCGTCTCCTCCAAGGAATCCCCAAAGGACTGTTGGGAGAACTCAGATACGCTGCCCTCATCTACATCAGAGGAAACAGAGTCCTCTAAGGCCTGGGAATCCACCCGAGGGCGTTTACTTCCGGGGGCCTCAACCCCTTTATCGGACAAGGGAGAAGGGGCAGCGTTTTGCATAAGGAAGGCCTGATGCAGCAGCAAAATAAACTCGGGGGAGAAACCCCCCAGACTGTGCACTTCAACAGCCTGGGCCACAGCCCTAGACGCACCCTCAACCGGCGCTCGCAAGAGCGGGGGAGAAACATGCTGCGCATCCACGATGGCGTCCGGCGCGACACTCCGCGAAGGAGCCGCGCGGGAAGAACGGCGCTTAACTTTAGCCGCTTTTTTGCCGTCGCCCAAATCAAGGGCGGCCATGGCATTAACGTCTCCCAGCTCAAGGGCGGCCCAAGAAGAAGCCGTCCGAGCAGAGTGGCCGGCCAAGATGGTGGAGGCGAGCAGCGGGGGATGGGCGTTTATGGCGGGAAAAACTGCCGCACCAGAGGAAGACCCGGGACACTGACCGGCCTCCGAACTGACACCCAACAAGGGCGAATCAGACCTTAAGACCCCCGCATCCCCGCTAGAAGCGCACACGCGGTCCGGGGAGCGATTCTTCGCGCCCTCGCCCTCCGACGCCATAGGCCACGTGGAGATCGATCGGGGAACCCCCTGCCCGCTATAAAAAGGTAAAAATTACCTGCTTCTCGCTCCGAGCTGTAACGAACTGGTGTCCCAGTGAGTAGCTGCAATAAACGTTTAAATAAACGTCGAAATAAACGCCTTTAAGGACGTCCAAAATTTTTTTTTTTTTTAACGGAGCCAGCGGGAGGGGGAAGAAAAGGAGGGACCTGGCACCACCAGGTTTGCACTTGCTCAAGAAGAGCCCTCAACCCCAGGTACTCAACAAAACCTAAAAATTAGGCTTGGAGACCTAGCCAGAGCTGCTGCTGTGTGTGACCACCTGCTGAGATAGAGAACATACTGAGGAGTTTCCGGCAGCACATGACCACATATAGGGAGGCAAAAGGATTGCTCTCTATCTCCACCTGCTGGTAGATGGACACAACCCACCAGTCTATGGATTGATCAGCATGATGATATGGAATAGTCTCCTTAACCTAGTGGTTCGCTTTGGTTTTGGATGCAATGTTCCATCTACTGAAGACTGATTTGGAATGCAAACGTGGTTACTTATCTTCAGGGCTCAAACATTTAACAAGTGCAGTCTTCTCCCATATCTAACCTCCCAAATGATAGCAGGATTGCCTGGATTAAGAGAATGATGGCACTTTCCTAAACTTTACCTCTTCCTTCAGTGCCAGGAAAGTTAAACAGCATAGGAGTGTCACTGATTTTCCTAGCTGAACAAATGGCCACTAGAAACATCATTTAGAGTTGCCTGTAACAAGCTTAAAAAAAAAAAAAAGGACGCCCCAAGTACCAGATTTAAATCCCACAGAAAGGCCAAGTGGATGCCTGGAGGATGATATCTACCCAATGTGTGCTTCCCTAAAGGGTAGAGCACTTAAGATCATCCCAGTACAAAAAATGGGGCAGGACAGGATACATTTAAGGATATTAAGAACCTAAAAGTTCAGACAGTGGAACAACCTAAATTTCCCTTAATTCCCTAAGTCGGGAACAGATTTGGTGGACATGAGATGCACAGATGGTCTCCTCTCTACAAAAAAAGAGCATGTAATGAAGAGGCTGATTACTTCAACCTTAATTTTATGGAATCACTGCAGAGAAGCTAATGCATCTTCTGGAGTTTTCAACGGACTGCCTCTAGTAAAATCATGGCAGAGTCTTTGTCCAGCCACATGTAAGAAAATTGGACCAATTACGCTGAACATTACCAATTGCTGCATCTTCTATTTTGTGTGAGGATCAATGCATTCTTATGGGTATGTGTCTGGATGTGTTTTAAGGTTTTCATGAATAAGACTGGAAATAAAATTAAAAACCCAAACTGAACCTAGTACATTTTGCTTTTGTGGAAGACAGCAATAAGCAATAGATTTTCTTGTAATAAAAAGAGGCTGTGTAGGCAAAGCCAAGAAACTGACATACTAATCACTGCACAACCACTGGTTGCCCAGTGTTCACTTGCCTTATCATATGTTCCCATCAGCATGTACATGGTTTCTTGCCATTTCATTTATGCTTCCTGTTCAACATAGCTTACCTTTTCACAAACAAATTTCCCATATGGTCCTGAAAGCTTGTCTCTAAATTCATATACATATTCCTCAACAGCATTCTTAGCATCATTTCTTTCTTTTTCCAGTTTGTCCTGTATGATCATCTTGCCCTACAAAATAATTTAAGATATTCAGGTAGCCACCTACAGTGCAGCAAATCTATGCTGTACCTTAAAAATCTCACTGAAACTTATGCAACTTATTGTTCAAGCTGCATAGAAGATTAGTAAGGCACTTTACACTTAGCTAACCTATGCCCCCATGCCAAAAGGAGAACATGCTAGAAAGGAAGGGTTTTTTTTTTTTGCCAGACTCATAACAACCAGTGACCACTTCAATCCCCTTTCTTCGGGTATGTTTTCAGAGAGCAGCTGCATTAACATAGCACCTTAGTTTCAGTGGCATACTGGGACTCCTTGAAACAATCCTAGCCCCAAACAGAAAACATAACCCAACAGAAAACTACTACTACTATTAACATTTCTAAAGCGCTACCAGGGTTGCGCAGCGCTGTACAATTAACAAAGAAGGACCCCTGCTCAAAGGAGCTTACAATCTAAAGGACAAAAAATGCAGTCAATCAAGATTGAGGCAGTCTAGATTTCCTGGATAGAGGTACAATGGTTAGGTGCCGAAAGCGACATTGAAGAGGTGGGCTTTGAGCAAGGATTTGAAGATGGGTAGGGAGGGGGCTTGGCGTATGGGCTCAGGGAGTTTATTCCAAGCATAGAGTGAGGCAAGGCAGAAAGGGCGGAGTCTGGAGTTGGCAGTGGTGAAGGGTACTGAGAAGAGGGATTTGTCCTGTGAACGGAGGTTACGGGTAGGAGAGTAAGGGGAGATGAGGGTAGAGAGGGGCTGCAGATTGAGTGCATTTGTAGGTTAGCAGGAGAAGCTTGAACTGTATGCGGTACCTGATCGGAAGCCAGTGAAGTGACTTGAGAGGGGTGATATGAGCATATCCGTCTAGGCGGAAGATAAGACGCGCAGCAGAGTTCTGAACGGATTGAAGGGGGGATGGTAAAATTATGTATCATACCTGATAATTTTCTTTCCATTAATCATAGCTGATCAATCCATAGACTGGTGGGTTGTGTCCATCTACCAGCAGGTGGAGATAGAGAGCAAACTTTGCCTCCCTATATGTGGTCATGTGCTGCCGGAAACTCCTCAGTATGTCGATATCAAAGCTCCATCCGCAGGACTCAGCACTTAGAGAATTACACCCACAAAGGGACACTCTGCCCAGCTCACCACCGCCGAAACGGGGGAGGGGAATTAACCCAGCTCATCCCCACACAAGTGGGGGAGGGGAATCCGTCCAGCTCATCCCCGCGGAGCGGGGGAGGGACACCACACCCGCCGATGCGGGGGGATCTGGCTTATCCTGCAACCGCGGGAGGAGCTGACTGACCCTAACACCGCCGAAGCGGGAGGGGTACAAAGCTGCCCTACAGCCGCACGAAGCGGGAGGGAGTGCCGGCAGAATTTAAGTCTCAATCCAGCCCCGTAAAATGGAGGGGAGAGGAATGCAGCAGCTCACTGTAACACAAACTCGTCTCAACTCTTGAAGAATCCAAGTGAAAAAACTTGAACACGAAGTCCTCCTGAAGGAACTGAAGACTAAACTTGAACCTAAAATTCAACCAGAATATAAACAGTACAGATATCTGGGAGGGGCTATGGATTGATCAGCTATGATTAATGGAAAGAAAATTATCAGGTATGATACATAATTTTACCTTCCATATCATCATGCTGATCAATCCGTAGACTGGTGGGATGTACCGAAGCAGTACTCACCCAGGGCGGGACATAGAAATCCCTGACCTCAACACTGAAGCTCTAAACCGGGCCTCCGCCCGAGCAGCCACAGTCAAGCAGTAATGCTTGGAGAATGTATGGGCCGATGCCCAAGTTGCCGCCTTGCATATCTCTGCCAAGGAGACGGACCCGGCCTCTGCCATCGAGGCCGCCTGAGCTCTAGTGGAGTGAGCCTTCAGCTGGATAGGCGGCACCTTCCCCGCGGCCACATAAGCCGCTGCCATGGCTTCCTTGACCCATCTTGCCACTGTAGGCTTAGCAGCCTGCAGACCCTTACGAGGACCTGCAAACAGGACAAACAGATGATCCGATTTCCGGAAACCATTGGTCACTTCCAAGTATCTGATGATGACCCGTCTCACATCCAGATATTCGAGAGCAGAATACTCTTCTGGGTAGTCCTCCCTACGAAAGGAAGGGAGACAGAGCTGCTGACTCACATGGAAGCGAGAAACAATTTTGGGTAGGAAGGAAGGCACTGTGCGAATAGTCACTCCTGCCTCAGTGAAATGCAGAAAAGGCTCTCGACAAGAGAGTGCCTGGAGCTCGGAAACTCTTCTGGCTGAAGTGATAGCCACCAAAAAGACTGCTTTCAACGTCAGGTCTTTCAGAGATGCCCTCGACAAGGGTTCAAAAGGCGGCTTTTGCAAGGCTCTTAGCATCACGCAGGCACCACTGAGTGCAGAGGAGGGCGCAGGTGATTAACTCCCTTGAGAAAACGCACCACATCTGGCTGCGAAGCCAGGGAAGCACCCTTCAGGCGGCCCCTGAAGCAAGCCAGGGCCGCTACCTGGACTTTCAGGGAACTGAGCGACAGGCCTTTCTCCAGACCTTCTTGCAGGAACGCCAGCACTGAAGAAATTGGAGCAGTAAATGGAGAAAGTGAACCTGCTTCACACCACGCTGCAAAGGTACGCCAAACCCTGGCGTAAGCAGTAGAAGTAGAGCGCTACCTCGCTCTCAGCAGAGTGGCGATGACCTTGTCTGAGAAGCCCTTCTTCCTCAGACTCTGCCGCACAATAGCCAGGCCGTAAGACCAAAGGGGGAGAAATCCTCCATCACCACGGGACCCTGATGTAACAGGCCCTGCTCCACTGGCAGTCGCAGAGGTTCGTCCACTGAGAGCCTGATCAAGTCCGCATACCAGGGACGTCTGGGCCAATCCGGACCCACCAGGATTATCCGGCCCGGATGCTTTGCCACCCGGTCTAGCACCCTGCCCAACATGGGCCAGGGCGGGAACACATAGAGAATCTCTTGTGTCGGCCACTGTTGGAGAAGAGCATCTCTCCCAGGGATCGAGGGTCCCGTCCTCTGCTGAAAAAGCGCGGCAGTTGGCAATTGGCCGATGACGCCATCAGATCTAAGCTCGGCTGGCCCCAGCGCTTCGTGATGTCCAAGAACGCCTGAGCAGATAGCTGCCACTCTCCGGGCTCCAAGGTATGGCGACTGAGAAAGTCCGCCTTGACATTCATGACCCCGGCAATGTGGGCCGCTGACAGCTGTTCCAGGTTCGCTTCCGCCCACTGGCATAGATTCATGGCCTCCTTGGCTAGAGGGGCGCTCTTGGTACCTCCCTGGCGGTTGACATAGGCCACAGCCGTGGCATTGTCCGACAGGACCCGTACAGGCTTAAACGCCAGTACCGGGAGGAACTCCAAAAGCGCCAACCGAATGGCTCTGAGTTCCAGGAGGTTGATAGACCACTTTGCCTCTGCAGGAGACCAGAGCCCCTGCGCTGTCCTTCCCAAGCAGTGGGCTACCCAGCCCGACAAAGAGGCGTCCGTCGTGACGACAATCCACTCCGGGGTCACCAGAGGCATTCCTGCAGACAACTTGTCTGTCTGCGTCCACCAGCTCAGCGCCTTGCGCACTGCTGGGTCCAAGGGAAGGCGCACAGCATAATCCTCCGACATCGGAGTCCAGCACTGCAGCAGAGAGTGTTGTAGTGGTCTCATATGAGCCCTGGCCCAGGGCACTACTTCCATCGTGGCCGTCATAGCCCAACAGCTGCACATAGTCCCAAGCCCGAAGAGGAGAGGCTACTAGGAACTGGTCCGTCTGAGCCTGAAGCTTGACAATCCGATTGTCTGGCAGGAACACTCTGCCCACTTGGGTGTCGAATCGAACTCCCAGATACTCCAGGGACTGAGTTGGGCGCAGCTGGCTTTTCTCCCAGTTGATGATCCACCCCAGGGAGCTCAAAAGAGCAACCACCCGGTTCACAGCTTTGCCGCACTCTGCATAAGAGGGGGCTCGGATCAACCAGTCGTCCAGATAAGGATGGACTTGTACTCCTTCCTTCCTCAGGAAGGCCGCGATGACCACCATTACTTTGGAGAAGGTCCGCGGAGCAGTAGCCAACCCGAACGGGAGGGCTCTGAACTGGAAGTGTCGGCCCAGTACTGCAAAACGCAGAAAGCGTTGATGAGGAGGCCAGATGGGAATATGCAAGTCCGCTTCCTTGATGTCCAAGGATGCCAGGAACTCTCCTGCCTTCACTGCCGCTATAACAGAGCGGAGGGTCTCCATGCGAAAGTGCCTGATTGACCCCTTTGAGGTCGAGGATAGGCCGTACAGAACCTCCTTTCTTTGGCACCACAAAGTAAATGGAGTAACGTCCCTTGCCAAGCTGATTTTCTGGCACCGGAACGACCGCACCCAGGCGGATCAGATTGTCCAAGGTCTGCTGCACTGCCACAGCTTTGACCGGAGACTTGCAGGGAGAGAGTACAAACCCGTCTCTTAAGGGTCGGCAGAACTCTAGCTTGTAGCCGTCTCTGATGACTTCCAGCACCCAAGCGTCTGAAGTTATTGTGGTCCACTCGTCCAGAACCGAGGACAGCCGTCCTCCAATCTGCACTGGAGCGTGGACCAAGGCCCCGTCATTGGGTACAAGACCCTAGGGGAGGACCGGAGGGAGCACCTCCGGGACGGCGGTCTCTGCGAAAAGAATGCTGCTTGGGGGAGAAATTCCTCTTGAAGGAAGAGGGGGCAGAGGAGCCCGACCTGCCCGGGCGGTACCGACGGGCTTCCTGAAACCGTCCTCTGGAGGTACCGGGGCGAGCACTAGCCCGAGCCCTGACCTCTGGTAACTTCTTGCCCTTAGACGTGCCGAAATCGGTCACGATTTTGTCCAGCTCGACCCCAAAGAGCAGCTTGCCTTTAAAAGGCAATCTAGCCAGGCGGGATTTAGAGGCGTGGTCAGCAGACCTATGCTTCAGCCAAAGCCACCGCCGCGCAGAGATTGTCTGAGCCATGCCTTTAGCTGAGGCCCTCAAGACATCATACAGCAAGTCTGCCAAATAGGCTAAGCCCGATTCCAGGGCCGGCCAATCAGCCCTCAAGGAATGATCCGAGGGGGAAGCCCGCTGCACAATAGACAGGCACGCCCTGGCCACATAGGAGCCGCAAACTGAGGCCTGCAAACTTAAAGCAGCCGCCTCAAAGGACGACCTTAAGGCCGCCTCCAATCTTCTGTCTTGGGCGTCCTTTAGGGCCGTGCCACCTTCCACCGGCAACGCCGTTTTCTTAGTCACCGCAGTGATTAAAGAATCCACGGTAGGCCACAGATAGGCCTCACGTTCACTTTCAGGCAAAGGATAGAGGTGGGACATAGCCCTAGCCACTTTAAGGCTCGCTTCCGGGACATCCCATTGAGCCGAAATTAAGGTGTGCATGGCATCATGCACGTGGAAGGTTCTATGCGGGCGCGTCGTCCCCAGCATAATGGCAGAGCCAACAGGGGCTGAGGGAGAGACGTCCTCCGGAGAGGAAATCTTCAAAATGCCCATGGCCTGCATTAACAGGTTGGGCAAATCCTCTGAGCTAAAGAGCCGCGCTGCAGAGGGGTCATCCGCTCCATCCGAGCGGGGATCAGTCTCCTCCAAGGAATCCGCAAAGGACCGTTGGGAGAACTCAGATACGCTGCCCTCATCTACATCGGAGGAGACAAAGTCCTCCAAGGCCTGGGAATCAACCCGAGGGCGTTTACCTCCGGGGCCTCAACCTCTTTACCAGACGAGGGAGCAGGGGCAGCGTTTGCATAAGGGAGGCCTGATGCAGCAGCAAAACAAACTCGGGGGAGAAACCCCCCAGACTGTGCACTTCCGCAGCCTGGGCTACAGCCCTAGACGCACCCTCAACCGGCGCTCGCAAGAGCGGGGGAGAGACATGCTGCACATCCAAGATGGCGTCCGGCGCGACACTCCGCGAAGGAGCCGCGCGGGAAAAACGGCGCTTAACTTTAGCCGCTTTTGTGCCGTCGCCCAAATTAAGGGCGTTCATGGCATCAATGTCTCCCACCTCAAGGGCGGCCCAAGAAGAAGCCGTCCGAGCCGCGTGGCCGGCCAATATGGCGGAGGCGAGCCGCGGGGGATGGGCGTTTATGGCGGGAAAAACCGCCACACCGAAGGAAGGACCGGGACACTCATCGGTCACGAAACTGTCACCCAACAAGGGCGATCAGACTTTAAGACCCCCGCATCCCCTCTAGAAGCGCACACGCGATCCGGGGAGCGACTCTTTGCGCCCTCGCCCTCCGACGCCATAGGCCACGTGGAGATCAATCGGGGAACCCCCGCCCGCTATAAAAAGGTAAAAATTACCTGCTTCTCGCTCCGAGCTGTAACGACCTGGTGTCCCAGTGAGTAGCTGCAATAAACGTTTAAATAAACGTCGAAATAAACGCCTTTAAGGACGTGCAAAATTTTTTTTTTTTCAACGGAGCCAGCGGGATGGGGGAGAAAAGGAGGGACCTGGCGCCACCAGGTTTGCACTTGCTCAAGAAGAGCCCTCAACCCCAGGCACTTAACAAAACCTAAAAATTAGGCTTGGAGGCCTAGCCAGAGCTGCTGCTGTGTGTGACCACCACCTGCTGAGATAGAGAACATACTGAGGAGTTTCCGGCAGCACATGACCACATATAGGGAGGCAAAGTTTGCTCTCTATCTCCACCTGCTGGTAGATGGACACAACCCACCAGTCTATGGATTGATCAGCATGATGATATGGAAAGATGCCTTTTGCCAACACCTATTTAAATGAGAATACCTCATTTTCAATATACATGTTGAGAAGGTCCTTTCCCAACTGCCAGACTAGGTTTGCTTCCACAGGAAGTTCAATATTCTTCACTTTCATCTTTGGTTTTTTTGCCTCTGGTGGTTGATCACCTTTCTTTTCATTAATCTAAGGAAGAAAAAGGTTATATAAGTAAAAAACTGAATTGTGCATTTTCAGCCTTTTCTTTAGCTCTCCCTTTATTACAAGAAATATACCCACTAAAGTTCAATTGCTGCATTACAGAATTTGTATTTTAAAATATTTAATGCCTTCGTGAGAAGTATAACATCAAATGAATTACAATTTCACTAAAGTATTCATTTTCACTGCACTTATTTGAATAAAATCTATTAGTGATGTAAGAAAGATCTCTCACCTTCCAGGTCTTTTTTTTTAAGCAATGTACCTGGGATTTTATGTATTTTTGGTAAAACTAAATCCACCTGGGTGACCTATTACCTTGTTTATTGAAAACTGGTATACCACCTTCCAAAAGAAGTAACAACGTGGTCCATATCATTGAATATAAAAATATAGAGACTGAAAACTATCCATAAAAAAGGAGGGGGGGGGGGGAGGAGCGTTGCCATAGCCCAAAGTTATTCAGCAGATACATCACAAGGAAAAAAATCATCTCAATCAAGAATTTAAAAGCACAAAAACCCAAGTAAAAAGCCATATTCTAAGGACTATCAAATTGCCTTTGAAGCCTCATCTAACATCTAGAGGAAGAGAATTCCAAGTATAGGTGACATACAACCAAAGGCTGTATTGACTTAAAGTATCAAAGTTACAATCTAGATACTGCTGAACTAGTAATTGGTTTATAGTAAGGATGTCCAACTTCAGCCCTCACCAAGTCGGGTTTTCAGGATTTCCCCAATATATGAGATCTATTTGCATACAATGAAGGCAGTGAATGCAAATATATCTCAATCAAATTCATTAGGGAAATCCTGAAAACCTGACTGGATTGCAGCACTCGAGGACCGAGAGTGGACAACCCTGGTCTATAAAGATCAATGATCCTGAGCAGCAAGTTTTTGTTTTGTTTTTTTAAACCACAGGGCCAAAAATGGCATACCCAAGCAAGGCCTAACTAGCAGGGTTGCACAGGTACTCACCTACCAACTGCTAGGAGGCTGAAAAATACTGGCTGGCTCAGGGCTGCACAGCACATTACAGGTTGAGACAGAACTATTGAGCGGCACCATCTACTGTTAGGTAGCCATGTACCCACTCATCAGGAATGGTCTGGAGAGATAAAGACTGAGTTCCCACAGAGACTTGGCATCTCCGAATGCTAATGAAAGCACTAGACATCCCATGCTCATGCATATTGTTTGGCCATATCTCTCCCCCCCACCCCAGCCCAATTCTTTCCCAACAACTGGTTATGTGGGGCCAATACTGAAATGAGAATTATCCCAGATAGTGCTTCTTGCCAATTAAGTCTGGGATGTTTCTGTGTGAAAAGCAAAGGTACTTACTAGTAGCAGGTATTCTCAGAGGACAGTAGGCTTTATCTTGTCACAAGTGGGTGACGCCGACCTGCGTTGTCCGGTCCGGAACTTACCCAAGCTAAAATGAGAACTTTTTGGGGCGAAAGATGAACTCCACTGCGCATGCTTGAGTACCTTCCCGCCTGCCACAAGAACACGGTCTCCTCAGTTTCATACTATAAAGTAAAAATAACAAAGGAGACAACTCCAAAGGAAGGTGGGTGGAATTGTGAGAATATAAAGCCTGCTGTCCTCGAAGAACAACTGCTACAGGTAAGCACCTTCGCTTTCTCCAAGAACAAGCAGGCTTATAATTCTCACAAGTGGGGAATCCCTAGCATCCAGGCTCACCAAACATAACATTGGTCAATTAAGCCTTGCAATGGCAAGGACATAACAGATTAATTTGAAACTATATACAATTTGAATGAGAATGCAGCCTGGAACAAAATTAAACGGGCCTAGGTGGAAGGAGTTGGATTACTACTACTTATTTCTATAACACTACTAAACATATGCAACGCTGTAAACAGGACATGAAGAGTCAGTACCTGCTCGACAGAGCTTACAATCTAATTAGGACAGGCAAACAGGACAAGGGAATTACTAAGGTAGGAATGATAAAACATGGGTACTGAACAAGTGAGTAAGGGTTACGAGCTAAAAGCAGCATCAAAAAGGTGGGCTTTTAGCCTAGATTTGAAGACGGCCAGAGATGGAGCTTGACGTACCGGCTCAGGAAGTCTATTCCAGGCATATGATGCAGCAAGGTAAAAGGAACGGAGTCCCTGGAGAGAAGAGTGGGGAGAGATAAGAGTGAAGAAGTACTGAAGAGCAATGAATGCAGAGGAGTTTGAACTGTATGCGGAAACAGATAGGGAGGCAATGAAATGACTTGGAGGGCTAATATGAGCACAGCAACACTGGTGGAATATAAATCATGCAGCAGAAATTTAAACAGATTAAAGGGGAGAGAGATGGCTTAGTGGGCGACGACAGAGAGAGAGAGAAGTTGAAGATGACCCCAAAATTACGAGCGGAGACAGGGAGGATAAAGAGTGTTATTCACAGAGATAGAGAATGGGGGAAGAAGAGATGTTGGTTCATGGAAAAATAAGAAGCTCAGTCTTGGCCATGTTTAATTTTAGATGGCAGTGAGACATCCAGGCAGCAATGTCAGACAGGCAGGCTGATACTAGACACCAGATTTTGCAACACTGCCTGCCCGAACTGACTGTCACGCCGGGTATCCTGCTCAACTGAAACTGCACTTGCTAAAGTCTCCAATGATCTATTCCTGGCTAAATCCAAAGGACTCTACTCTATCCTCATCCTTCTTGATCTTTCTGCTGCTTTTGAAACTGTTGATCTCAGCCTACACTCCTTGGCACGCTGTCCTCACTTGGATTTCAGAACTCTGCTCTTTCCTGGTTTTCCTCTTCTCTCTCTCAGCGTACTTTTAGTGTTTACTCTGGTGGATCCTCCTCTTCCTCTATCCCGCTCTCAGTGGGTGTACCTCAGGGATCTGTCCTAGGACCTCTCCTTTTCTCCATCTATACTTCCTCCCTTGATGCTCTGATCTCAGCCCACGGTTTTCAATATCACATTTACGCTGATGACTCCCAGATCTACCTCTCCATACCAGAACTCTCGGCAGAAATCCAGGCCAAGATATCTGCCTGCCTGCCTGACAATGCCACCTAGATGTCTCACCGCCACCTGAAGCTCAATATGTCCAAAACTGAGCTCCTTATCTTCCCACCTAAACCAACCTCTCCCCTTCCCCCACTCTCTATTTCTGTCGCTAACACGCTCATTCTTCCTGTCTCATCTGCTCATAACCTTGGGGTCATCTTCGACTCCTCCCTCTCCTTATCTGCACATATTCAACAGATTGCTAAAACCTGTCATTTCTTCCTCTATATCAGCGCCAAAATTCGCCCTCTCCTTTCTGAGCACGCTACCAGAACCCTCAGCCACACTCTCATCACCTCTCGCTTGGACTACTGCAACTTGCTTCTCACCGGTCTTCCACTCAGCCATCTCTCTCCTCTTCAATCTGTTCAAAATGCTGCTGCACGATTAATCTTTCGCCAAAGTCGCTATGCCCGTTATCAGCCGTCTTCTGAAGTCACTTCACTGGCTCCCTATCTGTTTCCTTATACCAGTTCAAGCTCCTCTTATTAACCTATAAGTGTGTTCACTCTGCTGCCCCTCACTACCTCTTCACCCTCATCTCTCCCTACACTCCGTCCCAGGAACTCCGTTCACTAGGCAAATTTCTCCTAATTGTACCCTTCTCCCCAATCGCTAACTCCAGACTCCGTTCCTTTTATCTTGCCGCACCTTTTGCCTGGAATAGACTCCCTGAGCCATTACGTCAAGCTCCATCCCTGGCCGCCTTCAAATCCGGGCTAAAGGCCTACCTGTTTGATACTGCTTTTAATTCCTAACTTGTCACCAGCTCGTAACCTTTACCTTGTCTTCCTCTCTTCAATAGTCCCTTCCCATATGTCCTGTCTGTCCTACCCTTATCCCTTGTTTGTCCTGATTTAGTCTGTAAGCTCTTTTGAGCAGGGACTGTCTTTTCTTCATGTTCAATTGGGAAGCGCTGCGTACGACTGGTAGCGCTATAGAAATGATTTATTAGTAGTCAAGGTAGTAATGTGATGTAAAATGTGTGGACTGAAGACCACATCGCAGCCTTGCAAATTCAGTGGCTCGAAAGGAGCTTTCATCAGTTGGGTGAGAACGACGTTGAGATCTCATGACACTGGTGGAGGTTTGACAGGGGGTTTTGACAAAAGCAAACCTCTCATGAAGTGGCTGTCCAGAGATGGGCTTACCTTCTACACGATAAGCACTAAGTGCACTAAGGTGAACCCTTACAGTGTTAGTCTTGAGACCAGGCTCTGATAAGTGTAGAAAGTATTCAAGCAGAGTCTGTGTAGGACAAGCAAGGGGATCTAGGGCCTTGCACTCGCACCAAACTTCCTCCATTTAAACGAGTAACACTTCTTAGTGGAATCTTTCCTGGAAGTTAGCAAGACCCAGAAGACACCATCCAAAAGACCCAAGGAAGCAAATTCTACGCTCTCAACATCCAAGCTGTGAGAGAAAGAGATTGGAGGTTGGGATGTAGAAAAGACCCCTCATTCTGCATGATGAGGGTCGGAAAATACGCCAATCACCACAGTTCTTCAGAGGATAACTCCAAAAGAAGAGGGAAACATATCTGCTGCGGCCAGTACGGCGCAATTAGAATCATGGCTCCGTAGTTTTGTTTGCGTTTCAACAGTCTTCCCCACTAGAGGACTGGGAGGATATGCATACAGAAGACCTGTCCCCCAACAGAGGAAGAAGGTATCTGACGCTAGTCTGTCGTGTGCCTGAAGCCTGAAACAGAACTAAGGGACCTTGTGGTTGAGCTGAGTGGCAAAAAGATCCACCAAGGGGGTGCCCTATGCTCAGATCTTGTGGGCAATGCCCATATTGAGAGACCACTTGTGTGGCTGCATTACCCTGCTCAGTCTGACAGCCAGGGTACTGTTTTTGCCCAACAGATAAGTAGCTCAAGAACATGCGTCAGCAAGCACAATACCACATACGGCCTCCTGACACAGACGGTATGATCTGGTACCCCCCTGCTTGTTGGTGTAATACATCGCAACCTGATTGTCTATTTGGATGAGAACACTTTGGTGAAATAACCGATCTCTGAAAGCCTTTAGAGCATTCCAGATCACCCAGAGCGCAAGGAGATTGATCTGAAGATTAGATTAATGGGAGGATCAAGTTCCTTCAGTGTGGAGCCCATCTACATGAGCTCCCCATTCCAGGAAAGATGCATCCATCATCAGCACTTTTTGTGGTTGAGAAATTTGAAATGGAAGTCCCAAGAGTCTCAACTGCCAAGCTGTGACCTGCTGAGACGCTCGAACTGCAGACACCAGGGACAGGTGGTCGTTTGCCCGCATGTCGGGAAAATAATCTCGAGCTGTCTTCGTATCCAGCAGTGCTCCACTGAACTCCAATTTTTGAACAGGAGTGAGATGGTAATTAGTGTAATTTATTATGAAACTAGTAGCTCGAGCACCTGAATAGTCATCTGCATGGACTCCCGAGCACCGTCCTCCGAGATGCTCTTCACCAGCCAACTGTCAAGATAAGGGAACACATGCACTCCCAGTCTGCATAGCGACGCTACGACTACCGCTAAGCACTTTGTAAACACTCTGGGCACAGACACCAGGCCAAAGGGCAGTACACGGTACTGAAAGTGCTGTGTTCCCAGCCAAAATTGAAGTTACTTTCTGTGAGCTGTAAGTATCGAGGTATGCGTGTAAGCATCCTTTGTCCAGAGAGCATAGCCAATCGTTTGCCTGAATCATGGGAAGAAGGGTGCCCAGGGAAATCATCCTGAGCTTTTCTCGGACTAGAAATTTGTTCAAGGCCCTTAGGTCTAGGATGGGATGCAACCCCACTCTTTTCTTTTGCACAAGGAAGTACCTGGAATAGAATCCCAATCCTCCTTCCCCTGGTGGAATGGGTTTGACCACAAGGGCTTTTAGAAGGGCAGAGAGTTCCTCTGCAAGTACTTGCCTGTGCTGTATGAATGAGCTCCCAGTGGGCAGTTTGGAGGTTTGGATTCCAGATTGAGGGTGTATCCTAACCGGACTATTTGAAGAACCTACTGGTCAGAGGTTACGAGAGGCCACCTTTCGTGAAAAACCCCTTCAACTGGCAAGTCGTCCAGTACAGACACTTTTTCTGTGGCTATGCTTCGGTGGAGCCAGTCAAAAGCCCATCCCTTGCTTTTGCTGGGGAGCAGAAGGGGCCTTAGGCGCACACTGTTGACAAGAATGAGGCCTGAACAGGTTGTCGGGAAGCTGGAGTGTATCTATGCCTAGAATAGGAATAGGGAGCACTCTGCGCCCCCCCCCCCCAAAAAAAAAACACCTCCTGGTTGAGGAGGCTGTAGCAGAAGGCGCCCAGCAGGAGAGAGAAGCCATAGGATCCGTGTGCTTCTTGATCTGGTCGACCAGACCTTCCACCTTCTCTCAAAAAAGGCTATACCCCCTGGCAAGGTATATCTGCCATCCTCTGCGGACCGAATGATCCAGGTCAGAGACACGCAGCCATGAGAGTCTGCACATTGCTATACCCTGAGCAGCGATTCTGGATGCCACATCAAAAGTATCGTAAATTCGGTGTCGGAGTTGTAGTACTGAACTGGATAAAAACTTCATGACAACTAGATCCTACCAAGTGAAAATGGCCACACAACATGCCCTACCTGGAATGCAGAGTATTTCAAGGATCACCACTACCCCTGTTACTTTTTAACCTTATGATGATCCCTCTAGACAAACTTGCAAAAAAAGCTATGCAGATGATGTCACCATCTATATACCATTTGAGAAAGATATATAAAAAATTAAACAAAAAATGCAGACAACGTCAACATCTATATACCATTTGAGAAGAATATATCAGAAATTCAACACAAAATTCAATCAGGAATAGCTATCATGGAATCATGGGTGACAGCTTTCAAGCTCAAAGATAAAACCCAGTGCTTGGTATTATCATCACAATACTGTTAAGGCGTCATATCATCTATAAACCTAAATGGGACAAGGTTACCCATCGCAGAACACCTGAAAACCTTGAGTCATCAGACCAAGAACTGAGCCTTAAAAATCAGGTTGCGAAAGTCACAAAAAGCATGTTTGGCTCAATGTGAAAGCTAAAACGATTATGAAATTGCTTCCCCATTCCATTATCCGCAACTTAGTCCAGACCAACGTGTTAACCCACATGGATTATTGCAATAGCATCTGTGCATAAGGCTCGATCCTCAAAAAACTACAAATGGCCCAGAACATTGCTGCAGATTCAACAGAGCATACCCACTGCTATAAGATCATTGGCTCCCAACCAAAGCACAGGTATCCTTTAAACTATGCACCCTAATCTACAGAATGATCTATGGTTTTCGCATCAGGTTACATGACATCCTTGATTGACTTACCTACACGACAACACCAAACACCCAAAACTGACTCTCCACTTCCCACAATGCCAAGGCATCAAACATAAAATCTCTCATGCAGCAAACTTCACGTGACAAACTCCCTACCAATAAAAATAAAGAGCATAACCAATTATATTACAGAAAACATCTGAAAGCCTTCTTCAAAGAATTCTTCCACGATGTAACAGTTTTAACGATCAGCATTTCACATAACTCTCAATCCAAACAACCAAGGCCATGACCAACGGGAACCTTCTCTCCCCACTAGTAAATGGAAATGATTACCTAACTATTACTCCTAAGGCTTCAAACTTCCACTAACAACCACAATCAAACTTCCACTAACAACCACGATCAACCTTCCACCACCACAAGCTATCAACACAACTCATTCATAGAATAAATCACTTAATATGACTTTCGGACATAATTGTTCTCCCCATGTACTCGGTATTCTACTGAAAATAAACTGTCGACTCTAGTCTCCTCTTAGAGACTTCACACCCCTATTGTAAGCCACATTGAAATGATTTTTATTGTATAATGTGGGATATGTGTCACAATAAATAAATCCATATTCACTGCTATTCTCTAAGGAATGCTGACGCCGTTGCAATTGGGGGGTGTTCCTTGAAACAGCTCCAGGGTGAAACACTATGTTGGATTAAGTAATCCCCTGATTGAATGTTACTGAAATCATCTTGAGATGAGTATTATTATCTAACTAATAAAACAGGCCCGTTTCTGACACAAATGAAACAGGCACTAGCAAGGTTTTTCTCAGAGTGTGTATGTTTGAGAGTGTGTGTGTAAGAGTGACTGTGTGTGAGAGAGAGAGAGAGTGAATGTGCGAGTATGTGTGTGTGACAGAGAGTGAGACTGCTGGGTGTGTGTCATCTCTCCCCTGCCCCCCCTCCAGCCACCCAGTGATTCTCCTCTCTCCCCTGCTCCCCCTCCAGCCACCCATCGAGTCTCCTCGCTCCCGTACCTCTGTCGAAGCGGCCACGTCTTTGAGAGCCCTGCCCGTTTCCCTTCGACTTTGTTCCCTCAGAGTCCCGCCTTCTGACGTCATTTCCTTTTTCTGCGAGGACAGGACTCTGAGGGTACGAACTGGAACGGAAGGCTGTAGACGTTGAGCTTGTGCCTCGTGCTGCTACCCTGTGGTTGGTCAGTGCTGTTTCTGATGAACCCGGAAGTTTGTGATGTCAGTACTGAAGATGGATACAGCAGAAGCATGAACCCTTCAAAGCTTCACTGCCACGGAGTCAGCTTCAGAACGTTGGAGGTGCTTTTTATTATATAGGATTAATTCTATTAAACAGAAGTCAAAAGTTTTAAATTGGGAAGCTGATGGCTGTGGTACAAAGAAAAGAAAAGAAAAAAGTATGAAAAATATCAAAAAAGTATAAAAATCGCCATTACCTTAGACCGATGAAGAGGTGGGTGTATAAATCTGACTTCTAAAATCTATTTCAGTAAGTGGCACTGCTGAGGTCTTTGGTTAAGTATATATATTAGCTTGTTCTGGAATCTCCTGATTGAGAGTTGTGGTGTAAGTGGAATATAGAAGGATGACAGTCGTTCAGAGACCTAAAGGCAGTTATTACGTAGATAAAACTCAGAAAATGATCACAACTACAGAAGGACAGTGTTTTCAGGTAAGTTAGTGTTCCACTGCTGCCCCCCAGCTGGCAAAAATTTTTCAAGGAGAAAAGAGCAGTATTTTCTGTTAAGTTAGCAGGATGGTCAGTAAAATCCGCCAGATGGCGCACCATTCAAAAGGTCCTCGGGAGAACACAGTTACTCTGTTTACTGGTGTTAATTTTCAACTCCCACTTCATTTCAAATAAATCTCAGACTTGGGTTTAAGCATGTTGCAGATGTAACTAGAAATGGATATATGCATTAATTCTATTAACACTGATCCATAGAGTGACCGTACTTGACTGATCAGATAAGGAAGAAAGGAAGGAAGGAAGGAAGGAATTAGCTGGTATACTTCAGCACACAAGGCTGAATGCCTTTAAATTTCTTAAGTATACATATGTAACTTTACAGTTTAAGATGCAAAAATAAGCACTGTATATTTCAGTTCACAAAAAATTCTGATCACATCAGTCTCTGAAAAATTAATATACTGTGGTTAGAGATTAGATTTGCTGCTGCTGCTTGTTTACGGTCAAGACATGCTGCTATGAAAACAGTGCAGTGATTTAACACTAGTCCAATTTAAGAATTATCAAAGGATCATAACAGTACAATGTTGAACAAGGCTAAGCATACAAATGTCACTCACTTTCTCAGGGTCTGTCATTTTGTTTTCCTCCTTGGTAGGTTCAAGTGATGGAGTATCTTGGCCATCACTTTGTACCTGGGACTGTGCTCCAGCATCACTGGTGTCTTGCTGGATATTTTTCTGAAATAAAAACCCAGGCACAAAGGATGTAGAAAGGCAGTGCATTTTTACTCTTTGAAGTTACAGGGCACTATATACTCTGTACCAAGATCTTCAATATCCTGATAAAGTGTTCTACATATTTGCACTATAGGTTAGACTTATACTGGTGATTTTCCAAGCTCCAGATTGTAGAATTGTGCTTGTGATACTATAATGTAAATTGCTATTGGGCACTGAAACTGGACTGTCTACAGCAAATAGTGCACATATACTTTTGAAACTACTTCTAGTACAAGTATACACATTGCTTGTACCTCATAAAATGGAGGTTTTTGAAAAGCTCTAGAAATTTGAAAATGCCATCTATGCATAATTCCTCCCTTAATCTATACATGACCTTATACTAATGTGAATATACATAACTCCGCCACACATAGTTAGAACTGTCTTATAATATCTGCTTGTTATACTACTGTCATGTCTTATTATCATGTTACCAAAGATGCTTCTGTAACACTAAACGCCTATTTTCTATTATACTTCTACTACTCATGATGTATTGTAAGCCGAGCCTGCAAAGAGGTGGGAAAATGTGGGATACAAATGCAATAAATAAATAAATACCACCACCAGTATTGAATGGATAAAGCACTTTCACCTGCAGCAAGATCTTAAAAAAAAAAAAACTGAATAGTTTATCATCTGAAAGCGCAAGACCCTGCAGAGGCATCTTATGGAGGGCCTGCTCAGGTCCACAACTTCAAATGCAGGTTTCATGACACCATTTGGTATCATCTGAAAGCGCAAGACCCTGCTCAGGTCCACAACTTCAAATGCAGGTTTCATGACACCATTTGGTATCATCTGAAAGCGCAAGACCCTGCAGAGGCATCTTATGGAGGGCCTGCTCAGGTCCACAACTTCAAATGCAGGTTTCATGACACCATTTGGAGTCGCTACCTAGAAATTGGGAAGGCCTACTCTAATAGAGAATCATAATATTCACAACTAGAAGTCCTATGCTAAACAATGACTGCCTTGGCAAGTCACTCAATTTCATTATGCATCCCACGATGGGAGCACTTACATCATGTTCTGTACGTTCAGGTAAAAGTTGAGCCTGGGTATCTGCTTCAGTCTCCATCGAATTATCATTCTCTTCCACTTGAACTCTCTCTACCACTGATGCTGTAGACACACTAAAAATGCCATGTGTGTTGACACGGACTTTCACCTTCACTTTGGACTTGTCTCCATCTTTTGGAGCTGCAACATTCTGGACAACAAATTGGCCTAAGAGAAATAAAAATCATTGTGTGTTATTTGTTTATATTATATAAGTTATTCTACCTTAGTTGTGAAATGTCATAATAATCCAATGCATTAGTAAAACAGTAATCAGTAGATCGAAAATACTCTAACGTACAATGGCATTTTAGAAGCAGGATTCAGAATATTCCACATGCAGCGCCACAGTGCAGTCATGCATGAACTTCATTTATTACATAGGAGGACAGTGCAAAGGTGTTAAATGATAGTAATGTGAAAAGTGAAACTGGAAATTACATCAAACTGATGTAAACCACTTTGGCTCAGGCTTTAATTTGAAAGTGGTTAAGTCTATCCAATGATGCTGCAGAACTAATTTTACAGCATTCACAGGATATTCTTACTATGCTGTCCAAGTCTCATTCTGAGGCTATACATGAATCAAACCACCTACACAGGCTAGCTTAAGATGATTTATCCTCTTACCTGCTAATTTTCTTTCCTCAAGTCTCAGACCAATCCCAAACCTGTGGTTAATGCCCACCTACTAGTGGATGGAGATAGAAAAATAAGTCCTACGTGCTTTGCTCTTAAAAGGCACCATGCAGTATAAGGAGTTCAGTATTTTAAATAACCAAGAAATCCACTTAATTTGCCTGTTGTGCCTCCCCCAACCGATTCTATCAAACTTTTCTTAAAAAAAAAAAAAGTTAAAATAAAGAAAAGAGTTAAAGTAAATGGTACTACAGACTATTTGGGTTACATATTAACAGCAGATTAACAATTTAATGCTCGAGTTCTTTCAGTACCCTTGGAAATATGCCATCCGATCCAGGTGATTTACTATGCTTTAATCGATCAATTCCGCATCACCCCCCTTGAAAACCATTTCTGGGATAGGTAGATCTCTTACATCTTTCGTAAAGACAGAAGCAAAGAATTCATTCATTTCTCCGCTATGGCTTTGCCCTCCCTGAGTGCCCCTTTTGCTCCTTCATGATCTAACGGTCCCATGGATTCCCTCACAGGCTTTCCGCTTCTGATGTACCGGAAAAAGTTACTGTGAGTTTTAACCTCTGCGACAAGTTCATATTCTTTTAGCCTTCTTCATTAACGCTTTGCATCCGACTAGCCAGTGCTTACGTTGCTTCTTATTTTCTTCATTTAGGTCCTTTTTCCATTCTTTGAAGGACAACCATTTAGCATAATAGCCTCTTTTACTTCACCTCATGTTGGTTTCTCTTCTTTCCACCTTTGTAAATATGTGGCATGCATCTGGTCTGGGCATGCAAGATGGTATTTTTATTTTTGTTACATTTGTACCCCGCGCTTTTCCCCACTCATGGCAGGCTCAATGTGGCTTACATGGGGCAATGGAGGATTAAGTGACTTGCCCAGAGTCACAAGGAGCTGCCTGTGCCTGAAGTGGGAATCAAACTCAGTTCCTCAGGACCAAAGTCCACCACCCTAACCACTAGGCCACTCCTTTTAAACAATATCCATGCTTGATCTAGTATCCTAACCTTTGCAGCTGATCCTTTTAGCTTCTTTTTAACCATTTTCCTCATTTTATTATAGTCACCCTTTCAAAAATTAATACCACTACAGTAGATTTCCTTTGTGGCTTTTGTGATAAACTTTTGTGAGTTTATCTTGTTGGTCAGACTGGATAGACCGTACAGGTCTTTATCTGCCGTCATTTACTATGTACTATTCCAGGTAGTAGCTCAAACTTAATCGCGTTATGACCACTGTTTCCAAGGGGATCCAGCATCGTTACCTCTCGTACTATGCCCTGCACACCACCAAGGACTAGATCTAAAATGGCACCCCCTCTTGTTGGTTCCTGGACCATTTGCTCCAAGAAGCAGTCGTTTATTACATCTACAAATTTTACCTCCCTGGCATTCCCTGCTGTAACATTTATTCAGTCAATACTGGGGTAATTGAAATCACCCATTGTTATACTGCTGCCCAATGTGCCAGCTTTCCTAATTTTTATAAAAATTTCTTCATCTGTCCGTTCTGTCCCGGTGAACAGTAGTACAGCTCTACAAGAATACTCCTCTTCATACATGGAATTTCTACCAATAATGATTCCAAGGTGCTATGTTTCATTCCCTGTAACATAGTGTAGAACCCCCTCACACACACGCTTCAATTTGGTCACTGCAATACAATTTGTACCCTAACACAGTGTCAGTGTTCCATTCATTGTCCTCTTTCCACCAAGTCTCTGAGATGCCTATATATCTACTTCATCATTTAGTGCTATATAACTCTCCCAATTGTTTCTTTTAGGTTTCTAGCATTTGTATACAAGCACTTCAATTTCTTTTTCTTATTTTGCATCTACAAGCTGCTTAGAAGTTGATGGGGATAACATGAATCCTTTAACCTGCTCTCTTCCTTAAACACACCTGGTTTTATTTCATAATTCTTGAAACCTCTACCGAGATTCCCTTAATGTCTTGTTTCAATAGTATCCTTCAATATTTCACACCCAATCATGCAATACTGGGCAACTGTCGGCTTTCCCCCACATTCTAGTTTAAAAGCTGCTCTAGCTCCTTAAAAGTTAGTGCCAGTAGCCTGGTGCCACCCCTGTTACGGTGGAGTCCCCCATTTCGGAACAGTCTCCCCCTTTCCCAGAATGTTGCCCAGTTCCTAACCAGTCTAAATTCATCACTACACCATTGTCTCAACCATGTATTGAGACTTCAGAGCACTGCCTGCCTCTTGGGTCCTGCACGTGGAACTAGGCAAAAATGCTACCCTGGAGGATCTGGACTTCTTTCTACCCAAGAGCATAAATTTGGCTTCCAGAACCTCCCTCCCACATTTTCCTATGTCATTAGTACTCACGTGTACCAAGACAGCCAGCTCCTCCCCTCCCTAGCACTAAGATCCTATCTAGGTGGCACACAAGATTTGCCACCTTCGCACCAGGCAGGCAAGTGGTTAGGTGGATCCTCACATCCACCAGTCACCCAGCTATCTATATGCCTAATGATCGAATCACCAACTACAACAGCTATTCTAACCATTCCCACATGGGCAGAAGACCTTAAGAAACATATCCTTGGTGCAAGAGGATAGTGCATTCCCTGGTGGGCAGGTCCTGGCTACAGGAGTACTTCTTACTGCACCAGGGTGATGCTCTCCTTTTAGGAGCCCTTGCACCTCCAAGGCAGCACAGAGGATGCCAGACTGGAGGTGGGACTTCTCTACAATGTCCCTGTAGGTCTCCTCTATGTACCTCTGTCCCCCTCAACTCCTCCAAGTTGCTACGCTAGTGTCAAGAGAACACACCTGTTCTCTGAGAGCTAGGAGCTCTTTGTATAAGGCACACAAACACTGACTAACTGGGAGACAAACATACATGTAACACTCAATGCAAAAGACTGGTTAGCACCCTTCTCACTGCTGAACTGCTGTCTGCATCTTAGTATTATTGAGTTTTCCAATAATTTAAAACTTGCTAAGGAACTAAGGATATTAGTCTAATATAAAAGCGCATTTAGCGTATATGGTGAATTGTGTGATTTAGTGTTTTCTTCTTAGGAGCATGCAATGCTGGCGAGCCCAGCGCCACATCTCGACGGCTTCCTGACACAGGAGGCGAGATCCGGTGCCCCCCTGCTTGATGACGTAGTACATTGCAACCTGGTTGTCTGTCCGAATTTGGATCACTTGAAAGGACAGCCAAACTCTGAAAGCCTTCAGCGCGTTCCAGACCGCTCTCAACTCCAGGAGGTTGATCTGCAGGCCAGATTCCTGGAAGGACCACAGTCCTTGAGTGTGAAGCCCATTGACATGAGCTCCCCACCCTAGGAGAGATGCATCCGTCAGCACTTTTTGCAGCTGAGGAATTTGGAATGGGCGCCCCAAGATCAAATTGGAGCGAATCGTCCACCAGTGGAGTGAAGAGCGAAAACTGGCGGGCAGTCAGATTACATCTTCTAGATTCCCCGTAGCCTGATACCACTGGGAAGCTAGGGTCCATTGAGCTGGTCTCATGTGAAGACGTGCCATGGGAGTCACATGGACGGTGGAGGCCATATGGCCCAGGAGTCTCAACATCTGCCGAGCTGTGATCTGCTGGGACGCTCTGGCCCGGGAGGCAAGGGACAGAAGAGTCTGTGCCCTCGCCTCGGGGAGATAGGCATGAGCCATCTGTGAATTCAGCAGGGCTCCAATGAATTCGAGTGACTGGACTGGGCGTAGATGGGGCTTTGGGTAGTTCATCACAAACCCCAGTAGCTCCAGAAGTTGAATAGTCATCTGCATGGACTGTAGAGCTCCTGCCTCCAAGGTGCTCTTCACCAGCCAATCGTCAAGATAAGAGAACACATGCACCCCCAGCTTGTGTAGCGACGCCGCCACCACTACTAGGCACTTCATGAACACCCGTGGCGCGGAGGCGAGCCCAAAGGGCAGCACACAATACTGGAAATGCTGTGTTCCCAGAAGGAATCGCAGACACTGTCTGTGAGCTGGCAGTATCGGGATGTGAGTATCAGCGTCCTTTAAATCCAGGGAGCATAGCCAATCGTCTTTCTGAATCATGGGGAGAAGGGTGCCCAAGGAAAGCATCCTGAACTTTTCTTGGACCAGATATTTGTTCAGGCCTCTCAGGTCTAGAATGGGATGCATCCCCCCGTTTTCTTTTCCACAAGAAAGTACCTGGAATAGAATCCCAGCCCTTATTGCCCTGGTGGTACGGGCTCGACCGCGCTGGCGCTGAGAAGGGCAGAGAGTTCCTCCGCAAGTACCTGCCTGTGGCGGGAGCTGAAGGACTGAGCTCCCAGCGGGCAATTTGGCGGAGTGGAGGTCAAATTGAGGGCGTACCCGCACCACACTATTTGCAGAACCCACTGGTTGGAGATTATGAGAGACCACCTTTGGTGAAAAAAGTCTAACCTCCCCCGACCGGTAGGTCGTCCGGCACGGGCACTTGTATGGCAGCTATGCTCCCTTGGATCCAGTCAAAAGTCCGTCCCCTGCTTTTGCTGGGGAGGCACGGGGGCCTGCTTGGTTGGATTGTACCTATGCTTGGAGTAAGCGTAAGGGGCAGTCTTCTTTCCCCTGAAAAATCGCCTACCTGAAGAGGTAGGTGCTGAAGGCGCCCGGTGGGAGAGGTTGTCGAGGGCGGTTTCCCGCTGGTGAAGCTATTCGACCAACTGCTTGACTTTGTCACCAAAAACATTATCCCCCCGGCAAGGGACATCCGCCAGCCGCTGCTGAGTCCGATTGTCCAGGTCAGAGGCGCGCAGCCATGAGAGTCTGCGCATCACTATACCTTGGGCAGCAGACCTGGATGCATCACAAGTGTCAAATACCCCTGCACAGAAATTTGCGACACGCCTTCAGCTGCCTGACCACCTCCTGAAAAGGCCTGGCCTGCTCCGGCGGGAGCTTGTCAAACAGGTCCGCCAGTTGCCGCACATTATTTCGCATGTGAATGCTCGTGTAGAGCTGGTAAGACTGGATCTTGGTCACAAGCATGGAGGAATGATAGGCCTTCCTCCAAAAAGAGTCCAGAGTGCGAGACTCACGCCCCGGGGGCGCCAAGGCGGTATCCCTCGAACTCTTAGCTCTCTTGAGAGCAGAATCCATGACCGCAGAGTCGTGTGGCAACAGTCCTCATCAACTCCGAGTCTGTGTGGACTCTATACTAGGACTCCGCTTTCTTCGGGATGGTGGGATTAAAGGCTTCAGCCAGTTCCGCAGCAGTGTCTCCTTTAGGACATTGTGCAGCGGAACCGTGGAAGACTATCTAGGTGGTGATGGATAGTTGAGGACCTCGAGCATCTCAGCCCTCGGCTCATCCACCGTAACCACAGGAAAGGGAATGCTCACAGACATGTCCCTCACAAATGAGGCGAAGGAAAGGCTCTCAGGTGGGGAGAGTTTCCCTTTCCGGTGAAGGCGTGGGGTCAGAGGGAAGACCACAGGACTCCTCAGACGAGAAATACCTGGGGTCCTCCTCCTCCTTGGTGTCAGACATGAGTTCTCTGACTTCTGTCTGAAACCGGGCCCGTTTTAGTTGTCATCTGCACAGAAAAGTAATTGGGACTCGATATCCAATTTTCTGCAAACTGAGTCAATTCCCTGCAGGGAATTTGCACTTAATCAGTACGTCAAGCTCCAGCTCTGGACATCTTCAAATCTAGGCTAAAAGTCTATCTTTTTGAGGCTGTTTTTAACTCCTAACTCCTATTCACTTGTTCAGTATTCATGTCTGGGTTTTTTTTGGAGGGGGTGGGGGTTGTTTGTTTTTTTTTTTGTTTTTTTTTAATTCCCACCTTAATTCCCTTATCCCTTATTTGTCTGTCTTGATTAGATTGTAAGCTCTGTCGAGCAGGGACTGTCTTACATGTTGAGTGTACAGCACTGCATACGTCTAGCAGTGCTATAGAAATAAGTAGTATAGTAGCTAGCAGTATTCAAAAAGCTGAACATTTAATACATGATCTCTATTTAAGGTAGCTTATTTAAGAATTATTTAGCACCCTGGTTTCCAGTGAAAAATTTGTAAACCTAAACTTAACTGCTTCAGGATACCTTTCTTATCCAATAAGCCTCTGCTCACAAAGCACTTTATACCAAAATGGAAGTTCATGCTGCTTAATAGGTGTATAATTATGGTACAGCCAGAGACCCCCCCCCCCCCCCCACTGGAATGGTGGTGGGCCCAGTCATAGAGCTCAGGCCATTACAGACCTTGGCTGAGTCAGAAATCTGATGGCTGACATAACTGGGAGCTTACTGGAAAAGTATGGCCTAGTTTGTAGCCCGGATTGAGGCCTAAATAAGCTAAATTAGGAAAAGTTAGGTCAATAGATATGGAAACAAAATGGAGGATTTCAGCACAAAATGGAAGCCGTATCTGTTACAAAGTGGAATTTTCTCTAATGTAAGTTAGAAAAAAGTTGAGAAATGAGACTTTCCTGTGAGCAGGATTGTGGTCAGCCATGGTGTGAGAAAGGAAAGGTGTAGCTGGATGCAGGGTCTTGCTTAAGATTTGTGGTCAAGCGAGCTAAAGACAAAACCATGTTAGCAAGATAGAAGCTACTCATTAGCATGAGCCAATCAGTGACAACCATGACATTAGCATAGATCCAATCAGGTATATCTACTGTCATATTATCCATATCCTGAGGGCACCTATAAAAATCAGGGTATTTCCTGGTTTAAGTTAGAGAGAGAAGGGCTGGCACTCTCTCTCTCCAAGGAAAACCAATGTGTCCAGCAGAATTGACAAATTACCTAATTGCTTTCCCTTGTAAAACCTCTAATTGGTAAAAGAAATTATAAAAGATTAGGAATTAACACCTGTTTGCAGCTGGATTATTATATTCCTATAATTAATTGATTGTACGTGCCTGTTGTCAATCACTGATTTGACTTGTATCTTGGTAAATAAACTCCTCATTCCAAATGATGATTTGTGGGCTTCACTTAATGATGAAAGGCTGTAAGTATAAATGCTTTTGCTGTATCAGGCTGTCTTTCACTGCATTGTATAACTTGTAACCTAAATCCAGTTTGTCATAAGGCTGGTATCTTTTCCTTAGACCTAACATCTCTCTTAGTGGCAATTCCTTTTAGAACTTCACAACTCCTTGATTCCCCAGTACTAGTGCTATTTAGAGATGGAGTCAGATTTAAGGTCACTCCAGCCTTCTTGGGGGGCTCGGGACCCCTCAATTCACAACATAGGGAAACAACCAAAATGGTAAAAGAGAAATTGCTCCCTTAGGAAGAAAGCTTAACAGGTTACAATAGCTTAAAGAGAAAGGGGATATGGTTTAGGCTTAAAAACCTGAATTACTATTGGGACTGGTAGCAGATTTTTTTTTGTTACATTTGTACCCCGCGCTTTCCCACTCATGGCAGGCTCAATGCGGCTTACATGGGGCAATGGAGGGTTAAGTGACTTGCCCACAGTCACAAGGAGCTGCCTGTGCCTGAAGTGGGAATCAAATTCAGTTCCTCAGTTCCCCAGGACCAAAGTCCACCACCCTAACCACTAGGCCACTCCTCCACGCCAGAGCTTTTCTCAGTCAATGCACAATTACTATGAAGTTTTTCTAGAGAACGTCCAAAGAGCATAGTTGGATTTAAAGGAGGTTTGGTCAAGTTTATGGAGGATGGGTAAATTAACTCATTAGCCAGGGAAGTGTCCGAACAGGGAAGGCCATTCCAGATGACAAATACTTCGTAGCTTATTTGAAAATATTTATGCACACATTTGTGTATTATATTTGTATTTTTTTTACAGACGCATTGATATTTTTATGAATTCTGTTAATTTGTATATTTAACTTATTTGAAACTCTTATGAAATAAATATTTATTGTATCCACATACTATAAAATCTTTGCGCTAGACTATAAGTTTAGCATACTTTGTACATGTGGCCCAGGTTGGTCAGAGGCAGGATGCTAGACTCCATACAACTGTGGCCTGATAGAATGGCATTTATGTTCAGTGATAAAGACCTTGATTCTCCTTTGATTGAAACTAGACAGGCACAATGAAAGTGATAAACTACGTGGAGTCACTTACCTATCTTGCTCTCAGGATATGGTATAATGCCAGGATCTGAATAGAAAGCTTCAAGTTGAAAGGGACCTTTTCTATACAATGTAAGAACTTTAGAGAAAGGAGCTGCATGATTTCTGCTGAACACTTCATGAACCCTGTAAATGTAAAACACAAATGTTTTCATTAGGAATGAATATAAAAAAGTATGTTGGCTCAATCACTAGCAATGAAAGGGAACACTCCGCTATAATTTGTCAATACAACAAAGCTATGGGTAGCAGGTCTAATCTCACAGGGTGTGGGGAAATAATATGTGGGAGAAGGGCATTTTCTTTTCCAAAAAATTTAGACCAATAGCTATCCATATGTAGATAAAAATTTGGGGGCATACCGTCAAAAGCATTCCTAAAATAGTTAATTTGTAGCGTGATAATCATTTTTAATCATTTCCATTCTGCCCTACCAAAAAAGTCAAGGGAAACCTATCTGTGTGTGGAATATCCATATTAACCTGCATAGTTGGCTGTGCTCTTGAATGTAGACCCAGAGCAAAGTAGTTGAGTTGTAAGGAAACCTAAAAATTTTAATACCCAAGGGTGGTTTGAGTAGTAACAGTACACAGAATTGCCTCACATCTGTTCCAATGTTATCACCTGAAAGGCAAGAACTTATTTACTAGTTCCAACAAGGCTAGGAAGGATGTCTGGGGCACAAAGATATAAACAGGACATTGACAAGCACCATACCTTTTACATATAGTGTCTGAAAGTTTCAATCCCAAGATGTTAGTGGCTCTAGTGCAAAGCTAAATAGTTGGGACATGCGACAACCCTGTCAGGTTTTCCCTGTAAAGATGTATTGGAGCTGTTAACCCGCACTCTAGAACTAGAATGGCAATGCAACTTAATCCATTGCATATAGGTATCACCTAGTTCAAAGTACTGTTACGACCTTAAATAAGGCCATTCAATACAATTAAATGTCTTGGCATCTAGCAAGACCAAAGCAAGGGATGCCATTTCATGGCCAAGGCAATTAAGGACATAAAGAGGCATATTTTCAAAGCACTTTGGGAGGCTAAGTTCCATAGGTTTCTATGGAACTTTGGGAGGCTAAGTGCTTTGAAAATGAGCCTGTATGTCACATATTGTCCCTGATGCACCTATTTTGCATGAAACAGACTTGATCATTATGAATCAGAACACCTAGGACCTTAATCAAATGACTAGCAAATGTTTTACAATAATCCTAAGTGGGAAAAGAGGAAAGGCTAAAGAAACCACAGGTTCAACAAATAAAATTTACTACGTAAAAACATATCAAGGCTCAACACGGTACCGTAATAAATTTTATTTGTTAAACCTGTGGTTTGTTTAGCCTTCCCTCTTTTCCCACTTCCTGGATTGTTGCTATTTTCCGTGGAACTTTTTGTGTTCAGCTACCTGTTCTGGTAGCAAATGTTTTAGCCAGAATCTTGTGATCAAGGTTAAGCAATAATATGGATCTATAACAGAGTTTGGCCAGATCTCTCCCTGGCTTAGGTGTCTGATAAGGTACTTTTATTCAATGGAGAGGCACAGCTCGCTAGTAAGTAGCCAAGTGAGGAGTCAAATGTACACGCTGAAGTGCCAGTAAAACTCAGCTGTGTAACCATCTGGCCCCAATATCTTAAAACTAATGCCTTGATGGTTTCCTTGGTCTTAATATTTACTGCTTTCTTGAAGTTCACTCAAGGCAGTATACAGCAAGAATAGTTCAGACATAGGCAATGACAGTTACTGCAGTAGAAATACTCGACAGCACACATGGCACAGTATGCTGCTTAGTGTCAACAATACACACTAACACACCTTAATGGACAATGCCAGCACAAGAGCGGTTGAATGTGGGTTTTCATATATATAGCCAGGCAAGGGTACAAGACTTAATCACAAAATATGCTTTAGCCTATTACTTCAAGAATACACAAATTTGCTTCTTGGACTGAGGAATGGGCACTTGCCTCCACCTTCCAGATATGGGGTCTCATTTGTCCCTTTTCCAATGAACTTCCTGACCTCCCCGAAAACATTTCTTCAGGTTTGCTGCCAACTCTAAGAGTGGATCAGATGGGTCTCAGGTCTTTTCTGTAGATGACATTATCCAGGTATGTGGCCCCATAACCACCATGGGGTCTCAGTGAGCAGTTAACCAGGTGCTAGAATGTAGCAGAAGCCCCATGAAGGCTGAAGGGCAGCACCATAAACTGAAACCACCCCCCAAGGTGTAGAGGTGGTGATCTTCTTGGTACAGTAGGAAGCACCTGCCAAAACACCTTGGTCAGGTCCAGTGTTGAAAAGGGTTCCTCACAGGCTATCAATTCATCTATTCTTCGCACTGGATATGTAAACTGTGTTAACGTTCCGGAAGTCAATGCAAACGTGAATACTCCCATCTGGCTTAGGGACCAGTACAATGGGGATGACCAGCTACTGATAGTTTCTTCTATAAAACCAAGTTCAGGTATCTCTCCCACTTTAGAGACAGCCTGTCGCTGGGCCTCCGGAACCCAATACAGATGCTGTCAGACCAACACTTCAGGGTCCATGATTATCATGGGACACAAAATGATTGGCCTGGAATATGGGAAAGGACACTGATATTCTGGCAAACCAGCTGTTCCAAAAACTGCTTTTTGGACAGCTGACAGATGACTTCCAAACAGGATTTGAAGGAGCTCGGATGGAATCTCAGGTACAAAATTATCCTTCCAGACCAGTGCCATGAGAGTCTACTTAAATGAATTCACATGTAGACCATTTTTCAGAATAGAATTCAGGAAAACCTGCCTTAGAGAACTCTTGGTTGTAAACAAACCTCTCCATCTATTGCTAGCACCTTAGCTCAGGCTTCTCTAGATTATGGGTATAACGTGACTTCTCTAACAGACACCACCAGGGTTTAGGTGCTTTAAGGTTCTATACAAAGAAGTCTGGAGCTACCAGCAGGAGATCCTTAGAAAGGATTCTTCCTTCAACTATTCTGGTGCACTAGCCACCAGATGGCCATGAACCCTGGATAAACCCAGCCTAGGACAACCAGAAGGAAGCTGGGGTTTTACCCTGGGTTTCTAAGTGAGCCTGCCCCACCAGGGTTTTGAATGACAACCGAGTGGGTATTGTCTCTGGTCTCCAGCTACACAAAAGAGCATACTGTTATCTACAAAGTCTAATATCCCCCTCCAAATAAAGTCTTCACGATTTCAGAATTCACCAGGATCACAAAGTTTTGTACTCTCAGGAGAGGCGAGTCTGCAAAATTACAGTGATGGCAATTCACAAGATTTGCATCCATTGTCTTTTTCCACTACAGGGCAGTTTCTGGAAAAATGTTCCTATTCCCCAAAACTGAAACAAGTGGATAGATCCAAGTTCCTGCAGTCGAGTCGGCACTGGGTCCTTAGCAAAGGGGGGGAGGGCCTAAGTATTCCCTTTTCCCTTCTGTCTCCCTGAACTCAGATGTTTCAGGGACAAGTTGAGTTTTGTGGAAAATTTCTGTCACCTCCAATGTACATACTTGTGTCAATTTGATATGTTGGCACACCCATTGCCTCATGGACAGTGTCAAACCCTTCACAAACTGTTCCAGAAACACGACCTTAGTTATTTCCATGGTCTTCCCTTCTGTTTCAACTATCTCTAGGCAACATCTAATTTTGCAGAACCATCTTTGGGGGATTTTTGGACAAGAGGACCCTTTCCTGAAAAGCTGCCAATACGCTTCTGGGGTAGACTCCGCCTGTTCATAGGCTGACATGCTACCACCAACGCACTGTTGGGAAAAATTCTTACTGGTTTTCTTGCAACTAGATCCTTGAAGGACTCCAAAACCTTCTGAATGGCTCGCTCGTTGCCTGGGTGAGGTAGCTTAGGGGAAGTGATTGACCCTGGATGCATTCTGATCAACCAGTTCCCCTAAGCTACCTCACCCAGTCAACGAGTTCCCCAGCTTACCAAGCTGATACCTATAAGAAACTCATGATTGCTTCATTTTAACTCTATGTCTTTTTAGATTGTGAACATTCAGCCACTACCTCATATAGGCACGCTGTATCCACTCACTTATAGAATTGGCTATGAGACTCCCAACAGCTCAACAGGGATAGTCTGAAGCGGATGTGTGCATCAACTTCATGGTCACCACCCCAGACCCTGCAGGTAATGCTATGTCAAGGAATTGGTGCCCCAGAAGTGCTCAGGATCTGGGACTGAAATCTTTGGATAAAACTGTCTTCCCTGGTGTTGATTTGAGTTCAGATACTCTTATCGTAGGAGGACTTCAGGTTGTTTTTCTCAAACTTTACAACAAAAAAGTGCACTCGATTTTTTTCCGAGCTAGCTTGAATTAACCAGTTGTCCAGATACTGATGGACTAATGCTGTTCCAACAGGATGATGCCACTACTACAATTTCTATGGAGAAGGTGCACAGAACTGAAACAAGACTTGAATGGCTTGAAACTTAGTGATGTCCTAGAATAAAAGTGCAAACACATCCGAGGCAGCCAAATTGGAATGTGAAGTCATATATCCTTGAAACACAAGTTTAAAAAAGAAAGAAAACACCACCCCTCTGAACTAACCGTCAAAGAACACTGTTTCTATTCTGAACTGAGGGGGACCTGAGGAGCTCAGTTTACCCCTTTTGGATCCAAAAACTGCCTTGTCACCATGAAGTAAATGAAATACCTTCCAGTGCTACTGTCCTCTGGAAAAAGGGATAACCACCCCTAAATTCAATAAATTTTGAAAGAATAATCTGCACAGTCTCCTTCAAGTTGGCAAGGAGAAACCATAACTCTACAAGTAGGTGAGAAAACAAGTTGTTTAATCCTGTCTGAACACATCTAATACCCACTGGTTGGTGGCCACTTGGGTCCACCAACAAAAGCAGCAAGACAGCCTCCAATTTGAACTGCTGAGGAAAGGTGTTTGGATTCAGTGAGATCTTTCACCAATTTTTCCAGGCCTCACCAAATAGCAATTTGTCTCTAAAGGTAAGTCTACTAAGCTGGGTCACAGAAGCTGTGTCCAATGACCAAAACCACAAAGATGCCTAGCCAAAACAGACAACCATGCTTCTAGCAGAAGCTCTAATAAAATCATGGAGGGCATCTGCTATATAAGCTATACCTGCTTCTATGATAGCATTCCACTCTCCCAAACTCAAAACTTTGCAAGCGACATGACCATATCACACCATTTTTGCAAAACTTTCATTGGCTAATAGTACAATACAGGGCAAAATTTAAAACTATGTCTGATCTTCAAGGCCCTGAAAGAAAATGCCCCCCCCCCCCCCCCCCCCCCGTACCTAAATAGGATGATCCTGCAGCCAAAAGATCCCAAAGGTTCTAGTACTTCTTAAGGCTCCCCCAGAGGTACTGGATCTAATAAAACCTCTGTAGCAGCTTACACAAGCCCTTCATTACACCTGGGAATATCCGTGGTGTCCAAGGCTGGGAACAGTGCCAGATTGGAGAGTTTTTGCTCAGTCTGGCAGGCCCAGCAACCCCTCATAACCCACAGCTGACTCAAGGACTTGAGCCAACTTCTGGTCCTGCTGACAGCAGTTCTGAAGTGTTGGAGAAGCAGTCACCAATAACAGTTGCGTTGGGGGAAATTGCCTCTATGGGCATGAACACACAGCTTATTATGGAGGGATACCAGCAATCTCCGGCTGCAGTGTCAGCTTTGTCGCTGGAAGAGACAACTTTTCAGATATTGCATATTACCTTTGAAGAAATTCCTTTGTATTCTGCTGCACTCCAGCCTTTATCAAGACCCAAGGAGATATTGTTGGACTACTTGGATGGCATTTGAAGCACTGCATTAGGGTTGCACATCGTTTCAGTATCCTTAAACTACACAATGCAAGTAAGGAGAGTTAAGGAACTGATTATTGTGGTTAAAAAGACTCAGTTGGAATTGGCAGTGACAGAGGTCCAGTCCCAGTCTGCAGGAGATACTGCTTTACTGGAAAGTAGAAAATCTGGAGGGGGAGTGGCCAAGATAGCAGCATTCTGCTGACCATGCGAGTTTGAGATTGCTGTACCTCCTTACTTTATTTTTCTGTTCTCCTTGAATGAAATTATGCCACATACCAAGAGGAAGGGGAAAGTAAAGGCTGTTCCTTCATCGGACGGAGTCTCCTGCAGCGCAGTACAGGATTGAATGCTATGCTGTTGGACCTTTGGGTTCTCTTCAGGAGGTAAGGTCCACTGCAGTTGTGGGCAGAGGAGGGCCCTCAATTTTGCTGCTCAATATATCTCTTCCCTTCCAATTGCAAATGCACCGCCGTGTCGAGCGACTAAGATGGCGTTGGCTGTGGGCTTGACCGCTGCAGAAGTTGCAGGATCACTTTGTGATGAGAACGGAGGGGTTGGATTGGATACCCCTGTGACAGTGATGTTGTATCTGATTTGGAAGACGCTTCAACGCTTCAGAATGTAAATAATACAATGACCAAGACAGCTGCACAGGTAAAAACTTTGTTAGAGAAGTTTGAGATTATAACTGAATGTTAAATGCTTGATTCTGTGACATTACATTTTTCTTATTTAGTGTATTCTTTGTCTGTGAACTATGGTCATTATGCTTTGTATCTCAGCAGAAGTTAAAATTTCAGGATTTATATCTATTGTTTCTGAAGGTAGAATGGCTACTCATCAACGTATTGAGCAACTTGAGAACTATAATAGGAGACTTAAGTCTTGAACTTTCCTAGATTTATTTAAAACTTTTTATTCCATTTGAGCCATCATTCTCAGCAGATTACATAATTACATACACAATCTAAAAACAAAAGGATTCAAAATATTTAACAAATCAAAGTCCTAAAGCAACTATTATGACATGCATTATCCCAGCTGTAGGCTTTATGAACAGCGAAGTTACTTACCTGTAAGCAGGTATCTCCGAGGACAGCAGGCTGATTGTTCTCACATGTGGGTCAGCGTACACAGCAGCCCCAGGAACAGAGATTTTTTCTAGTAAAATCTGAAGAGCTTTGCGACAGCCAGCAAAGCACGGGACGGATGCACTACCATCTTCCCGCCCGTGCGCATCCGTTCCCACCTCAGTTATGTTAAAAACAAATAAAGATTAGAACTCCAAAGGGGAGGTGGGCTGGTTGCTGAGAACAATCAGCCTGCTGTCCTCGGAGAATACCTTCTACAGGTATGTAGCTTTCACTTTCTCCGAGAACAAGCAGGCTGCTTGTTCTCACGAATGGGGTATCCCTAGCCCCCAGGCTCACTCAAAACAAACATTGGTCAATTGGGCCTCAACGGCGAGGACATAACTGAGATTGACCTAACTTCTTCAACTGAGAGTGCAGCCTGAACAGAATAAAAAATGGGCCTAGGGGGGTGTAGTTGGATTCCAAACCCCGAACAGATTCTGCAGCATCGACTGCCCGAACAGACTGTCGCGTCTGGTATCCTGCTGAAGGATGTGATGTGAATGTGTGGACAAATGACCACATAGCCTTGTAAATCTCTTCAATAGTGGCTGACTTCAAGTGAGCCACTGACGCTGCCATGGCTCTAACACTAGGAGCCGTGTCATGACTCTCAAGGGTCAGCCCAGCCTGGGCATAAGTGAAGGAAATGCAATCTGCTAGCCAATTTGAAATGGTGTGTTCCCAACAGCGACTCCCTTCCTGTTGGGATCAAAAGAAACAAACATTTGGGCGGACTGCCTGAAGGGGCTTGTCCGCTCCACATAGAAGGCCAATGCTCTCTTGCAGTCCAATGTATGCAACTGATGTTCAGCAGGGCGGGTATGAGGACGGGGAAAAAATGTTGGCAGGACAATTGACTGGTTCAGATGGAACTCCGACACTACCTTCGGCAGGAGCTTAGGGAGAGTGCGGAGGACTACTCTTATGATGAAATTTAGTATAGGGAGCATGGGCTACCAAGGCTTGAAGCTCACTGACTCTACGAGCTGAAGTAACAGCCACCAAGAAAACGACCTTCCAGGTCAAATACTTCAGATGGCAGGAATCCAGTGGCTCAAAAGGAGGTTTCATCAGCTGGGTGAGGACGACGTTGAGATCCTAGGACACTGGTAGAGGTTTGACAGGGGGCTTTGACAAAAGCAAACCTCTCATGAAGCCAACATCTAAAGGCTGTCCAGAGATAGGCTTACCCTCTACACGATAATGAAAAGCACTAATCGCACTAAGGTAAACTCTTACGGAGTTGGTCTTGAGACCACACTCCGACAGGTGTAGAAGGTATTCAAGCAGGGTCTGTGTAGGACAAGAGCGAGGATCTAGAGCCTTACTGTCACACCAGACGGCAAACCTCCTCCATTTGAAAGAGTAACACCTCTTCGTGGAATCTTTCCTGGAAGCAAGACTTGGGAGACACCCTCAGAAAGACCTAAGGAGGCGAAGTCTACGCTCTCAACATCCAGGCCGTGAGAGCCAGAGACCGGAGGTTGGGATGCAGAAGCGCCCCTTCGTTCTGAGTGATGAGGGTTGGAAAACACTCCAATCTCCACGGTTCTTCGGAGGATAACTCCAGAAGAAGAGGGAACCAAATCTGACGTGGCCAAAGGGCGCAATCAGAATCATGGTTCCGTGGTCTTGCTTGAGTTTCAGTAAAGTCTTCCCTACTAGAGGTATGGGAGGATACGCATACAGAAGGCCTGTTCCCCAAAGTAGGAGAAAGGCATCTGACATTAGTCTGTCGTGGGCCTGAAGCCTGGAACAGAACTGAGGAACCTTGCGATTGATCTGAGTGGCAAAAAGATCCACCGAGCCAATGGGGTGCCCCACTCCCGGAAGATCTTGCGTAACACGCCTGAGTTGAATAACCACTCATGAGGTTGCATTATCCTGCTCAACCTGTCAGCCAGACTGTTTACGCTTGCCAGATATGTGGCTTGGAGAAACATGCCATGTCAGCGAGCCCAAAGCCACATCTGGACGGCTTCCCGACACAGGGGGCAAGATCCGGTGCCCCCCTGCTTGTTGACATAGTACATGGCAACCTGATTGTCTGTCTGAATTTGAATAATTTGACTGGACAGCCGATCTCTGAAAGCCTTTAGAGCATTCCAGATCGCTCGCAACTCCAGGAGATTGATCTGACGACCTGATTCTTGGAGGGACCAAGCTCCCTGAGTGTGGAGCCCATCTACATGCGCTCCCCACCCCAGGAGAGATGCATCCGTGGTCAGCACTTTTTGAGGCTTAGGAATTTGGAAAGGACGTCCCAGGATCAAATTGGATCGAACTGTCCACCACTGAATGGAATTGTGAAAATCTGTGGACAGCAGGATCACATCCTCTAGATTTCCCGCAGCTTAATACCACTGGGAAGCTAGGGTCCCATTGAGCAGATCTCATGTGCAGGTGTGCCATGGGCGTTACATGAACCGAGGCCATGTGGCCTAGAAGTCTCAACATCTGCTGAGCCGTGATCTGCTGAGATGCTCTGGCCATGGAAACGGGAGACAGAAGGTTGTCTGCTCTCGTCTCGGGAAGATAGGCCCAAACTGTCTGGGAGTCCAGCAGAGCTCCTATGAATTCTAGTTGTTGAGCTGGAAGAAGGTGGGACTTTGGGTAATTGATGACAAACCCGAGTAGCTCCAAGAGGCAAATAGTCATTTGCATAGACTGTAAAGCTCCTGCCTCTGAGGTATTCTTCACCAGCCAATCGTCGAGATACGGGAACACATGCACTCCCAGTCTGCGTAGAGATGCTGCAACCACTGCTAGGCATTTTGTAAATACCCTGGGCGCGGAGGCAAGCCCAAAGGGCAGCACACAATACTGAAAGTGCTGTGTTCCCAGACGGAATCGCAGATACTTCCTGTGAGCTGGAAGTATCGGAATGTGAGTGTAAACATCCTTTAAGTCCAGAGAGCATAGCCAATCATTTTTCTGAATCATGGGAAGAAGGGTGCCCAGGGAAACCATCCTGAACTTTTCTCAGACTAGGTATTTGTTCAGGGCCCTTAGGTCTAGGATGGGACGCATCCCCCCTGTTTTCTTTTCCACAAGGAAGTACCTGGAATAGAATCCCAGCCCTTCTTGCCCTGGTGGAATGGGCTCGACCGGATTGGTGCTGAGAAGGGCGGAGTGTTCCTCTGCAAGTACCTGCCTGTGCTGAAAGCTGAAAGACTGAGCTCTTGGTGGACAATTTGGAGGTCTGGAGATCAAATTGAGGGAGTACCCCAACCGGACTATTTGTAGAACCCACCAGTCGGAGGTTATGAAAGGCCACCTTTGGTGAAAAAAAACTCACCTCCCTCCAACCGGTAGATTGTCCGGCACAGGTACGTTTATGGCGGCTATGCTCAACTGGAGCCAGTCAAAAGCCTGTCCCTTGCTTTTGCTGGGGAGCTGCAGGGGCCTGTCTGGGCGCACGCTGTTGACACAAACAAGCACGCTGAGGCTGAGCCTGAGAAGGTTGTCGGGAAGGTGGATTGTACCTATGCTTATTGTAAACGTAGGGAGCATTCCTCCTTCCCCTGAAAAATCGTCTACCTGTTGAGGTACATGCTGAAGGCGCCCGGTGGGAGAGTTTGTGGAGGGCGGTTTCCCGCTGGTGGAGCTGCTCTACCACCTGCTCGACCTTCTCACCAAAAATATTATCCCCCCGGCAAGGGACATCCACATGCCGCTGCTGGGTCCAACTGTCCTGGTCAGAGGCATGCAGCCATGAGAGCCTGTGAATCACTATACCTTGAGCAGTGGATCTGGATGCAACATCAAAAGTGTCATAAGCACCCCTGGACAGGAATTCACGACATGCCTTCAGCTGCCTGACCACCTCCTGAAAAGGCCTGGCGTGCTCCGGAGGGAGCTTATCCACCAAGTCTGCCAGTTGCTTAACATTGTTCCGCAAGTGAATGCTCATGTAGAGCTGGTAGGACTGAATTTTGGACACGAGCATGGAGGACTGGTAGACCATCCTCCCAAAAGAGTCTAAAGTCCTAGTCTCTCGCCCCGGGGGCGCCAAGGTGAAATCTCTAGTACTTCTGGCTCTGAGAGCGAAATCCACAACAGCAGAGTCGTGAGGTAACTGAGACCTCATCAACTCAGGTTCTCCATGGATCCGATACTGGGACTCCGCTTTCTTAGGGATGGTGGGATTAGATAATGGCTTCATCCAATTCCTCAGCAATGTCTCTTTAAGGACATTATGCAGAGGGGCAGTGGATGACTCCTTAAGTGGCGAAGGATAGTCCAGGGCCTCGAGCATCTCAGTCCTGGGCTCATCCTCATTTACCACAGGGAAGGGAATGCCCACAGACATTTCCCGGACAAAAGAGGAGAAAGCTTCCTCTCAGGGGAAGGAGTGGGATCAGAAGGAAGACCACAAGACTCCTCGGAAGAGAAATACTGAGGTCTTCCCCTTCATCCCAGAAGGCATCCTCCTTGGTATCAGACAATAGTTCATGAACTACACTCTGAAACCAGGCACGTCTCGACGCCGAGAAACCATGTCCTTGATGGCGATGTCGAGAGGTCAACTCCCATGCCGGTGGCAATGAAACTCCCTCCATCAACGTCAACGGGGAGTCAACCTGGGTGGCAGCCGAGGCTGCAAGCGGTACCAGCGTCTGGGACCTCACCACAGGCACGGAGCCAGCCGCCGCTTCCATTGACGGTACCGAGGGCGCAAGCACCCCCGATACCGGAACAGACTGATGCAGCAGCCCTTCCAGGAGACTCGGAAGAATGGCTCGAATGCTCTCCTCCAGAGTCGCTGTCGAGGAAGGTTGTGGGGCCGGTACCGGAGTCAAAGTCAGAATCTGCGAAGGCCTGGGAGGCGGTACCGGGCTGTCCGAAGATCGACACAGCGACACCTCTTGTATGGAGGGTGAGCGCTCATCCCGGCGTTGGCGCTTTCCGGGTGCTGAATCCCTCGAAGCCCCAGAGCTCCCAGTACCATGTCTCGAGGGAGACCGGTGGCGATGCTTCTTCGCCTTCGCTCGAAGCCCGTCACCGGTACTCCTCGGTACCAACGAGGAGGACGTGGAATCCACACGCCTCCTCAGGGTCAGGTCCAACATCGGTCGGTCCCGGTGGGCCTGCACAGCAGGAGCCTTCAAGACAGATGGAGACCCACTCGACGGCTCACTACTTCCAGCTACAGGTGAAGTTCGGACAGCCATTACTTGCGCTCCTGATGTCAATGCCATCCCCGGTGCCGATACCGACACCGCCGACCACGGTACCGATGTCGACGTCGATGCATCAGTCGGAGCTCCAAAAAGGTGGTCCCGAAGAGCTCTTCGACGTGTGTCCGCTTTTTCAAGCTAAGACACAACTTGCAAGCGTCTGGGTGATGGTCGAGCCCAAGGCACTGGATGCACCAGGAGAGCGGGTCAGTGCCCGAGATCGACCGCTGGCACCGAGCACACTTCTTGAAGCCGCTGGAAGGCTTTGATGACATCAGCGGAAAAATTGCGGCGGCGAAATCAAACGGCTCGATTGTGCCAACTGAGGGCACAAAAAAGGGAAATCCAAAATATAGAACAGGAAAAGTTCTCTACGATGACGAATCACAGAAGGCAAAAGTAGAGACTAAGACGATTCACCACTGGAGACGTGAGTCCAACAGTCTATTATATCAAATTTAACGACCCGACACAGGCCGTGTTTCAACGCTAAAAAGCGTCTGCATCAGGGGTCAAAATTTTGCTCTGATAGTTTGTATCCAGCATATTCTGTTTGGTGCTACGTGATCAGTGAGTTGACAACACATATACAAGTAGGACTTTTCGTTTTGCATTCATTACTTGGTGTATTTATTGATCCCTGATGCAGGCGCTTTTTAGCGTCGAAACACGGCCTGTGTCGGGTCATTATCTTTGATATAATAAAGACTGTTGGACTCACTTCTCCAGTGGTGAATCGTCTATTAGTCTCTACTTTTGCCTTCTGTGGCACAAAAAAGGGAACCACGGATGGGTGGCCCAAAATGGCCGCGACAAAATCGAAAGGAAACTTAAGGACAAAAACTAAGGAAAAAAAGAGGGACTTTTTTTTTTTTTTAACTAGAAAAGAAAAAAAAGAAAGGCGATGAGAAACAAGAAAAAAAGCAGCGAACAGCACGCAAAAAGGCACCTAATTTTTTCCTGGGACCTAAGCAAGAGAGACCGACAAGCAACCACTATCCACCACGGAAAAGAAAAAACTGAGGCGGGAACGGACGCGCGCGGACAGATGGCCGCGCATGTGCAGTGCATCCGTCACGTGCTTTGCTGGCTGTCACAAAGCTCTTCCGATTTTACTAGAAAAATCTCCGTTCCTGGGGCCGCCGTGGACGCCGACCCACATGTGAGAACAAGCAGCCTGCTTGTCCTCAGAGAAAATGTTTTACGCTCTCTTAAATTCCTTAAAGTCTGTAATATTCTGCATTAGCAAAATTTATTCCAACAGGCTAGTCTAGCAATGTAGAAAATTTTACTTCTGTATTCGCTAGAACGTATTACGTGATGAGATGGAATATCCAGCAATTTCTGAATTGCTGATCTTAAGTGTTCGATTTGGTTGATACACATGAAGTCTTGTTGCTAATATCTCTGAAACCTGGTTGTGTAAATATCTTAAACACCAAACAGGCCATTTTAAATTGAATCCTATATTCTATAGGTAACCAATACAGGTATTCTCCCTTTGGATATAGTTAGATATTTGGTTGAAGTTCTACAGTTTTCCTCTGAATTGTTGCCTCCAATTACCAAGATTTACTATTTGCCCATTTCCCTTAAACTTATTCAGTGATAAGCTGGAGATCAGAGGCAGGTTCTGACTCTAAATATACATTTTTCAGCTATATTGGAGGATTCATTGAGTTCAGAAACATTCACTTTTATGATTTCTTTATTTAATTCACATCCTGTTCAAACAGTAAAGCGAATGCTACATACCTGTAGAAAGTATTCTCCGAGGACAGCAGGCTGATTGTTCTCACTGATGGGCGACGTCCACGGCAGCCCCTCCAATCGGAAACTTCACTAGCAAAGGCCTTTGCTAGTCCTCGCGCGCCCATGCGCACCACACATGCGCGGCCGTCTTCCCGAACCGGCTCGTGTTCGTCAGTCCCATATGTACCAAGACAAAGACAAGGGAAGACACAACTCCAAAGGGGAGGCGGGCGGGTTTGTGAGAACAATCAGCCTGCTGTCCTCAGAGAATACCTTCTACAGGTATGTAGCATTCGCTTTCTCCGAGGACAAGCAGCTGCTTGTTCTCACTGATGGGGTATCCCTAGCCCCCAGACTTACTCAAAACAACAAACATGATCAATTGGGCCTCGCAAAGGCGAGGACGTAACTGAGATTGACCTAACAATTTATCCAACTAACTGAGAGTGTAGCCTGGAACAGAATAAACATGGGCCTAGGGGGGTGGAGTTGGATTCTAAACCCCAAACAGATTCTGAAGCACTGACTGCCCGAACCGACTGTCGCGTCGGGTATCCTGCTGCAGGCAGTAATGAGATGTGAATGTGTGGACAGATGACCACGTCGCAGCTTTGCAGATCTCTTCAATAGTGGCTGACTTCAAGTGGGCCACTGACGCAGCCATGGCTCTGACATTGTGAGCCGTGACATGACCCTCAAGAGCCAGCCCAGCCTGGGCGTAAGTGAAGGAAATGCAATCTGCTAGCCAATTGGATATGGTGCGTTTCCCCACAGCCATTCCCCTCCTGTTGGGATCAAAAGAAACAATTGGGTGGACTGTCTGTTGGGCTGTGTCCGCTCCAGATAGAAGGCCAATGCTCTTTTGCAATCCAATGTGTGCAGCTGACGTTCAGCAGGGCAGGAATGAGGACGGGGAAAAAATGTTGGCAAGACAATTGACTGGTTCAGATGGAACTCCGACACTACCTTCGGCAAGAACTTAGGGTGAGTGCGGAGGACTACTCTATTTTGATGAAATTTGGTGTAAGGGGCCTGGGCTACCAGGGCCTGAAGCTCACTGACTCTACGAGCTGAAGTAACTGCCACCAAGAAAATGACCTTCCAGGTCAAGTACTTCAGATGGCAGGAGTTCAGGGGCTCAAAAGGAGGTTTCATCAGCTGGGTGAGAACGAAATTGAGATCCCATGACACTGTAGGAGGTTTGACGGGGCCTTTGACAAAAGCAAACCTCTCATGAAGCGAACAACTAAAGGCTGTCCTGAGATTGGCTTACCTTCCACACGGTAATGGTATTCCCTGATTGCACTAAGGTGAACCCTTACAGAGTTGGTCTTGAGGCCAGACTCAGACAAGTGCAGAAGGTAGTCAAGCAGGGTCTGTGTAGGACAAGAACGAGGATCTAGGGCCTTGCTGTCACACCAGACGGCAAACCTCCTCCATAAAAAGAAGTAACTCCTCTTAGTGGAATCTTTCCCGGAAGCAAGCAAGATACGGGAGACACCCTCTGACAGACCCAAAGAGGCAAAGTCTACGCTCTCAACATCCAGGCCGTGAGAGCCAGAGACCGGAGGTTGGGATGCAGAAGCGCCCCTTCGTCCTGTGTGATGAGGGTCGGAAAACACTCCAATCTCCACGGTTCTTCGGAGGACAACTCCAGAAGAAGAGGGAACCAGATCTGACGCGGCCAAAACGGAGCAATCAGAATCATGGTGCCTCGGTCTTGCTTGAGTTTCAACAAAGTCTTCCCCACCAGAGGTATGGGAGGATAAGCATACAGCAGACCTTCCCCCCAGTCCAGGAGGAAGGCATCCGATGCCAGTCTGTCGTGAGCCTGAAGTCTGGAACAGAACTGAGGGACTTTGTGGTTGGCTCGAGATGCAAAGAGATCTACCAAGGGGGTGCCCCACACCTGGAAGATCTGGCGCACTACTCTGGAGTTGAGCGACCACTCGTGAGATTGTATAATCCTGCTCAACCTGTCAGCCAGACTGTTTACGCCTGCCAGATATGTGGCTTGGAGCAACATGCCGTGACGACGAGCCCAGAGCCACATGCTGACGGCTTCCTGACACAGGGGGCGAGATCCGGTGCCCCCCTGCTTGTTGATGTAATACATGGCAACATGGTTGTCTGTCTGAATTTGCATAATTTGGTGGGACAGCCAATCTCTGAAAGCCTTCAGAGCGTTCCAGACCGCTCGTAACTCCAGGAGATTGATCTGCAGATCGCGTTCCTGGAGGGACCAGCTTCCCTGGGTGTGAAGCCCATCAACATGAGCTCCCCACCCCAGGAGAGACGCATCCGTAGTCAGCACTTTTTGTGGCTCAGGAATTTGGAAAGGACGTCCCAGAGTCAAATTGGACCAAATCGTCCACCAATACAGGGACTTGAGAAAACTCGTGGACAGGTGGATCACGTCTTCTAGATCCCCAGCAGCCTGAAACCACTGGGAAGCTAGAGTCCATTGAGCAGATCGCATGTGAAGGCGGGCCATGGGAGTCACATGAACTGTGGAGGCCATGTGGCCCAGCAATCTCAACATCTGCCGAGCTGTGATCTGCTGGGACGCTCGCACCCGAGGGACAACAAGTTGTTGGCTCTCGTCTCTGGGAGATAGGCACGAGCCGTCCGAGAATCCAGCAGAGCTCCTATGAATTCGAGTCTCTGTACTGGGAGAAGATGGGACTTTGGATAATTTATCACAAACCCCAGTAGCTCCAGGAGGCGAATAGTCATCTGCATGGACTGTAGAGCTCCTGCCTCGGATGTGTTCTTCACCAGCCAATCGTCGAGATAGGGAAGCACGTGTACTCCCAGCCTGCGAAGTGCCGCTGCTACTACAGCCAAGCACTTCGTGAACACCCTGGGCGCAGAGGCGAGCCCAAAGGGTAGCACACAGTACTGGAAGTGACGTGTGCCCAGCTGAAATCGCAGATACTGCCTGTGAGCTGCAGTATCGGGATGTGCGTGTAGGCGTCCTTCAAGTCCAGAGAGCATAGCCAGTCGTTTTCCTGAATCATGGGGAGAAGGGTGCCCAGGTAAAGCATCCTGAACTTTTCTTTGACCAGATATTTGTTCAGGGCCCTTAGGTCTAGGATGGGATGCATCCCCCCTGTTTTCTTTTCCACAAGGAAGTACCTGGAATAGAATCCCAGCCCTTCTTGCCCGGATGGCACGGGCTCGACCGCATTGGCGCTGAGAAGGGCGGAGAGTTCCTCTGCAAGTACCTGCTTGTGCTGGAAGCTGTAGGATTGAGCTCCCGGTGGGCAATTTGGAGGTTTTGAGGCCAAATTGAGGGTGTATCCTTGCCGGACTATTTGAAGAACCCAATGGTCGGAGGTTATAAGAGGCCACCTTTGGTGAAAAACTTTCAACCTCCCCCCGACCAGCAGGTCGCCCGGCACTGATACGTTGATGTCGGCTATACTCTGCTGGAGCCAGTCAAAAGCTCGCCCCCTGCTTTTGCTGGGGAGCCGTGGGGCCTTGCTGAGGCGCACGCTGCTGACGAGAGCGAGCGCGCTGGGGCTTAGCCTGGGCCGCAGGCTGTCGAGAAGGAGGATTGTACCTACGCTTACCAGAAGAGTAAGGAACAGTGTTCCTTCCCCCATAAAAACGTCTACCTGGAGGTGGTAGATGCTGAAGGCTGCCGGCGGGAGAACTTGTCGAAAGCGGTATCCCGCTGGTGGAGCTGCTCTACCACTTGTTCGACTTTCTCTCCAAAAATGTTGTCCGCTCGGCAAGGGGAGTCCGCAATCCGCTGCTGGATCCTATTCTCCAGGTCGGAGGCACGCAACCATGAGAGTCTGCGCATCACCACACCTTGAGCAGCGGCCCTGGACGCAACATCAAAGGTATCATATACCCCTCTGGCCAGGAATTTTCTGCACGCCTTCAGCTGTCTGACCACCTCCTGAAACGGCTTGGCTTGCTCAGGAGGGAGCTGGTCCACCAAGTCCGCCAACTGCCGCACATTGTTCCGCATATGGATGCTCGTGTAGAGCTGGTAGGACTGAATCTTGGCCACGAGCATAGAAGAATGGTAGGCCTTCCTCCCAAAGGAGTCTAAGGTTCTAGAGTCCTTGCCTGGGGGCGCCGAAGCATGCTCCCTAGAACTCAGCCTTCTTTAGGGCCAGATCCACCACACCAGAGTCGTGAGGCAACTGAGTGCGCATCAGCTCTGGGTCCCCATGGATCCGGTACTGGGACTCAATCTTCTTGGGAATGTGGGGATTAGTTAAAGGCTTGGTCCAGTTCGCCAGCAATGTCTTTTTTAGGACATGATGCATGGTTACTGTGGACGCTTCCTTAGGTGGAGAAGGATAGTCCAAGAGCTCAAACATTTCAGCTCTGGGCTCATCCTCCACGACCACCGGGAAGGGGATGGCCGCAGACATCTCCAGGACAAAGGCCGCAAAAGACAGACTCTCGGGAGGAGAAAGCTGCCTTTCAGGGGAGGGAGTGGGATCAGAAGGAAGGCCATCAGACTCCACGTCAGAGAAATATCTGATGTCCTCCTCCTCCTCCCACGAGGCCTCACCATCGGTATCAGACAAGTTCATGAACCTGTGTCTGAAGCCGTGCCCAACTCGACTCCGTGGAAACACGGCCACGGTGGGAGCGTCGAGAGGTAGACTCCCTCGCCAGCACCGGCGAAGCTCCCTCCGCCGACGTCGTCGGGGAGCCTTCCTGGGAGGTGGCCGCAGTCGGTACCGCAAGTGGTACCGATGTCGGAGACCTCACCCTGGGCAAGGGGCCAGCCGGCGCCTCACTCGACGGTACCGGTGGCGCAAGCACCCCCAGTACCGGAGGGGAAGGGCGCAACAGCTCTCCCAGGATCTCCGGGAGAACGGCCCGGAGACTCTCGTGCAGAGCGGCTGTGGAGAAAGACATGGAAGCCGATGCAGGCGTCGAGGTCAGAGTCTGTTCCGGGCTGTCCAAGGTGGAGCACATCGACACCTCCTGAACAGAGGGTGAGCGGTCCTCCCAGTGCCAATACCTACTGGGTGCCGACTCCCTCGGCGACCCAGAGCTCTCAGTACCGATGCGGGAAGGTGACCGTGTCGATGCTTCTTTGATTTTTTCAAACGAAGCATGTCACCGGAGCTTCCCGGTACCGACGAGGACGTAGAATCCAGCCGTCTCTTCCTCGGGGCCGGTCTCGGGGGGGTTGTACCACAGGAGCCCTCAGGGCAGGAGGAGACCCACCCGAAGGCTCACCGCCACCAGCAGGGGAATGGACAGCCCTCACCTGCACTCCAGTCGAAGCACCACCGTCCGACGACATCAGCAACAGCGGAGGTCCCAGTACCACCGAAGCCGACGCAGACTTCCGATGTCTCGGTACCGACGATGCAGAGGGTCGATACCCTCGATGCAGTCGATGACGATGCACTCCGGTGCTGTTGTCGACGAAGAGCCCGAGAACAACACGTTCCACTGGGCCAATCTCGCTACCTGAGTCCTCTTCTGTAAAAGGGCGCAAAGACTACAGGCCTGCGGGCGGTGCCCAGCCCCCAGACACTGAAGACATGACGCGTGCCTATCAGTGAGGGAGATAACCGGGGACACTCAATGAAATTACATGGAAATACTTTTAAAACAAATAGGAGGAAATATTTTTTCACTCAAAGAATAGTTAAGCTCTGGAACTCACTGCCGAAGGATGTGGTAACAGCAGTTAATGTATCTAGGTTTAAAAACATTTTGGATGAGTTCCTGGAGGAAAGGTCCATACTCTGTTATTGAGATGGACATGGGAGGGAAGCCACTGCTTGCCCCTGGACTGGTAACATGGAATTTTGCTGCTAATTGGGTTTCTGCCAGGTACTTGTGACCTGGATTGGCCACTGTTGGAAGCAAGATCCTGGGCTAAATGGACCGTTGGTCTGACCCAGTATGGCTATTCTTATGTTTATTTCCTTTGGCTTGTCTTGAGTGAGATTAGAGAATAGCACATGTATGAGTGAGATTAGAGAATAGCACATGTATGCTGATGACTCAAACTTATTCAAAGTTGTTAAATTGTAAGTGGACCTTACGAGACTGGGTGGTTGGGCATCCAAGAGGCAGATGACGTTTAATGTAAACAAGTGCAAAGTGATAACAGGTAGGAAAGAGGAACCCAAACAATAGCTATGTGATACCCTGGAGGAAAGGAGGAACAGGGGTGATATGATACAGACGTTCAAATACTTGAAAGGTATTAATCCGCAAAAAAATCTTTTCCGGAGATGGGAAGGCGGTAGAACGAGAGGACATGAAATGAGATTGAAGGGGGGCAGACTCAAAAAAGATGTCAGGAAGTATTTTTTCACGGAGAGGGTGGTGGATGCTTGGAATGCCCTCCCGCGGGAGGTGGTGGAGATGAAAACGGTAACGGAATTCAAACATGCGTGGGATATGCATAAAGGAATCCTGTGCAGCAGGAATGGATCCTCAGAAGCTTAGCTGAAATTGGGTGGCGGAGCAGGTGGGGGGAAGAGGGGTTGGTGGTTGGGAGGCTAGGATAGGGGAGGGCAGACTTATACGGTCTGTACCAGAGCCGGTGATGGGAGACGGGACTGGTGGTTGGGAAGCGGGAAATACTGCTGGGCAGACTTATACCGTCTGTGCCCTGAAAAAGACAGGTACAAATTCAAGATATGAGTTTATCTTGGGCAGACTAGATGGACCATGCAGGTCTTTTTCTGCCGTCATCTACTATGTTACTATGTTACCCGGGCGCACTTCTTGAAGCCGCTGGGAGACTTCGATGACATGGGCGGAAAAATCACACCGGCGAAATCAAAATTCGCGATGGTGACGAAGGGCACCAAAAATAAGGGAGAGAGAAAAAACCCGTACCGAGGCCACAAAAAAGGACTACCCCAAAAGCAAAAGGAAACTTACGTCGGGGAAACAAACTGGACACGCGGGAAGGGACAAAGACCGAGGTCGTTTTTTTTTTTTTTTTTAGCGAAACCGCGAAGACGCGTGAGGGTTAACTTGAGGGGCGCGAAACGGTGGCAAAACACGACCGTCCCGAGCGCGGAGAAAAGAAGACTGACGAACACGAGCCGGTTCGGGCGGGAAGACGGCCGCGCATGCGCGGTGCGCATGGGCGCGCGAGGACTAGCAAAGGCCTTTGCTAGTGAAGTTACCAATTGGAGGGGCTGCCGTGGACGTCACCCTATCAGTGAGAACAAGCAGCCTGCTTGTCCTCGGAGAATTGTTTTTATGACAGTATGTAATTTGAGTTATATTGATTTAGTATTGTAATCAGTCGTCTTATTATCCTGAGAGACTGAAAAATATTAAAATTATTAATGTAAAACATACTGGTTGTACTTAAAATGTCACACCTTGTTCTTTCAGCCCAACTTACCCTTCTGCTTCATCCTGGTCTATACTCCACTTCAAAGATATGGGGAACGGAACAACATCTGTGACACAAAACTCTCTGACTTTAAATGCTGGAGAAAGAATCGCGCACTAAGGGGAAAAAAAGAGCAAGCTACTGATATGCTTCTAAAAAGTTATGTTTCTCAGTCTTCATTTCTGGGTACGATAGTAATTTAATCAGACACCGACCAAGTGAAAAGTATATTTAAAAAATCACATGTGAAAGCCATGACAGCCCAGAGTGAATTAAGGTCTTCTACAAGTTCCTTATGAAGCAATTCCTCTTTCATACCCTCAAAAATCATATAAGGTCAGGTGCAAATTGTACCAATAGCTATATAAAGCAAAAAGTATATTCTAATGACATGAACTCCGATCATATACACTCTTGGGCTGTCTCTGCCCCTTCACATGGGATAGAACACATGCTGTTATCAAGTATACTTCGACTCAAACACCAAGAGGCATATTTTCAAAGCACTTAGCCTTCCAAAGTTCCATAGGTTTTTATGGAACTTTGGAAGGCTAAGTGCTTTGAAAATATGCCTCTAAGGGTTTTTTTGGGGTGGGGGTGGGGGGGTGGAGGAGGGGAGCAGAGACTAATGAAATTGCATTTTTCACGTTTGATTACTAGTTTCAAAAGCAGTACCTTTCAAAGCCCTGGATTTCAGTTTCTAACTCCTTCAAAATATGCAGCTGTGGTAGACCACTTAGCTATTTTAACACTTTGAATGTATAGCGAAAGCTACATACCTGTAGAAGGTATTCTCCGAGGACAGCAGGCTGATTGTTCTCACGAATGGGTGACGTCCACGGCAGCCCCACCGATCGGAGATCTTCACTAGCAAAAGCGTTTGCTAGCCCTCGCGTGCGCATGCGCGACCGTCTTCCCGCCCAAAGGCGCTCATGTTCGTCAGTCCAGTAAATAGCAAAAACAAGGGAAGACTCCAAAGGGGAGGCGGGCGGGTTGGTGAGAACAATCAGCCTGCTGTCCTCGGAGAATACCTTCTACAGCTATGTAGCTTTCGCTTTCTCCGAGGACAAGCAGGCTGCTTGTTCTCACGAATGGGGTATCCCTAGCCCCCAGGCTCACTCAAAACAAACAATGGTCAATTGGGCCTCACAACGGCGAGGACATAACTGAGACTGACCTAACTTCTTCAACTAACTGAGAGTGCAGCCTGAACAGAATAAACAATGGGCCTAGGGGGGTGGAGTTGGATTCTAAACCCCAACCAGATTCTGCAGCACCGACTGCCCGAACCGACTGTCGCATCTGGTATCCTGCTGAAGGCAGTAATGTGATGTGAATATGTGGACGGATGACCACGTCGCAGCCTTGCAAATCTCTTCAATAGTGGCTGGCTTCAAGTGGGCCACTGACGCTGCCATGGCTCGAACACTGAGCCTTGACATGACCCTCAAGAGTCAGCCCAGTCTGGGCGTAGGTGAAGGAAATGCAATCTGCTAGCCAATTGGATATGGTGTGTTTCCCGACAGCCACTCCCCTTCTGTTGAGATCAAAAGAAACAAACATTTGGGCGGACTGTCTGTGGGGCTGTGTCCGCTCCAAACAGAAGGCCAATGCTCTCTTGCAGTCCAAAGTGTGCAGCTGGCGTTCAGCAGGGTGGGTATGAGGACGGGGAAAGAATGTTGGCAAGACAATTGACTGGTTCAGATGGAACTCCAACACAACCTTCGGCAAGAACTTAGGGTGAGTGCGAAGGACTACTCTGTTATGATGAAATTTAGTATAAGCAGCATGAGCTACCAAGGCTTGAAGCTCACTGACTCTGCGAGCTGAAGTAACTTCAGATGGCATGAATTCAGTGGCTCGAAAGGAGGTTTCATCAGCTGGGTGAGAATGACATTGAGATCCCATGACACTGTAGGAGGTTTGATGGGGGGGCTTTGGCAAAAGCAAACCTCTCATGAAGCGAACTAAAGGCTGTCCCGAGTTCGGCTTACCTTCCACACGGTAATGGTATGCACTAATCGCACTAAGGTGAACCCTTACAGAGTTGGTCTTGACTAGACTCGGACAAGTGCAGAAGGTATTCAAGCAGGGTCTGTGTAGGACAGGAGCGAGGATCTAGGGCCTTGCTGTCACACCAGACGGCAAACCTCTGCCACAGAAAGAAGTAACTCTTTTTAGTGGAATCTTTCCTGGAAGCAAGCAAGACCCGGGAGACATCCTCGGAGAGACCCAAGGAGGCAAAATCTACGCTCTCAACATCCAGGCCATGAGAGCCAGGGACTGGAGGTTGGGATGCAGAAGCACCCCCCTCATTCTGAGTAATGAGGGTCGGAAAACACTCCAATCTCCACAGTTCTTCGGAGGACAACTCCAGAAGGAGAGGGAACCAGATCTGACGCGGCCAAAAAGGAGCAATCAGAATCATGGTGCCTCGGTCTTGCCTGAGTTTCAGTAAAGTCTTCCCCACCAAAGGTATGGGAGGATAAGCATACAGGAGGCCTTCCCCCCAATCCAGGAGAAAGGCATCCGACACTAGTCTGCCGTGGGCCTGAAGTCTGGAACAGAACTGAGGGACCTTGTGGTTGGCTCGGGTAGCAAAGAGATCCACCAAGGGGGTGCCCCACGCTTGGAAGATCTCGTGTACCGCCTTGGAATTGAGCGACCACTTGTGAGGTTGCATGATCCTGTTCAATCTGTCGGCCAGACTGTTTACGCCTGCCAGATATGTAGCCTGAAGACACATGCCGTATCGGCGAGCCCAAAGCCACATTCCGATGGCCTCCTGACACAGAGGGCGAGATCCTGTGCCCCCCCTGCTTGTTGATGTAATATATGGCAACCTAGTTGTCTGTCTGAATTTAAATAATTTGATGGGACAGCCGATCCCTGAAAGCCCTTAGAGCGTTCCAGACCGCTCGTAACTCCAGGAGATTGATCTGTAGACCTTGTTCCTGGAGGGACCAACTGCCTTGGGTGTGAAACCCATCGACATGAGCTCCCCATTCCAGGAGAGACGCATCCGTCATCAGCACTTTTTGCGGCTAAGGAATTTGGAAGGGACGTCCCAGAGTCAAATTGGACCAAACTGTCCACCAATGCAGGGATTGAAGAAAACTGGTGGACAGCTGGACTACATCCTCTAGATCCCCAGCAGCTTGGTACCACTGGGAAACTAGGGTCCATTGAGCTGATCTCATGTGAAGACGGGCCATGGGAGTCACATGAACTGTGGAGGCCATGTGGCCAAGCAATCTCAGCATCTGCCAAGCTGTGATCTGCTGAGATGCCCGTACCCAGGAAACGAGGGACAGGAGATTATCAGCCCTTGTTTCCGGGAGGTAGGCACGAGCTGAGAATCCAACAGAGCTAGTATGAATCCGAGTTTTTGAACTGGAAGAAGGTGGGACTTTGGATAATTTATCACAAACCCTAGCAGCTCCAGGAGTCGAATAGTCATCTGCATGGACTGTAGAGCTCCTGCCTCGGAGGTGTTCTTCACCAGCCAATCGTCGAGGTAAGGGAACACGTGCACCCCCAGTCTGCGTAGAGACGCCGCTACGACAGCAAGGCATTTTGTGAACACCCTGGGCGCGGAGGCGAGACCAAAGGGTAGCACGCAATACTGAAAATGCTGTGTTCCCAGACAGAATCGAAGATACTGGTTGTGAGCTGGCAGTATCGGAATATGCGTGTAAACATCCTTTAAGTCCAGAGAGCATAGTCAATCGTTTTCCTGAATCAAGGGAAGAAGGGTGCCCAGAGAAAGCATCCTGAACTTTTCTCGGATCAGATATTTGTTCAGGGCTCTTAGGTCTAGGATGGGACGCATCCCCCCTGTTTTCTTTTCCACAAGGAAGTACCTGGAATAGAATCCCAGCCCTTCTTGCCTCGGTGGCACAAGCTCAACCGCATTGGCGCTAAGGGCAGAGAGTTCCTCTGCAAGTACCTGCTTGTGCTGGAAGCTGAAGGACTGAGCTCCCGGTGGGCAATTTGGAGGCTTTGTGACCAAATTGAGGGAGTATCCTAGCCGGACTATTTGGAGAACCCATCAGAGGTTATGAGAGGCCACCTTTGGTGAAAAAATTTTAACCTTCCCCCGACCGGTAGATCATCCGGCACGGACACTAATTTCGGCTATGCTCTGCTGAAGCCAGTCAAAAGCCCGTCCCTTGCTTTTGAAGGAGCTGCGGGGGCCTGTGGAGGTGCACGCTGGGGTTTGGCCTGGGCAGCAGGCTGGCGAGAGGAAGGATTGTACCTACGCTTATTAGAAGAATAGGTAACAGTCCTCCTTCCCCCATAAAAACGTCTACCAGTGGAGGTAGATGCTGAAGGCGTCCGGAGGGAGAATTTGTCGAAAGTGGTGTCCCGCTGGTGGAGCTGTTCTACCACCTGTTCGACCTTTTCTCCAAAAATGTTACCCCCCCCCCCCCCCTCCGGCAAGGAGCATCCGTTATCCGCTGCTAGAGCCTATTGTCCAGGTCGGAGGCACGCAGCCATGAGAGTCTGCGCATCTCCACACCTTGAGCAGCGGCCCTGGACGCGACATCAAAAGTATCGTAAACACCCCTGGCTAGGAATTTACGACACGCCTTCAGCTGCCTGACCACCTGCTGAAAAGGCTTGGCTTGCTCAGAAGGGAGCTTGTCCACCAAGTCCGCCAACTGCCGCACATTGTTCCGCATATGAATGCTCATGTAGAGCTGGTAAGACTGGATTTTGGCAATGAGCATTGAAGAATGGTAGGCCTTCCTCCCAAAAGAATCCAAGGTTTTAAGAGTCTTTGCCCGAGGGCGCCGAGCATACTCCGTTGAACTCTTGACCTTCTTAAGGGCCAGATCCACCACACCAGAGTCATGAGGCATCTGAGTCCGCATCAACTCTGGGTCCCCATGGATCCGATACTGGGATTCGATCTTCTTGGGAATGTGGGGATTAGTTAGCGGCTTCGCCCAGTTCGCCAGCAATGTCTTCTTGAAGACATGATGCATGGGTACTGTGGACGATTCCTTAGGTGGCGAAGGATAGTCCAAAAGCTGAAACATTTCAGACCTTGGCTCATCCTCCGTAACCACAGGGAAGGGAATGACCGTAGACATTTCCCGGACAAAAGCCACGAAAGATAGACTCTCGGGAGGAGAAAGCTGTCTTTCAGGAGAGGGAGTGGGATCAGAAGGAAGACCATCAGACTCCTCATCTGAGAAATATCTGATGTCTTCCTCTGCCTCCCACGAGGCCTCACCATCGGTATCGGACACCAGTTCGTGAACTTCTGTCGACGCTTGGGTGCCGGCGCCACCGGCGACCCAGAGCTCTCGGTACCGCGTCTGGAAGGCGACCGATGACGATGCTTCTTTGCCTTCACACGAAGCACGTCACCAGTACCGAAGAGGAGGACATCGAATCCAAAAGTCTCCTGTGGGCCAGGTCCAAAAGAGGTGGATCCCGGGGGGCCTGTACCACAGGAGCCCTCGAGGCAGGCGGAGGCCTACTCGAGGGCTCACCGCTACCAGCAGGGGAATGGACAGCCCTCACTTGCACTACGGAAGACGAAGCATCCTCCGACGACCTCGGTATCACAGACGTTGGAGCACCGGCAGATGAGCTGGGTACCATAGACGTCGACGCACCGGACAATGACCTCGGTACCGAAGACATCGAAGCACTGGACGAGGCCCCGAACAAAAGGTTCCACTGGGCCAATCTCGCCACCTGAGTCCTCTTCAAAAGAAGACAGTACAGGCCTGGGGACGATGCCCGGCCCCCAGACACTGAAGGCACGAAACGTGCCTAACAGTGAGGGAGATAGTCCAGCTGCACTGGGTGCACTTTTTGAAGCCGCTGGCAGGCTTCGAGGACATGGGCTGAAAAATCACGCCGGCGAAATCAAAATTCACGATGACTAATGGCACCAAAAAAGTTAGAAAAAACCCGCATGGGCGGCTAAAAAGGCCGCGCCCGACAACGAAAGAAAACTTAATGGGAAAACTCTCAAAATAAAGGATTTTTTTAAAAACGAAGTACGAACACAACAGAAAAGAATCCGGACACTTCCGAACGGAAGAACGCGGCGAAAAGATGCCAGGGGTCTCCTTGGGGCGCAGACCGACCGTAAACAACTGTCCTGAGCCGCGGAAACAAGAAGACTGGCTATCACGCTCGCGTTTGGGCGGGAAGACGGTCGCGTATGCGCACGCGAGGGCTAGCAAACGCTGTTGCTAGTAAAGATCTCCGATCGGAGGGGCTGCCGTGGACGTCACCCATTTGTGAGAACAAGCAACCTGCTTGTCCTCGGAGAATGATTATGTTTATGTTTATATTGGTCATTTTACTATTGTTATGCTGTTAAAATGATAACTTTTGTGAAGCTATACCTGCTATACATTGCCTTCGGAGAACCTCTTCACAAAGGCAGTTAATAAATCCCAACATTATGTGAATAATTAACCATAGTTCCCATTTATTCGCCCTTGCTAGTATGTTAGTGTACCTAGTCCTAAGGCAATATCTGAGGCAAAGGCTGAAGTGACTTAAGGTCATTGCTCGGATTTGAATCTTAACTTCCCTGGTCCCCCTCTCCCACCCTGCACCATCTGATTATCAGAACAGTTTTAAGGGTTGTTTAAATCCAAAATCTGGAAAGTCAGACCAAGTTTAAATGAGAAAAGGGAAATTTTATCCTTAAAACCTCAGTACAACACTTATTCAGCAAAGAAATTATTTTTGCTTCAGCGTCCCAATGGATAAAAGATAAGCATGCAATAAACACCATACCTGTAGTGCACACCCTCTTGCTACAGCTTCATCTGCATTCAGGGTTGTACTAACATCTTTGCCAAAGAACTTGCTAATCTTCTCCTTCACTGCTGGAATTCGAGTAGCTCCACCAACTATCTCAACTGCACTTACATCCTCCTTTCGCAGCTGAATCTGTTCCATTAAGGAATGCAATGGAGCATCTATTCTCTGCAGGTGGTCTAAACACAATTCTTCAAACTGGGACCTAGGAAATTTAAATACAATATTAAAAAGGCTCCTTTAAGCAAAGATGTATATAATTCAAGGAATGCCAACATACAAAAACAAAGTGTTTACACTTGAAAATGAGCTAGTTGAGAGCACTAAAATGCGTATTTTACAAGTATAAAACGAAGATACTTACCTGTAGCAGGTATTCTCCGAGGACAGCAAGCTGATTGTTCTCACATGTGGGTCATCGTCCACGGCGGCCCAGAAATTGGCAATAAATTTTGCAAGCAAAATTAAAAAAACAAAGTCTTTTGGGAAATTTCCGTCAGACAGCGCAAACCACGCCCCGCCCGCTACACGAGCGTGCCTCTTTAATCAAAAGCATATGAACAATAACAACTCCTCCAAAGGGGAGGAGGGCAGGCTTGTGCAAACAATCAGCCTGCTATCCTCGAATACCTGCTACAGTATCTTCGCTTTCTCCGAGGACAAGCAGGATGCTTGTTCTCACATGTGGGGTATCCCTAGCAACCAGGCTCACTCAAAACAATGAACATTGGTCAATTGGGCCTCGCAACAGCAAAGACATAAAATAGATTGACCTGAAATCAAAATCAACTAAGAGTGAAGCCTGGATCAGAATCAAAATGGGCCTAGGGGGGTGGAGTTGGATTCTAAACCCCGAATAGATTCTGCAGCACTGCCTGCCCAAACCGACTGTCGCGTCGGGTATCTTGCTGAAGGCAGTAGTGAGATGTGAATGTGTGGACTGATGACCACGTTGCAGCTTTGCAAATCTCCTCAATGGAGGCTGACTTTAAGTGGGCTACTAACGCAGCCATGGCTGTAACATTATGAGCCATAACATGACCCTGTAGAGTCAGCCCAACTTGGGCAAAAGTGAAAGAAATGCAATCCGCTAGTCAATTAGAAATTGTGCGTTTTCCGATGGCACCTCCCCTCCTGGTGAGATTGAAAGAAACAGTTGGGCGGACTGTCTGAAGAGCTTTGTCCGCTCCACGTAAAAGGCCAATGCTCTCTTGCAGTCCAAGGTATGTAAACTGCTTTTGCCAGGGTGGGTATGAGGATGGGGAAAAAATGTTGGCAAGACAACTGACTGGTTTAGATGGAACTCCGACACCACCTTTGGCAAGAACTTAGGGTGAGTGCGAAGGAGTACTCTGTTGTGATGGAACTTGATATAAGGTGCATGCACTACCAAGGCCTGAAGCTCACTGAATCTACGAGCTGAAGTAACAGCCACCAAGAAAATGACCTTCCAGGTCAAGTACTTCAGATGGCAGGAATTAAGTGGCTCAAAAGGAGCTTTCATCAGCTGGGTGAGAACGACGTTGAGATCCTAGGACACTGGTGGAGGTTTGACAGGAGGTTGTGACAAAAGCAAACCTCTCATGAAGCGAACTAAAGGCTGTCCAGAGATAGGCTTACCTTCTATAC